>NW_027492540.1:0-602333 GCF_021521415.1 Bidens hawaiensis
TAGGTACCAAGGGAAGAGAATGCTAGGGCAGATGCTTTGGCAAATTTAGCCTCATATACTCTCTCCAACAATGAGAGAACAAGAAGTTGGGGAAATAACAACTGATAAACAAATCGTACTTTGGGATCTGACGTGAGGTCGAAGACTCACTCAAAATTAAACCGAATACAACTAGTTAGATAGCAGTAAGCGGGTATCGAACACAGGGAGTTTGTGAAAGATGCGTTATTAAGTAGCACAGTAATTACTCTATATTAAACTAAGTGCAAAAGTAAATTCAAGTAGTTGGTTGCTTGGTTTTGATTAACAAAAAAAACTAAAGCAATAATCGAGTTTTAAACAATATAAGAAACAATGCTCTCTCCCGATTTCAGGTTTCTAATGTTGACCAAGTTAACGTTTACTTTTGGGATGAACTACATAGACGTAGTTCGTGAAAATGCATTTAATTGTGATAAAAGAGGACTAAGTACTTGGATTTTAAAAAACGCAAGGTTGTCACTCGATAATCAGTTTAATATAGTTAACCCTAATTCCCTTCCAAGAAATCCTGATTGCCTATGGAACCAAGAACAGATAGACAAGAACACGGATTATACTTTACTAACAATTACCAATCAAACTCACAATAACCACAGCAATACAATCATAAGATCAAACTACTATCCCACAAATAACATAAACGATTCACAAGTATTCAATTGAAAACCTTACAATTCAGGAGAGAACATAAAAAGAACTAGCCACACAAACTTTGATTCATCATCACACCAAATAGAGTTTGCATATGAACAAAAATCGAGTCTCTAATGATTACGACACTCAAAATAATGTTCTTGCACTCGAAACTTGCCTCTAGGTCGCTCTAGGATGAAAAGATATGATTAGGATCTCAAAAGTCGTCCCTAAAACGAGTTTATAAGGCTGTTACAAGTTTCAGCGTCAGGCCCACCGTAAGCTACGGTGGCCACCGTAGCTTACGGTGGCTTCCAAATTCCCTACGATGGCTTTAAACTGCCATACGGTGTCATTTTCTTCAAATCCCACCGTAGCTTACGGTGGCTTCTCCGTAAGCTACGGTGGCCTTTAACAAGGCTTTCTTGTTTTCGTCATAACTTTCTCGTTCCATGTCCGTTTTCTTCACCGTTTTTCGCCCACGTTCTCGTAATTACTTTCTCTATCTTCTCCTACCTGCAATTATATGAGTAACCATAGTCAACTAATTCAACTAGATAAACCCATTACACACATGATTATTATTGTTCTTAAACCACTTAAGGGTTGTCCCATGGACCACCCATCAGGATCCATCATTCTCAAATAACCAAGGATCCTGGATCCTCCCAATCAAAAAATAATGGAGAAATTCCAGCCATAAGAATCCGAAATCCTTCAAACTCAAGGTATCACAATACATTTTATTACATGATATTATGTATAGAAAATCTTTTGCAGGTCCATACTTGAGGTGTATCGAGGATCCTGAAATTCAAGAGGTACTCAAAGACTTTCACGAAGGAGAATGTTGTAATCATACTGGAGGTAGAACTCTGTTTTCTAGGATTCTAAGAACAGGATATTTCTAGCCGACCATGAAAGGATACACCATGGAATACTCAAAGAAGTGTGATGTTTGTCAAAGACATGCAAACATCTTTCATCAACCAGCAGAACCGATGTATCCTATATCCACATCATGGCATTTCATGAAGTGGGGCATGGATATTGTGGGTAAGCTACCCAAGGCACCAGGAGGAAAAGTATTTTGCTTGCAATGACTGATTACTTTTCAAAGTGGATAGAAGCAGAAGCTTTTGTTCAAGTCCGCGAAAACGAGGTGATATCTTTCATTAAAAGAAATATTATTACTAGATTTGGTATTCCATCAGAAATTATTTGTGACAATGGTTCCCAGTTTATCGGGAAAAGAACCACTAACTTTTGTGACAGTTGGGGCATCAAGATGATTACCTCTACTCTAGTGCATCCTCAAGCCAATGGCTAAGTGGAATCAAGCAACAAGATAATCATCAAAAATTTGAAGAAGAAACTAGGATCCAAGAAAGGAAAGTAGGCCGAAGAGTTACCTTATGTTCTTTGGTCTGACAGGACAACAACCAAGAATGCAACAGGCCAAATACCTTTCTCATTGGTGTTTGGATCCGAATCAGTAATCCCTACAGAGATGGTGGTTCCTACAGCCAGAACAAGCATCCAAGATCCTGAGGCCAATAAAGAAATCCTTCTCGAAGACTTGGATACTGTTGAAGAACTCAGAGATCTAGCCAAGATCAGAATGGCGGCCTATCAACAAAGGGTAGCTAGGCCATACAACAAAAGTATAAGGATCAGAAGATTTCAAGAAGGAGATTTGGTCTTTAGGAAAGGCTTCCAATATACAACCAATCCAGCATATGGGAAGCTAGCACCCAAATGGGAAGGTCCTTATCTGATCGAGTCGGAAGCAGGAAAGGGGGCATATCATTTGCTCACTATGGAAGGCAATAGGTTACCAACAGCATGGAATGCTATCCACCTCAAGAAGTACCTTTTCTGATTAGGATCAAGTATCCTTAAAGGATCAAGGATCCTGAAATCAGTAATATCTATCTAATCACTTATTCATTTAAGTTTTTTATTTGTTTAAGGATAACATATTCTTAACATATGTATTTTCCAAGTTTTAAGTAACAATGCAGGGTACTAATAAGATATTCAATGATCAAGAGTTTTGCCACCTCTCCTCTACATTTAAGGTACTTTACTATTTCGCTTGGCCTAGCCCATGATTAAGGTATGACCCCCAATGGTCATATCTTCTAAGGTTTAAAGGTTTTCACACTTCTTATGTAGAGTTTCTACACTCTCGCCTATAGTCCGGGGCAGCGGGACCAGTACACGCTTAGTGGCTGATAATTTCATTGTCTTCGGCTATATGGAGGATCCTACAATTTATGGTAGACGCACCATACCACCGGTTTATAACATTTTCATGTTATCACACGTTTGGGCTAAATCCCGGTTTGGGCGAGTCCCCAGTTAACATCCTTATATTGGGCTTGTCTCCAGTTTGGGCTTGTCCCCAATTTTTGGGCTTGTCCCCAGTTTGGGCTTGTCCCCAGTTACACGGGCTTGTCCCCAATTGCAAGGGCTTGTCCCCAGTTTATTTAATGGGCTTGTCCCCAGTTTGACTGGTCTAATCCCAATTGATTTTATAAGTTATTTGCAACAGATATCGTAAGCTCAACAACGAGGATCAAGACTTATGGATTCAAAATCCTTAAACTTACTTCTACAAGGATCGAAGAAGGATCATTACTTATGGTAAATTAGGTCTGATTAGACCTTATGGTATAATTTCTATTTGCCCATTTACATTTGTTTAACTAAGATCCTTATAAATCTTTTTGGTTTGAAGATTTTAAGTCTTTCATTTTTTTCTAAGGATATTCTATCCTAAAAATTTTCCTTTTAATTATTTTTCTAAGGATATTCTATCCTAAAAATTTTCTTTTAATTATTTTTCTTAAGTACATTCTATCCTAAAATGTTTTACTCAAGATTATTTCTTAAACTTTCAATAAAGCTAAGAACAAGAAAATAGTAAAAAGTTCTAGATTATTAATAAACATAAGTCACCTGGACTTATCCAAAATCCGTAACACGGATTTCACCATACTAAAGATGGACCATCCATCCGGGTTAAGCAGGTGTTACTAATTGTTCATGGAGTGCAGGAAAATAAAGAGAACAGGGGCACCAAAGGCTTCATCCCCACTAATAGAGGATCCATCCACCTTTGCCACCCCTTAAAATTGTCTTAAGGATCACTGATCCTTCAACCGAGTTACTGTTGTCTATTACAAACCATTATCCTTGAAAACATTATAATAAAAAAAATAAAAAAAGGGCTCCGGCCTTGTCTTCATCATCCTTCATCGCCCATTTACGCAGCCTCCTCGCCCTCTGCGGCACCTGCTCCTTCCTCAGCATCCATCACCTCTTTGGCTCCACTCGTTACAGCTTCATTTCCATCCAGCATCGACACGTCCTCTTCACCACCTAAAGCCACCCGACTCGCTTTCCATTTCTCAACATCCCAAACAACCTTGTCGAAGGAAGGATCACCAGCCTCTGTTGCCATCTTGATCCTGGCCTGCATAACTGTTCTCGCAGCCCACATCTTAGCCTCTTCTGTAGCTTATTTGACCTCATCCCGGTGTCGGGCTTCTGCTGAGGATAGCCGATCCTCCGGTCGTTCTTATCCTTGGAGAGCTGAGCCATGGCCTTATCCTTTGAAACTGCCGCACTTCCCATTCCTAAGAGGCTCTCGCTCATTTGATTCACAATCTTCTCGTAATGGTCCTTGCAAGCGTTCACAGCCTGTTTCCAATAGTTAAGTGAAAGTTAGAAGGATATTGGATCCTTAAAAGAATAATTGAGGATAGAGGATGCTTATAGTGAGGATCATGTCAAAGTGGGCCTCGGGCTCGAAGGATCTCTTTCTTTTGGAAGCAGCTGACTTGGCTCTGGTAGTCGTGGTCTTTGGTTCGGAAGTGGTTGCTGCCTTCAAAGCCTCCTTCTTGATGCTTTGTGGTGTAATCATGCTCCCAATATCTTCCAAGGAGAACTTGTTAGCAGACTTCTGGGATTTCTGAGCGCCTACATAAGCCAAACAAAAGATAAGTATTCTATCTTACTTTATTTATTCCTACTTATTATGCAGATACTAATCTTACTTGACATGTTTGAGTCTAAAGAGATGTCTTAGAAAACTTCAAAAACTCTTGCTTGAAAGGTCCGAACCTCGGTATCCTAGGTAAGGAATTTTTTTCGTTCTCTCTACTGTTCCAGGTAGCTTGGCCAGAGAGGCAAAGTTCTCAACTGCAAATAAGAAGAAAAAAAGATTCAGAGTTAGGTCTATTATCACAGATTATATCTTTGTTAAGGATCCAGGATCCTACCCTTCTTAACCCAAGTCAAAGGTAAATCAGTCCCACTGGGTATAGAGTTACTATCTACAAAGAAAAATTGATTCCTCCAGAAGGAATCGTTTAGGGTTACTTTGGAGATGGGGTTGGCTTGACGAGGTTTGCAATTTAGTAAAAACCGATTTGAACCATGGGTTGTTAAGGTATAAAGGTAAGACAGCTCCTGGATGCCGAAATCGATCTTTTCTTTATCGATGATTCTCTCAATAGTGCCTAGGACTCTCCAAACCATGGGCATAGCTTGAATATATGACATGCCGGTAGATTCGAAGAAGCTATGTGTGAAATTAAGGAACGGATACGTGTAACCTATGAGAAAAGGGCAAGCCGGAAAACACAACCAGGTCTGAGAATAAACATCACATCGTACAGTGGAGTCGTACGGTCGGAAAATAGTTCCCGGTGGAAACAGCGACTAGAATTCATCGACCTCGGGGTCAGTGAACTTACAAATCTCCATAGAAGGGTTAGCGATGAGGTACTGGGGTTGCATCTCCGTTAGTTCGGAACCATTGGAGGACTGGTCGGAGTGTTTAGTGGGAGAAGAAGAAGAAGCCACGGACATGTTTATCAGAATAACAAAAGAATAGAGAGAGAAAAGAAGGATACCTGCTGAACGGCCGGGATATGTGATTCTAAATGGATTATAGGGATCACATATATATTGGCAGTTATGATTTATATCAAGGGTTTGATAATAATTATTTCTGGCAGCTGTCTAATCGTTTAATCTTTTTTGCAGGGATTTCAAATTTCAAAATGCCAGCTGTAAAGAATAAACACCCGTCATTTTGGGAGCAATTGTTAGGGCATAGAATTTATGCTGAGGATCCTCTATCCTTGTTCAATTTGTTGATCACTTATCCTCACGATATGTTCCTGATTGTAAAGGATCAAGGATTCTTGGTATTATATGTTTACTAATAATTGTATTTGAATGGTGTTATGTTTGTTAGATATAACAACTAGAAGACTGAGTCATCCTAATATTGCGCTACTTGAAGACTTCCGGACGTGGTCAATGACGATGAACAGCTAGTGTAGTGGTGGCGTGAAAGTAGGAATTTATTTATCTATCGTTTTTTGTTTATAATCTAGATTAAGATCAGTTAGAAAACACATGTACTAAAAACACACTCTTGAGAAATCGATAATTCTTAGCTCTCACACTCAGCATTATTGTAATACTGATCGATATCTCCACCCTTTGTAACCAATTTTCGATATTAAAAAAGTGGTGATCGACGTGTTGTCATCACCCAGGGTTTTTTTCTTTTGATCTAATTAAGATCAAGGGGTTTTTCCTCGCAACAAATCACGGTTCATCTCAATTTTGTTCACATATTCATTATTATTATCATAGCACTATACCTCACAATTACGGATTTAGATACATTATCCTTAGCAGATTTTTATCCAAAACAATGTAAATCTTAAGTGGCCAAGATTAGTGATTGATCTTGCTAGAGCCTACAAGCAAGATCAATTGGTCAAGGGGCCATAACACAAAACCACCACAAGGATGGACTCTTTGTTCATCCCGTCATCTTTGTTAACACCCACTGACTGCAAGAACTCCGTGAGCTCGTCCTTGGTTTTCCTTTAGGTCTTCTTCATTACAATATTATAAAATACATATAATGAAAATCAAACCCTATCTAATACAATTTTGAACCACAAAAGTGGCCAAAAACCATAAAATAAAACCGGAAAATTAAATACAACTTTGAACCATCCATATGACCAAAATCAACAACCAAACAACCAAACACACAATGGTCGAGCCAGATTTACATATTCAATAAAAAATAAAATCGGACAATATTTGGGTCAAATAAAATATAAAAAATTGACCAAACCAAGATTGCCCTAAAATTTTATCTAAATCAAAAACTTCAACTAGCTTAAAGTTTATGATGTAGATCCGGTGAAAAGACCGGATTTGACTCGTATGTTGTAACCAAGGATCTGATACCACTGTTGGGTTCCAGTGGTGATCAGTCAACGATTTCACATTTAAACCTAGTTTATTAAATAGTGTTTCATAGTTATTAATCTATTAATAATACGAGTACGCGGAGGAATACAAAACGAGTAATCATCACTTTTAGGAACCGTACGGGATCCTGTTACAAACAATACGAGCTCGAAATGAAAGAAACAAAGTAAATAAATAATATTCACGACAAGTTTACCTCGGTTAATAAATAACCGGTTGAGACATCAAGGTTCAAGCAACGTTTCTATGTGACGAACCGAGACAACCGGGCCTGCGGAGGTGGTGAATAGGTTCGGCGACAGCAGCAAATCCAGTTTGTGGAGTTCAGATGGGACAGTGGTGGCTTGCGACGCTACTTGGTGTCGGTCAGCGGCTTAAAGAGGTGGCGACGTTATCCTTTTTGGTTTCCGTGAAAAACCAATATATCTTGGAAATGGTTTTGCGGCTGCTACCATACTCCTCCAAACCCTTTGGAGTTATACACAAGAAAACGAGAGAGATGGGCCTCATCTTTCTTTTGATTAAATATCTATTAATATATATTATCATATAATATTATAGCTTATAAATATTAATCAAGCCCAAAAGTCTAAGTCGTGTAAAAGTCTGGTCTATGTTTATTTATCTAATAAATAAACTTTAGGATGATAGAAAAAACTACAATTTTTGCCCTTTTGAATATCCATTATTATGGAATGGGTCCTTTTTGAAAAAGACTTTCACTCTTTATCCTTTATTTGAATTTTTTCCTCAGTTTTAGTCCTTTACACTAATGGATGTTAAGTTTTTACGTTAAGTGACCCCATGTGCACTGCATATGAGGCTATTTTAGTATTTTTACCAATTAAGGGGCTATTTGTGTAATATAATCAAAATTGTATTTTACTCAAAACAATTTATGATTTTAAAGGGGCAACTTTTGTAACTTCTTACATGCGGGACCCACCACCATTGACATCTCCTTCTCACCTTCTTCACCACAAAAACGACCTCCTCATCTCCCCTTGCATCACCATTCACCACACCTACACCACGTTTTCTGATCACCATCATCATGTTGACCCATCGTTTTCCCAGTGAAATACCCTCTTCAACCAAATTCAGATTCGCACCAAATCCATATTTGTGCTACACTACCGCCATCACTATTCACTATCTCGCCATTTGTATAGCCGATTCTATTTGTTGCACGTCACTATCAAAATCGTGATGTGATAAGAATATATGAGGGAGATTTTTGGTGTTCTTCATCACTGTTCTCATCACGGGCCAATATCGTCTTCATAACCAGCCACACCACCACATCTAACGCTTTTTCCCGCCACAGTTTTCATCGCTGACCACTGCATTTGATTTAGGGTTGTATCTGGCAGCATTAACCGTACCACCACCGTCGGTGGTTTGGTTAAAAGGGGTACAACACAATTTAATATCCGATCCAGTTCACGGGGGGGGGGGGGCACATTATCGCCAACCTAAGTGCCGCTACCCACCGGCCAACCAACAGAAGGTAGAGAGGCAGAGATATTCTCCTTTTCAGTTAATATTTTTCATCAGGGTTTGGATGTGGTTGCGGTCGGTAAAAAAAGGGAGATGAGGGGATCGAGAGAGAAATACAAGTGATTGGCAACAATGAATTAGGGTTGCAATTTAATTTCATCATCTGGTGATGGTGAAATGAATCTTGTGTGATAAAGTTAAGAGGGGCTTGGGGATGAATATCAAATGTTTAAGTTAATTTCACAAATAGCCCTCTAATGGGTAAAAAGACTAAAATAGCCTTATGTGCATTGCACATGGGGTCACTTAACGTAAAAACTTAACATCTGTTAGTGTAAAGGACTAAACCGAGACGAAAATTCAAATAAAGGATAAAGACTGAAAGTCTCTTTCAAAAAGGACCCATTCCTTAATAATGGATATTCAAAAGGACAAGAACTGTAATTTTTTCTTTAGGATATTATTATTTGTAAATAGTATTAATAATAATCCCGTTAATTATTCGTTGATACCGGTTAACTAATTTATAGATTTTATGTTCGCTGCTCAAGGTTTAACTCTTACGAGTCACAACCCGGTCGACCGCGTTGTCTTAGCCGAACCGGTCCATAATTCCAACAAACACGTGGTGGCAGGATTTGCGACCGCGCAGCAATGGTGGCAAGATCTGCAACCGCATCAGTGGTGGCAACATTTGCGACCATTTTTAACCGGTTGCAACATTTGCGACTGTTATCGTAGTTGCAAAATATCGTCTCAAAAGCATAGGAGCGGTCGGAACTTGTTCGCAACAAGGAAATTGAGATGTGTGTTTTTCCAACTCCATTTTTGGTCGCAAAAGTCCCTTTTTGTTGTAATGAGATCGTTCACTTTGAAATATACCTAATATGTTTTGTCATAGTAAATTTTGGTGGTTGTTATCTTAATACGGGGAGGGAAATGTACCTGCCTACATAGTAGGGTTAATACGTTGTTATACCATTGTCATTGTGGTGGTTATTAATAAAATTCGTTGCTGGTCGTTAAAATGAAGAAAGAAAAGAAATAACTTCATCCTTGGTCCACTACTCCAGTGTATATTGTTTTACTTCATCTCGTCCATTGATTACGGCTTGTCGGAATTCCTTCATTGACCAGAAATACTAGGGCTTGAAGGAGAAATAGAGTGATGATATAAGCTGATTCGAGATGGCTAATCTCCTAAGTGATAGACCCTTTGAGCGGGTTAGACTCCAAAAAAATAAGATAAGGAACTAGACATTTTCCTTCTTAATATTAAACAAACAATAAGGCTTTATATAGGCTTACAAACTTGAAGAAATGAACGTGAATATGCAAAAACTAATAGAACATGGGACTTCATGTAACTAACCCACTACATGGACTACTTAAAAGGAAAACATGCACTTAATTGCAAATAGAAATGATAAATTAAACTTGCCTACATGAACTGAACGTGGATAATTCATGTGTTAGCGCGTATCAAGTGACCCATAAAATCATTATTATAGCTAGTACGTACAATCCAGTTACCGTCGGAGATGCTGCCACCATAAACACTTCGGGGTCCTTAAGATTGTCGACTACTAACTTAGCTTTCTCGGGCTCCTTTGGCATGTCGGCTGCCAGCTGGGCCTTCTCAGGCTCTATCGACTTAGCCTTCTATAGGTCTTTTGAGTCTTCAAAATTTACCTTTGGTTTCTCGGCTGGATCTTTTGACATTTCGAGAATCTCTATGCATTTAATGGCATCTCCACCTTTGCTACAAAGCTTGGCACGAATGTTCTCAGGTCCACAACATAACACCTTGATCTCCACCATGTTTTTGTCCATATCAATTTATGGGTGTTCAAAAGTATCAGAATCCGTATCCGAATTATCCGAAAATCCGAATCCAAAATTTCGGATATCCAAAACCCGGATATCCGAAAATTCAGATTCGGATTCGGATAGCAAATATTTGATTTTTCGGATATCCGAACTATTAACTTTAATATTTTTTAATATATATATATACATATATATATATATATATATATACCAACATAAAATATTAAGATAGAAACCTAATTCTAGTTTCCTAAACATTTCTAAACACAGTCATTCACCTTCGTCTCACGGCGGCCGTTTAGCATCATTTCGGATTGCTCCACCGTCGTCTCTTATAATAGTGTCCTCCCCCGTCTCTCACATTATCCACCACCGTCTCTTCGACTCCGTTCCTCTCCAGATCTTGTTTCAAAGATTTGTTGGCTATTAGATTCTTGACCTGGTGACCCACTATCTAGATCTGTTACATATTGTAATGTTTAATTAATTATTGCTATTAGTTTGTTAGATTTGTTAGTTGGATTGGATGTCTTGTACATGTAGGTTAAATTTTAAAACAGATTTGTTTTTCTCTTTTCCAGATTTTTCTTTCGGATATTCGAATCACTATCCGATCGGATATCCAAACTCCGGATATCTGAAATTTCGGATAGTGATGGACATAGTCTTCGCAAGATATGTAGTCTACCACCGACTAGCAACACCATATCACCCTCAGACTAGTTGTAAGTCCCATAGATGGATATTTCAATATGATATCAACTATCTCTATGTTAGTGCGGAATCCTAACACAAGATGATACAAGATGATAGACAAGAGCATGTAAATCACACAAGGAAAAGCTTCAAAACATACGTATATCAATCGTCCGATGCTTAAGCACTTACAATACTCGTTCAACAATATCAAAAGTGAACGCTCAACCCCAAACCTACACAAGTTATCTATATATAGGGAAACCAAACAACTAGCCCAATAAAGCCCAAACCCACAGAGATCCTATTAGGTGATCTCGGTTTACATCCACAAACACTTAAACACGATCTACGATAATAAACTAAATACACACCATAAATATAGACCCAACAATCTCCCCATTGGTTTGTAGCTTCGTTCTTTAGTCTTGTTCCATGATATCGATATCCGCATCCTTTAAACCACATGCTCAAAATCCAGTTCTGATAACAGAAACCGCTTAAAAAATTGGATCAGCAATGATTTGAAACGTGCTGAGGGTCTTGATATATCTTTCTCCAAACTTGAGCAAATCTCTCGATCAACAAACCTGTACTTCCCTTTACCCTTCTGTAAACGTATGACAACGGTAGAAGTCTCACTATCAAACATCCAGAACCTCATATTATCCAGGGTACCATCAGGAATGGCACTAGGAACAGGAATATGAGTAGCCTTATTTGTTGCAGGCCACATAACGTTCACCATGGTATTCCCTGTCCTTAGATCCCTAACCTCCTTGGCGTTCTTTAGAAAAGAATAAACAGTCTTCACGTTTGGGAACCCATTATCGACTTGTCGTCTCAGAAAATTCCAGAAATCAGTGGCTCGCTTATCGTGAGTTGGGTTGTGGAATGGAGCGTTGATCAGGTCGTTGAGATCTACCTTCGTCCAAGATCCGAAGTCCTTCATCTTTTTATAGTACTAAGTATTCCTAGACCTTCGTTTAACCCACCACATGTTCTTTTCCACATCAAAACCCCATGACATGATTCCAAAACAATCATCATATTTGTCTGAGATTCCCTTTTGAAAAGTGACAATAAACTTGTCTGGATGATCGGACGATTAAAAAATCTGATTAGAATTCTTCATAATGAGGAGCTTTTTCTGAATGCGATCCAATTGTTCAGCAGCCTTGGATGGAATTGAGAGATAGTGATCCAGTGACTCGGATGCGTCAGCATGTGCAGATCTATGAGAACCGGAGTTCCCACCTTGATCGACATTGGTTTATTTCATGACGGGGTAATCACTGCTCTTGAACTCGTCCCCAAATTTCTGAACGAGTTTCTGTTAAAGATCAAAATACATAGCAGTTAGGCCTCCAATGTTGGACTAAAGCTCTTTGATTTTAGAATCTTTGTCAGAGTTTCTAGCTTCGAGCTCTTGAATACGCACATCCTTAATAACCTAATCTTGTTCGAGTTCAAAAACTCGATGTTGTAGAGCTTGTACGTCCACATGAGCATCTTCGAGTACAACCACTTTTCCTTTATTCTGCAAATAAGTGTCTTGCATGGCGAGAATCTGAGAAATCTTCTCGGAAGCACAAGAGCTAGACTGACCGTGATCAATTGGGTCAGATGATCCAGATGGTGCATCAAAATGTGGGATATCTGCCTCAAAATCGACCTCTTGAGCAATGTTATCAAAAATTTGTTCTTGTGTTTGATGCTCAGCAGTGGATGGACTCGTATCAACATGAGTCTCAGGAACTTCCGACTCACATTGATGTTTTGTTGTTGGTGGTGTAGCTTCAGTGACCAGCACGCCAGGTCTAGGATCTGTCTTCCTTCGTTTACGTGGAATGAGATCAGCGGCTGGTTCCTCAGGAGTATTATCATCTTCATTCACAGAAAAAGGATAACTGGTACAGCCTTCACATGCTCTTCAGCAAACTGAGCTCTAACTGGTACAGTCTCTGTTTCGGTAAAACGGCCAAACTTGACTAGCTCATGAAGGCCCTGATAGAAAACCTTTGACCCTTTGCTAAACTGCTTCATCAATCCAAAGGTATTGGGTCCCATCGACTTCATATCCAATGTCTCAACAGATTTAACAAGATCAGTGTAATGTGAATCAAACATCATCTTTAAGAACCGAGGATACATAAGAAACATTTCTTTCTTCTTTCCCTTCAGGTTGCTCATCATCTCATCTAAAACGAACTTGGAATAATTGAAATTCCAATACATAATCAAAGCAACTACAGCCGACATCTAAATGTGGCTAATCTCATCAAATCCTCTTTTTTCGTCCCGACACACAAGTATAGAATGTGTGTATCAAAAATCTCCAGTAAGGATGGAAAGGTTTATTGATTGCAGGAGGATAAGATCCATCATAACCCATTCTTGTTAATTTTTAAGTAACAGTAGCTATCGAGTATTCCGTTGGGTAATCAGGTTGATCCCCAAATGAAAGGACCTCGCGTATAATGGCCTCTGTGAGGACGACATGCTTCTTTTGCACTTTGGAGTCTACTGAAACAGCTTCATCTATTCCTTGTTGGTTGATCGAAGCATTGTTCTAGAACTCTGTCATCATCTTCTTGCATATGACAGGAGTTTCTCGTAAGGCGTGAGAAATCCTGCAAGTGTTGAGACCGACGATCATGGACTTGAACTCCTTGTGTGCCAAAGGAGGGTCAAACAAGTGTCCAGCAATATTGTGAGTATCGAATAACTTTAGTGGAGCCTGATCAGCCATTGTGAGTATCGAATAACTTGAGTAACAATCATAAACTTAAGGGCACAATTGTTAATTTCTTAAACATTTAGGACCAATTGTGATAAAAACATATTAGAGGGACCATAAGTGAAACATGATGATGTTTTATAATAGATTTTTGTCCAAAAATGTGTTTTCGGTCAAAGGAACATGTTTTCTGTCTAAAGGATAGGAGTTTTCGGTCAAAGGAAAATGTTTTCTGTCCAGTCACACTGAGAACAGGGGTTCTCGGTCAAAGATGAGAGATCTCAGTCAACAAATGTCAACCGAGAACTCTTGGTTTGACCTAGGGTTTTCGGTCAAACTGACTGGAAAGAAAAACCCTTTGAAATCAGCATCGTAAATCGTGTCATCTTCTCCAAAAAGACTGATACCTTCATGAACAACAGACCTACAAAAACTCCTAACATCCCAACAATGGCATCAACCCAATTAAAAATCCAATACAATACGGTTCATTATATGAATCGTCAAATGGAAACCCATCTAGTATGAAAATCACATCTTAATTAAACCCTTTAGAATCAAACGCTTCACTCAATGCGTCCTTACCTGTTGTTGAAACAAAGAACACTAAGACACAATCATATTGGATTAGAATAGCAAGGGGTTCGGGTTTTCGTCCAGATGAGTTTTTTAGAGAGAGAATGATTTTGAAAATAATAAAAATAATTGAGGTTAAAAAACCATTTATATCCCAAACTTTGTGGGCCGAGAACCCATAAAGACCCAACCAGACGAGCCCAAGCAGAAACATTGCCCAATACTAAGTTCTAATATAACCAGTAGATAGGATCAAATCCCAAAAGAGTTTATCCACATCAAGAATAGCTTATTTTTAACACTTGTTTCTAGGAGAGTAGTTTCGAGATGAAAACAGAAATGAACAAAATATAAAACAAATAAAATTAATAAAACAACACTAAACATCAGTCTTCTTGCAATTTGACAGAAAATTGGGATCAAATTTCAGTTTTTGATAAAATCGCCGCCTTTATGAAAAGATCCGAACATGGAATCTTATTGATTTAGGAACTTTCACAAGGATTCATGTTCAGCATTATTATGACATAAAGAAACAGGTTGATAGCAGGTATAACAGACTTAGCATGATTTTCATTGAATTAGTGATACGGATTAGGTTCATTTAGGCCAAATCTTAGATGGATATCACTTATGGACCTGTGATGCATTCTATCTCTTCTTAAAACGTATTTGGCTCTTCCCAGATCACCCCAATTTGACTCCAACCCCTAATGCTTGATCAAACGATTTTTATAGATAGATAGACAAAATTTTAGGCTTCAAGGTTGAACGTTGGACTTAAATGTCTTTCATTCAGAGTGTTTAGGACTTAATTAAGTGTCCCACCCCTGTAGTTCTAGTTTGACCCTTTAAGCCTTAAAAAATATTTAATGAATATATGTATACATATATATATATATATATATATATATATATATATATATTTATAAATAATAATAAGCATAATAGCACAATATTTTTGATGATCAAGACACTAACTGGCTCATCTATGACTAGGTAATTGTTTTTCTGCATATCCTTCGGAGAGATGCATATGGAGACATGTACATTTCTTCAAAATGACTCTCCACAGTAAGTTTAGCATATTATGTTTATATCACTTTAACTTTTACGCATCATGTCAAGTTACCATACAAATCAATGACTGTTCTAGAGCCTTTTAAGCATAATAACTTCACCTGTTAGGCATACAAAAACAATTTTTCTATCATTTTCCAAAGGTTGGATCAATTTTCATTTGAAAAATGTCTTGAAGCTTCAGAAAGTTGTTAACTGAATAATCATATTATTTCCCAGACAGTTTAAAACTCAGTCACCCCGGTCACTCTTAGTTTTCAGGTAATTGGCTATCCCGTATATCAACATGTGGTTAACAGGACCAAACACATATGAGAATACATGTCCCTCCAACTTAGATTTACCGGCATAATTTTAAATGATAGAATTCAAAACACAAAACACACATCACAATCGCCCCGGATGCTTTCAGTCTTTAGGTAAATGGCCATTCTGTGAATCTATGAGTAGATGACTGGACCAAACATATACAAGAATATGTCCTTCAAACTTGAGCAGCCGACAAATTTTAAGCGAAAGTGAATAATAAAAGAAGAACTCTTTGATTTTTATGAGATAAGAAAACGCACACACACTATTTTTGACTTTTGATTTTTTTTAATTAAAGAAGAACAACACACACACACACTCTTTTTGACTTTTTGAAATTTCTCCCCCCCTAAATATGTGCAAATTTAAAAAATATGTACAAATTTATACTCAAAAAGACTCAACCTCGAAATGTAGCATTTTAAGAAAACTCACAAGCACATTAAATCTGGCTGTTCCAACTGGTTTTGTAAATAAGTCCGCCACATTATTATCAGTGTGAACTTGCTCATGATGAATCAATTTTCGGTCATAACAGTCGTGAATAAAATTTATTTTAATATCGATGTGCTTGGTTTTTGAGTGTTGAACCGGATTTTTAACGATTGAAATGACATCATTATTATCACAAAAAATAGGAGTGTCAAGAAATTCCAAACCGTAATCTAGCAATTGATGTTGCATCCAGATAATCTGTCAGCGGCAAGCTGACGCAACAACATATTCAGCCTCGGCAGTTGATGTAGATACCATTTGTTGCTTCTTGCATTGCCATGAGATGAGACGATTGCCTAAAAACTGGCAGCCGACAGATGTGGATTTCCTGTCAAAGTCATCTCCACCATAATTATCAGCAAAGGCATAAAGAACCAAATATGAGGTTTTGGGATACCAAAGACCTAACTTCGGTTATCCCTTCAGATATCTAAAAATACGTTTAGCAACAATTAAATGAGAAAGTTTAGGATTAGCCTGGAAACGAGCACATTAACATACTGCAAACATGATATCAGGACGACTAGCGGTGAAATACATCGGGGACCCGATCATCGATCGATAGTACGTTTGATCTATGGGTGTCCCTTCAGAATCAGACGAAAAGAGAGCCTTTCCTCCATAGGAGTGGTAGCACTCTTGGAATCTTGTAATTCAAATTTGGCCAGCATGTTTTCAACATACTTTCCTTAATACAGCAAAATTCCTTTCGAGATTTGACGAACCTGCAACCCCAGAAACATTGTCATTTCTCCCAACGAGCTCATTTCGAACCTATTCTTCATTACATCTTCAAGTTCATAACACAAATCGGAGTTGGTAGACCCAAAAATAATGTCATCCACATATATCTGAACCATAATCAAATATTTCCTGATGATTTTAAGGAACAGAGTTTGATCAATGGTCCCCCTTTAATAACCATGACCTAGAAGATGTGCCATCAATGTAGCATACCACGCCCTAGGAGCCTGATGAAGCCGATACAACGCTTTATCTAACTTGTAGACATGAGTGGGATTCTTAGAGTCTACAAATCCCGGTAGCTGATCCACGTAATTCTCATCCTTAACTTCGCCGTATAGAAACGCGGTCTTAACATCCATCTGATACACCGTGAAAGAATGATGCATAAGCCAGAAAAATCCGAATGGCCTCAAGTCTAGCTATGGGAGCATAGACTTTGGTGTAATCTAAACCTTCAACTTGACAAAAACCACGAACGACTAACCGTGCCTTGTTTCTAACAATAACCCCCGTGTCATCTTGCTTGTTTCGGAAAACCCATCTCGTATCTAGTGCTTTCTTCCGCTCCAGCAACTCAACCAATTTCCAAACTTTCAATTTATCAAACTTATTTAAGTCTTCATGTATAGCATCCACCCATCTTGGTTCTTGAAGTGCCATTTCTACAGATTTTGGCCCAATCTGAGAGATAAAACAAGAAAATAAGCAACTATTTATGTGTCATGTCTGACTTCTGGTGGACATTCCTGTTTCAAGAGGATCTATGATATTCTTAATTGGATGAGTTCGTTGGATTCTTGATGGAGTTGGTTGTTCGCGAACAACTCCGGTGGAAGGTAAGTTTGGTAGATTCTCATCAACCATAGTGAGGGGATTCTTCCATCCAGAAGCCGATGTACTATGTGAGTAGGAAGTGCTTGCAACGTATTCATTCGGAATGACATCGGGAAACAGGGTGCTCCCGAAAATTTGACGAATAGGACTCTTCCCCTCAACTGTTGGAGCATTTTCTGAAGAAGTTGAGGACACAGTTTCAGTAACTTCTTCTGTTTGATTGACGGAGACGGGCGGAGTGACATCAAGTGGTTCTGTGAAATCATCATCCAAATATGGAGACATGAGAGATACTGCATGTGGGTCTTCTTTCTCAGCATCTACGGTAGCACCACCTGAAGTTTCTGTGTTGTTAATCGGAAGTACATTGAACGGTTTGAAGAGTTCATTGTAATCGAACAGCCAGTCAGGACCAACACGGGCACCGATCTCGTTTACTTCCAACCAACGAACATCATACGATTCCAAAATCTGCTTGGTTGACTTATTGTAGACTATGTAGGCGGTATGACCAACGAACCAACAAAATAAAAATCATTAGCTTTGGCCCCAAATTTTGGAGTTGACTCGAGATTCAGTAGAGTACACGGGCATCCAAACGCTCTGAAATGCGCAACTGTGGGCTTATGACCATAGACAATCTTATATGGAGTTTTCATTTGAGACTTGTTGATTATCACCCGATTATGAACATAGCATTCCGTATTAATAGCTTCTGCCCAGAAGAATTGTGGTAGTTTAGAATCACACAACATGGTCCTCGCTGCCTCGATAAGAGTTATGTTTCTCCTTTCAGACACACCATTCTGTTGTGGTGTCCGAGTTGAACTGTACTGACGCATCACCCCTCTTTCCAAACAAAAATGATTCTATAAAGCATTCTTGAATTCCCAACCATTGTCACAACGAATTCCTTTCAGCTTCTGCTGATTTTCCATAAGCACCACAAACCTGGTGATCAATTCTACAGTTTCACTCTTATTTCATAAAAAAAACACCCAAGTAAAACGTGAGTAGTCATCAGTAATAACAAGACAAGAAGAGCTGCGAGAAAGGCTCAAAACATGAACTGGACCAAAAAGGTCCATATGCAACAATTGAAAAACTGATGAAATGGTATTAATCAATTTCGGCTTATGAGATTTTCGATGATGTTTACCCAAAGCACAAGCCACACATTTTCTAATAGTAACGAAATATTTAACGGGTAAACCACGCACTAAATCGTTTTTAGCAAAACGGTTTAAGTTTTTCATATTTTCATGACCAAGACGACGATGCCAAAGCATGGCCTTATGATCTGAAACCTTTGAAAACAAGCAGGTTATTTTATCAGGAACATTTTTGTTCATGTCGATCACATATGCATTATCTTTTCTTTGTGATCAAACAAGAATCCAGTCTTCTGGTATAATAATACCAGGTTTCAAAATCAAACACTCTTTCTTAGTAAAATGAGTTGAAAAATCTTTATCACAGATTTGTGACACACTCAACAAACTGTGCTTCAGCTCTGGAACAAAATTAACATTTTTGAATTTTAGAACACCGTTACTTACAGTAACCTTCGGCGTAATCTTCCTCTTTTCTCCTCCCACAAAGGACACATACCCACCATTAAATATTTGAATGTCATGTAGCTGGGAAATGTCTCATGTCATGTGCCTGGAACATGCACTATCAATATACCGAGGTCTGATGATATTCCTCCATAGCTGTTTTTGCACGATGTGCGAGATTAGTTAGACTTTGGTACCCAGTCCATATATAGTTACACTGGGTGACCCTGACTCATCTAAGGTTGTCACAGGTTTCTATGACATGTCTTTTTGATCATCTAACATTGAATTCAATGACTCTTTTACCGGAGATTTAGGCAACCATTTATGTCTACCATTGTAAGATTTCTCATTATGTGTACGAATGGATGACTTGATCTCTGGTTTTTGAGTGTTATAAGCAGACGATTTTGTCCTTTTCACTTTCTTCGGTTTGGAAGTCGTGTTCGTTTTGGAAACCGAAGTACCTTTTTTAACCCCTTTACGAAACATGTTAGGCTTGGTCTGATGAGGATTAAACCTACCAGATTTGGTTTTGTTCCAATCATCGTCAGAGGGATTAGCCTGATTATGGCTGAAGTTTTGCCGGTAGGCATTATGAGGCGTATGAGGCATATTCCTCTGATAAAATACATAATAAGAAATGTATGGACGATGTGGACAATTTCTGGCAATATGACCAGTAGTGCCATAGTTAAAACAAGTTTGACGTTTTATATAAAAATTATTTTGGGCAACTCCTTGTCTGGACCGGTTGTGTGGACCAGTTTGCTTTAGTTGATGACTATTATTTAAACCCACCAAGGATCTAGCCGCGTTGATACATCAATTAAACAATACGAACATGAGAGATGTAAACGTTAAATACATAGTTTATTGATAAATATGGAGGAATACATTATGGTATAAATAATAAGTTATGGAGAGTATTAAGTTAGATCTAGATCTCTCAATATGTACACATAAATTATGAGCATGCGAAACATATATATAGGCCATGTGCTCTAGTTCGTTAAGTTAAGTCTAATTCGTTATATCCTCATAACGAGTTAGACACCATTCGTTATATTTCCATAACGAACGGTAATAACTTAACGAACTAGCCCTCATTCGTTATACTTTCATAACGAATGGGCTCATACCTTAACGAACTAGTCTAGATAACTAACAAATTACATTAAATAAACAACCTAGACTATCTATAACTTATTCGATTGCTACGGACACCAAAACCATGAACTAACAATTATTATTGGACACATGGTTTGACTTACCACCTGGTTTGTCATTAGAGCATCCCACTTTAACAAACCTAGGCGATGAGTATTTATTAGCATTTTTAGATCTCTTAAACTTATTAAAAACCACATTATCAGAGTTTAAAGTTTTAACCGGATCAACCACACAAGTATCTTTGCTTTTAAAAACAAAGCCCACACAAATAGTCAGAATAACATAATTCAAAACAGGTAATTTTAAAGAAACATCAGAAGTAATGTCTTTATTATTTGAAACACACTAATTATCATCCTCATCAGTCCAGTCCTCAAGAATTACTTTATCTGCACATGAGGCAAACACATTAGAATTGTTCACTTTTGAAGTGGACACAGTAGTTTTTACTGAGTCAATCCTTTCATTGTTAGCAGGTTTACCATAGTTCATATCTTTAACCTTTTCTTCCTGCTATTTGGTAAGAGGAAGACCTGTGTAGTTGTCAATATATGGTGGGGGTACCTGACTATATCCAATACCCTCACCCTCATTCTCTTTCCACCATAACTGATTTTCAATCATGGAATTAACTACCTTACTGGAGCCATCAAACTTTCTGAAATCGAGTTCAACCATTTTAAATTTGTCAGTTAGTTTTGAAATTTCTAATTTAGAGGCTTCCATTTCATCAATTAATTCAACAATTTTCTGTTTGGCATCAAGATGGTGACAACTTTTCAAGCTAAAGTCAAAATTTAGTTTGGAAAATCCTTTTTCTATGCGTCAATATTATCTAGATAAGCCTTTTCATTTTTCTTAAGCTTATGATTTTTAGATTTTACCATTTCCATTTCTCTAAGCAAGTTACTGTTGTGAAATTTATAAAGATCTATTTTTATCAATACATGCTTGAGAACATAATGGAGAACTTACCTCAGACGAGCCGGGAGAAGTGAATGCCATGAATGCAAATTAAAGTTCCTTGACTTGTTCCTCAGCAACATTTTCTTCTTCAACCTCTTCAACATGAGCAAAGTTGGCAGTTTGATTGTTTATGTTGAGAGCATCCATCTGATCGTTCCAGGAGAATTGTTGTGCAACCATCCCCCGTTCACCATGACCTGAGCTACTCCCAGCTTCTCCTCTAACATTACCCACGGGGACCAACTCCCTCTCCAAGTTTCCCTCCTTGGCTGGATTTGTGCATTCACGAGCAAAGTGACCCGACTCGTGACAATTGTAACACCTCAAAGTGTCCTTGTTAAAACCCACCTTCTGATTATTTGGCATGTTCCAATTATTTCTCCCCGTTCTCTTAGTAAATTTCTTAGCACGAAACACTGCCATGGCAATTTGCCAGGAGATATCCATCTCTTCAACATCATCAGGATGAATCTGATCAATTTTAGCAGCAGCTACAGGTTGAACCAGGTCTTCACGAAGGAATGCATTATAACAGTTCATGAATCCCGCCATCAAAGCAATGTTCTCTTGAGTTTCCTTAGATGGACAGAATCTGATTTGAATTTTGACTTGGAGAAACACCAGATGATTGTGGCTTAACATTTGCAGCAGTGGATTGAGTAGGTTTAGCAAAGAAGACTGGAGCTGGTTGCAGTGTGACTGGTGAAAAATAACCCTGAGAGGATTTAAACATTAAAAAATGACTTTGAGGTTGAAACTGTTGTTTCCCTTGGGTAGCTTTGAACATAGAAAAGTTTTCTTGTGAGATAAGTGCATTATTTGAGGCAACACTGTAACCTGCTGCGTTGTAGGAGTTGGCATGGTTTATAGCATGTTGTTTGTCATCCATGTCACATGCCTTCATGATAGCCATAACCTCAGATAATATCAACATGTTGAGGTCCTTCATCTTCTTAATAATAGCAATGTTCATATCCCAACTTTGAGGCAAGGAGTTCACCAACTTATTGTTTGTTTCAGTAGCTGTTAAGTTGATGTTCGTAGATCTCATCTCAGTCACAAGAGTTATGAACCTATGGAGTTGACTCTCCAATGACTCTCCTAGAATAACATTAAACATGTTAAATCTTTGTTGAAGAAGATCTTGACGGCTCCTCCTCATGTCTTCATCCCCTTCATACACTTGAATCAATGCTTCCCAAAGAGCCATAGCAGATCGCAGTTCTCTTAAACCCAAAGCAATATCAGGTAAGAGTGCCATGGTCAAGTTTGAGAGTGCTCTTTCATCTTCCTCTACCTTAGCAAAGTCATCATCATCATAAAGCTCAACTGGCTTCACATCAACTTCTTGGGAGTTCTCACATTGGTAGGTGATGACTTGAGGACCTATAACTATGCTTCTCCAGATCTTAGCAGCTTTCATTTTAACATCATTCACGAATATGAATTTCCACTCACTAAACCCCTCATGAGACAATAGATGGGGTATGCGAGTTGTGGTTCCCATTATGGAGTCCAGTTCTTGATGAAGAGAGGCATTGGATGATCCATTGCTATTAGTTAATTGATCCATTTTAATTATCAGTCCACATAAGTTATGAGTCCAAGATTCTAAGAGTCCAGCAAACAAAGCCCAATGATGAAGGATCAGGCCCAACGAGAACAGAAGACATTGACCGAGAACAGAGAATGTTGACCGAAAACAAAGGACTTTGACCGAAAATAAAGAACTTTGACCGAAAATGAAGAACTTTGACCGAGAGCCCACAATGTTGACCGAGAACGCTTAATATTGGCCGAGAACACTTATTCTTGACCGAGAACACTAGTGTTAAGCCGAAAACGATCAATCTTGGCAGAAAACCCCTTGTAACTTGGCCGAAAATTACTCAGGACACCCGAGAATTTGTTTGACCAGAATATTATGAGCAACAACTAAATCCCTAGAATGCTGGGATTTAAATTCTTTCCAAAAATATCGGATCTACATCCAAAAATACTATTCCTTCTTCCCGAATCCACTGTTCACCGGAAAACCAATCTAAAAACACCAAAATCTTGAATCGTTGATATCACAACAACAAGCCCGAAGAGGATCTTTCAATATGATATCAACTATCTCTATGTTAGTGCGGAATCCTAACATAAGATGATACAAGATGATAGACAAGAGCACGTAAATCACACAAGGAAAAGCTTCAAAACATACGTATATCAAACATCCGATGCTTAATCACTTACAATACTCGTTCAACAATATCAAAAGTGAACGGCCAACCCCAACCCTACACAAGTTATATATATATGGGGAAACAAACCAACTAGCCCAATAAAGCCCAAGCCGACCGAGATTCTATTAGGTGATCTCGGTCTACATCCACAAACACTTAAACACGACTTACGATAATAAAGTAAGTACAAACCATTAATATATATACCCAACACTAGTGGCAAGTAGAAGTCAAAAATCAGAAAATTAAGAGAATCCTTGAAAAACTATAGGAATGAATCGCAAGAATTGGGCGGAAAAGTTAGATGACGCTTTGTGGGCCCTTAGGACAGCCTATAACCCCCCCCCCCCTATAAGAACAACACCTTTCAAAATCGTTTATGGAAAAGCATGCCATCTACCAGTAGAATTAAAACACAAAGCTTATTGGGCTCTCCGAGTAGTGAATTTTGATTTAAAATCCGCCAGTAAAAACTGGGAAGATCAGATTCACGAGTTATAGGAATTAAGGGTACTGGCCTATGAAAACTCGTGGTTTTACAAAGAAAAGACTAAACATTTACACCACATATATTTAAAAGTTAACAAGAAGTTTCAAATTGGCTATCGAGTACTGTTATACAACACACGTCTACGTCTTTTCCCAGGAAAACTGAAATCTCGCTGGACAGGTCCATACATAGTTGAATCGGTTTTTGACTATGGAATAGTTGAGATCTCAAATTTTAATGGCCACAAGTTCAAAGTCAATGGATATCGGTTAAAACCATACATTGACAGTCCATTCAAAGAAGTTTCGGAGGTACTAATCCTCCGCCCGAGTCAATAAATACTGACAGAAGGGTCTGGCCAAGACCTTAGTTAAACTAGGCCTTGTAAATATGTTCCTATATTTTACTTTGTTTAATATATATATATATATATAATATATATATATATATACACACCAAAAAAACACGGGGGCGTGATCCTAGAAGCACGGTCCCGTGCCACTAAGTGTGGGCCGGAATCTTCGCTGAAAAAATCTCAGTCAAACTGATTTGTAACAGAATTGTGAGATCAAAAACACGGGCCGTGCTTCTGAAAGCACGGGGCCGTGCCTGACAACTGGTTGGCTATAAAAGGCACCCTTTGCCAATGCATTTCTTGCACCAACCAAATACAAAACACTCTCCCCTGAGATCCAACATGCCTACAACATGCCTACTGAGATGAGTGAAGCAATCCTCATCCCTCGTCAACCGAGGAACGAAACCCGACGCGTATCCAAAACTAAGCTTTTGATGAAACTTCAAGAACTTGTCGAAGAACTCACCAAGATGAATCTCCTTGCAGAGATGCATCTCGTTCAACTCACTGAATCAGTGCAGAACATGAAAATGGAGCTTCGAGAGATTAATGAACAACTCTAGTTTCAAGTTCTCGGTTTCACTTACTTTCCCTTCGGAGAGATCTAGGAACCTTAATTTTCTGTTTTCGTGTGTAAACAAGTGCACTAGACACATTGTGCTAGGACTCTCGGGCTTAAACCGCTTATTTTTCATTTCTAGGAAAACTGGGCTTATCCCATAATTGTTTAGGGACTTTTAATTTTAATGAAAAGTAATTTTTAGAATGGTCAAACTCTTAAAAATACATGTTAAAACATCATTCAAAAAAATTCCGGCTCTCTCGTTTGACTAAAAAATCAAAGAAAATTCAGTGATAAAAAGCATGGGGTCATGCTTCTTGAAGCACGGGGTCGTGGTCACCCTAGAATCTTCAGCTTGATACACGCTGACTCTGTACAATTCTCTAAATCATAAACATTTATTCCCCTAGCAGCACGTGGTCGTGCTCGACGATACAGACTCCATATAATGCATGTAAAACTCACTAGTCCAACCATACCAAACACAAGTTTACTGAAATGGAAAGTAAGAAAATGGAATGGAGACCAGTGAGAAGGGGCAAGCATGGTGATTCTTCCTCAAACGTTGAGGAAGAAATAATGAGCCTCCAATGCATTGTGAGAGACCAACTCGAAAGTAACATACAAACTGAGGCTCGTCTAATCGAGCTGACCAACAAGTCGAACTACTACGGTTTGAGAATTTCCATGTTGTGGATAGCCATAACAAGGATGTGGATTTCAAGCTCAATTATCTTAACCGGGAGATCGCAAAGCTCGATAAAAATCTTTCTGAGCTCTTGGAAGCTGAAAGAGCCCCACCACACATTCAAGACCTGTTCGGGAATGGTGGTCGTTAGAAGTCCGGACTTTGTCTCGTTAGGAGTTACTCTTGCTAGCTTTATGTTTCGTGATTCGGGATTGTTGTTTACTTCTCTTTTCTAATTATGTTTAATTACGTGTTTTATGAAGTTTAGGAATTTTAATTTTTATCTTAACTTTGAATCCTCGAAGAAAATCAGTTAAAAAACGAACCATCTCGACAAATAAACAGCAAATAAAAAGGAAATGACTGCTACATGCAGAACGGTACCGTGCTTCAAAAGCACGGGGCCGTGCTTTGGTGTCCAGTGCAGTTACGACTTTTATTTCAATAAAATAACATTTCCAAACACTTATCCCTAACACCACTTCATTCTAACACCGAAAACCGCCCACCTTTCAACAATTTCACAAATCTTTGCCTCGAATCTTCAAATTCCAACAAAAGATATGTTAATTTATCGAATCTAATGTTCAAATTCATCTTTTTTAGGTCTAAATCAAACCCCATATCTCACCAATTGATGAAATCAGGTAAAACCCTGGTAATTAGATGGGTTAATTGTTTAGATCTTGGATAATGAAGTGTTAGATCGGATTACACTTGTGTTTTGTTAAGAAAAACGATTTGGGTTCGGATCTTGGATAATTTGTTAAACGATTGAAGCCTGAATAACATGTCAAAACCGGTTGGAATCGCAAGTCCGAATCTTGTTTGTGGTAGATTTAGGATTATAAACACGGGCTGTGCTTTACGAAACACGACCCGTGGTCACCCTGCTAGTCAACAAAAATTCAAAAATCAGGAATTAGGTTAAACTACCAAAAGAAACGCAGCATGGGGCCGTGCTTCCAAAAGCACGGTACCGTTCTGTTGTAAAACACGGGGTCGTGCTTCTAGAAGCACGGAACCATGGTTCTGGCTCTGTTCCAGCTTTTCCAAATTTTTTGTTAACATTCAACTAAATAGGGTATAAATTGCAGATGGCCGAGTTTGGAGACGATGTACACGCATTCCTAGTCTTCCCAGAACGCACAGAAAGGGATCAAAGAGCCCAAACTCGAATGACTTACCTTAGCCGACGCCTACAAGAACCGAACTTTTATGCTTTCAAGGATACACTAATTCAAGTTAATCAGTGGAACAGGTACAAGACTATTGTGAAAGGGACGTGGCGACGAGTTTTAAGTCAAAAGGGAAGGCTATTACCGAGTTAACAAAGGAATTCTTAGCCTCCTCCTCTTTTAAGACGAAAAATTTGGACGTGTGGGATGAAGAAGCCGTGGAATTCAGATGTGGGGGAACATGGTACACAACATCAATGACCCAGTTGGGTATTGACTTGGGAATTTACACAAGTGATGAAACAGACAGCCCTATCTGGTACACAACCGCAACCACATTTGCAGATGAAGATGCTGATGAAGACGCAGAGGCTGGAAACGGACGGGTACAAACATGGGAACTATTAAGCTACGGGTATGAAACCTACATTGCAAGCAGCTCAAAGAGCATAGCATTACGCGACAATATTATGAGATAGATTCACCGCTTGCTCAGCCACACTGTCACAGCACATGGTCAAAGTGAAGGGGTTGTGAACTTGAGGGATTTATGGCCCTGTATTGCATGAAGTCCGACACAGCGTGCAACATCACTTATTTGTTCTACAAACTGTTCACAACGCATGAAAATGTGGAAAGCCGAAATACCCCGATTTTTGGTGGACTGTGGAGCTATAAGCTGTATAAAGTGTACTATGCAGAAAGAGAAGGAACCCGTAGCCCAGACCAGATTGCTCTTAACCTTGGTTTTTGTATCAGCATGAAGATGGCCTAGCAGATCGGCATAGACCCAGAAGTGTGGAGATTTCATGATGCTTATAACCAGGTTTGGGATCCCGAGTACCCTGCCAACATGATGATCTAGGAAGATCACAAGAGGAGAGGAGGATCACCACCTCCACAAACACGCCACCACACTTACCACCAGCATGGAGGCCCATCTTCATCAAGGGTCGGCCCTAGCTCCTCACACGATAGTCGATACTCATTTTAGGGTATATACAACCTCATTGACCAATTCCAAGCTAAAACTACCGCCTTGTTTGACAGGATCACAGAACAAATTGTTGCATTTGACGCACAATGAGCAGTAGAATACGCGAAAACGAGGAGAGAGATTGACCGTTTGGGATATCGCAAGGACAGGCAGTAGGGACCGTTCGACCCGGACACGGGTAACTGACGAGCAGCGGAAATGGTAGGTCTGGCATGGGTATGGGCTCAGGTGGTGGTATTTTCATGACATTATTATTATGCTTGTTTGAACATTTTACATTCTGTTGTTTGTTTGGTTGGTTGGATACTTTTTATGTCCATGGGTGCCAAGACATCATAGCAGGTACTTATTTAGTTCGTGTGGGCAGGGTATGGATGATTCCGTACCCAATTTTTAGTAGAATTATGCTTGGTTGTTTGTGATTTTTTGGATTTTATATTATACAGGTACAAAACAGGAAAACAGACGAAAAACAGGCGACGCTCTGTCGAAATTTCGTTAACCCGTAGGGAATTACCTCTCCATTTTACCCATCATACTTAATTAGAGTTTTAATCTTCTTATAAATCTTTTCACATTGAGGACAATGTGAGATTCAAGTGTGGGGAGGGGAATTACTTGACAATTGCTTGATCAACTAATTATAAAATTCTCTATTAAACTATAATTTTGTAGCAAATAAACACTGCAAACCAAAAGAAAATCTAGGAAAATATTTTGAAAATAACCAAACTAAAAATCTATTATAACCAAAAAGTGAAAAAGTAAAAAGAAGTTTTGTAATATTGAGAATAAATTTATGAAAAATATGGCGTTTATACCCAATCCCTCCGTTACTGTGAGATAAACCTCATGCCATAAATATTTTTTCAAAAGCTTTGAGTGAGTCATATGTTTCGTGTGAATTAGAACTTGTCACAAATAGTCATTTCAAGACCGCACGAAGCGTTATATAAGGAAGAAGGTAATATCACTATAAACCTCTCAAACCATTCTCCAAATCACAAAACCCTAAACCAAAACCAAAACCTTCCCACTTTACCCCTCACAAACCGGTAAAATACAACACTGGTCTTTTACCGGCAGACCCTAAAGAACTGGAAATGCATTCTTTCGATTTCAATTTCCTTTGCTGCATACATTTTGCAAGACCTAGGTTTCGTCCAGAACTTAGGGATAGAATCTTTCTCCTAAGCAATAAGGTGAGGAAAAAGTGGCGCCAAAACGAATAAAGGCCACCATTTTTTGGAGTTTCCAAAAGCGCAATGAAAAGAAGAGCAAAAAGATATGAACGATGCTTAGGATGTGAAAACTGGTCCCATGGAGGAAGATGTAGAAAAAAGTCAAACTCAGTCTCAACATGAATATACCGAACTAATGAGGGTGGGGGCTATTAGGCTCAAAGACGAACGATCCATTAGAGTTGGGAGTTATTTCAGAGCAGGATTGAGGAAAAACTGATTCACATCCTCGACAAAACTAGTCTTGATGATCTGACCTTAAAAGAGTCACTAGGTTTGTTATAAACTTCAATATATATATATATATATATGTGAGTTTCACAAACGGGAGAAAAAGCTGACCATTGAAGACGTCTTAAGATTCCCGAGAAATCAACAGAAGTTGTATTTACCATCCTCATTAACCAAAACCCTTGAACCACCACAAACACCAAATCCTGATTCAAACAAAACCAACCCGAATTACCTTCTGATCTATGCAACCCTTCACATAGGTGGATATTTGAACTTGTTACAAGCTTATTTTTCACAGGTTACATCATTACTAAGAGTGTTCACATACATACATCACAGGTATGATCAGATATACAAAAAGAGTGAGAGTGAACATTATGAGAACGTGACGTTTTGCATAAATAGAAACTCATAAAAACAAATCATCTTTTTATATATACATATATTATTATGATTTATGGTTGGTTATTTTGTTCCCTTGTTCTTAGAACTCTTTTGGGGATATTTGAAGCTATGGTCCTAACTTGCTATCCTAGAGAATATTTATAAGAAGCTTGCTTGAGGACAAGCAAGGTTCAAGTGTGGGGATGTTTGATGTATATTAAATTATATATCTTTTCAGCATCAAATACTCTCTAAAAACTGCAACTTCTATCAAATAACATAGCTCAGAAGGCTACTTATCATAATAAAATGAAAATTCATGTAAACCCAAGCCTCAAACGAAGAAACAAGCAAAACGACAAAGAAAAATGGAAGAAAACACAAGAAAAACAAGAAACACGCCCCCATGCTCCAAGAAACACGGGGCCGTGCCTCCTCAAGCACGGGGCCGTGGTCACCTTCAGATAAAACAAAATGAATTTAGGCACATGTCAATAAAAGCACGGGGGTGTGCCCTGAAGCACAAACCCGTGGTGGGTCATCATGTATGATCTGACAACATGCAACTGGGACACGTGGACACGGGGTCGTGCCTCATTAAGCACGGGGCTGTGCTCCTCCCTCCAGACAGCCTATAAATAGAGGCTTAAGTTTCTCTCACTTAGTGTGCTTGAAGTAGATCTCTAACGGGTTTCTCTTATAAAAACACCAACATTACACTCATATTGAAGATCTTGTGAGGAGTTTGAAGGCTTGGAGGTTATCATCACCATCCATCATCATCAACATCACCATAATCCATCATCATTATGAAGGGAGATTCATCCACATTTGGTTAGATTGTCCAATTTAATCATGTGTTTGTTATCATCATCTCTTTTTATATTCACAACAATGCTCATTATGAGCTAAACTCCAATTACCATCTATAATTTATGAAGAATCTTTGTTTTACTTGATGATTATATGAAACATGTGGCTTAGTTTGGTATAGTACATGGTTATATTGATGAAGAAACATTTTATCACTTTAACTCAATACATCAAAGTTGATAATTTACAATCATTCATGTTAACTCATGTTCTTGGAAACTAGAAATGGTAAAAAGAATACTTTGATACCTTTTTCAAGATAAAACATGGATCTCTATGTTGTACTTAGAAATGACGAGATATAAGCTATGATCTATTTCTCTAGTTTTGATAATTCTGAAATAAAATTGTTAACACGATTGCTTAGGTTATCATGCTAGTTATAGAAATCATATGTTAATGGAATGTGTAATTATAAGCTAATTAAATCAACCAAGGGGAGGTTGGGAGAGTTAACTACAACCACTCGAAGTTGTTAGGATTGGTATTTGAGAAATCAAAGTCAATCCTAATCGTTCCACTATACCAAACTTCTTGTCTACTTAAATTGACTTTCTCATGGTAGTATGACATTAGGAAAGGATGGACTTTAAATGCGCATGCTACTTTCTTTTATGTTATAGAAAATGTTCAGTTAGAAATGAGGGACTATTCTATCATATATTCTTAGGAAAAGTTTATCACATGTTTATTTAATAATCATCTAGGAATAATGGAGTGGATTCTTAATATTAGATGGTAACCTTAATATAATTGAACTACTTGTTTAGAACCTCTTTTCCTGTCACCTATATGTTATATATAAGTATTTATATTTTATAAAAAGTTCAAAAATCAACCCAAAATGATTAAAACTCTCTAATTACATTAAAACGAAGATTCATTATTAGAAACATTTGTGTCCACGGATCGATACTTGGTTCTTACCAATACTATCCTACATATACGATAGGTACACTTGCCTATTTTGTGTGTGTTTAGTTTTAGTAGAAATCACTTTTATAAATTTAAAACACGATCTTGTGCAAATATTAGATCCCCAATACATAATACGTTTTACCATCACTAGCACATACCACATCAGCTGCATAGACAACATGGGAAGGGAAGGGAATAAAATTTTGAATTATTGCCATTTGGCCCCTCGGGGTTTGGTTTAGAATCAAAAGAAGTAATAACCATATTTATGGGATTGAAACGGCACATGTAAAATTAAGACACATGCAACAATAAAATATATAAAATAAAATTCGACGTTTTATCAAATAACGAGGATCCGAATAAACAAAAAAGTTAAACGGGATGGGTTTTCGGTTTCGAAAATTGACGAATGTCACAATGGCCACGCACAATGTTTATATTGGCAAGTTCAATGTGAAGTGTATTGGGCGTCCAAGGTCGCTGGAAGCGACCGTTGGCTTGCCAGTCCATCAGTATTGTCTTTCACATACTTGGCTATAAATAGAAGACTAATTCAAACTTAGTTTTCACCCATTTGCTCTACAACAATTACATACATACTTCAAGGTTAATATCTTCCATAATTCTAGTTTAATCAAGCTTTAATTATAGAGAGGATATTAAAAGTATAGAGCAAAAAGAAGAGCTATTCTAAGTTGTCATCCAACCATCTTACTTGCAATTTGAGGGGTCAATTCTAGAGGTTGTTCTAGTGTTTTGATTAGTGAATAATCATCATTTGTTAGTGATTTTGGAGGGGAACATATGATATAATGTTGTTTTGTATTGAGTTGATAACTCTATCTTGATATAGAGTAACTTAGTTGTTTGGTGAATACGATATAGTTAGATTAGAAGACATTGTAAAACTAAGTACTAAGTTTGTTTGGTGAAGAAGGTGATCACTTCCTTTAAAGAGCAAGATATTTGTATTATGGATCCTTACCATTTACAGACGACTATTCTAGAAAACTCTCGATCGACTATCGGGAGACAACGTAGAGTGAATTAGTTAACATTCACTTGAACCTCTATAAATCTGGTTGTGTCATCTCTAACCCTTAAATATTTAATTATTTTTGTTTGTTATTATAATTATAAGCCATGAATAGAGTTTAATAAAGTCATTAACTCGTCAAAATCGGATTAAAAAATAGTAAAAACTATTCACCCCCTACTAGGTTTCTACACATATATTCCCAACTAGTTTTTAGACCCGCCGTGTTGCGATGAAGGTTAACATGTGTATCATACAGTTTTGACTCCATGCATTAGCATAAACCCCGCATAACATATTCATTTTAAGTAGCAGATAACTAATCAAAGCCAATCCGATGCTTAACTCTGATGCAAATAGTGGTCTTGACAGAGATGGATGATCACACTTTTGACAACTTTGAAACCAACTAATGCAAATCAGCTGATTTTTTACTTTAGCTTCACCTTTAGTTGTGCTTCATACCGGTCAACCTATTCACTCCCAACAATAAAAAAAAATTACATATAATTCTTTCTGTTATTTACATGTTACATAAGCATAAACAAATTAATTACAAAAACCTAAAAAGCCCAAATGTCACAAATCTTTTTGAAATATGCAAACTTGAAACTTTAACTAACCTTATGCAAGAGAATGGAGACCCATGCATCCTTAAAATTTACAAAGAACTATATATATTTAATTAATTTTACAACATTCTTCTCAGTCAAGAGTTTGTCAGCCTTGATTTCATTAAAACATAAATTGTATAGCGTTTAGAATTTCAATTTCAAGTGATACCTATGACTTTACATGTATATTACTATTTTGATTCTATATAATCAAAAAACCATAGTTATAGTCACTTAAACCAGACACAAACAATGAGACTTCAACACACAATAACCAGCAGACACCCACATGTCCAATAACCACTTTGTCAAACATCAATTGCATATCTAAACACCTCCACCAACTCCCAAAATCTGGACTATATCAAACTTACTTTAAGAATAACAAACAACATGCATATAAACAAAAGTTAAAGTTGTTATTAATAAGAAGTCACCTAGACTTACCAAAACCCTTAACCCGGATTTCATCATACAAAAGATGGACCATCCACCCGAGTTAAACATGTGCTATAAGCTGTTCATGATTTGCAGGGAGAATAAGAGGTGTTGGATATATAGCCGGAAGGGAAGTTCCCAAACTCTATAGATATATGATAATTATATCTAGCTTGTCAAATCTCATATGTTTTTGCAGGAAGATTGAATTCAAAGGAAAAATGACAGCGGTGATCTTATCACAACCGCCATTTTGGGGGCAATTATTAGGGCACAGAAATTTGACACTGTGGATACGTTATCCTGGCATATGTTCTTGGATACAAGGATCCTCAGTACTTATTATTTACTAACGGTTGTTCTCTTTGTATATCAATACATTGATAGGTATAACGGCTGGAGACGTGGTCTAACCTATTATTTCTCCCTCTAAGTGGTCTAGCACATGGTCAAAGAAGTGTAGCCGCCATAATGGAGTAAAAATAGGACATTTTTGTTATTTGTTATTTTGGTTATATATTGAGTTTATGATCAAATTAGGTCACACACTTGTGCTCACGTTCATAAACACTCTCTCAGAACTCTCTCTAAGCAGTTCACGTACACTTAGCTATCTTGTAATCATTGATCATAAACTCCACCATTTGTAACCCGATTTCTTGATTAATAAATTGGTGATAGACTATTATCGTCACCCGAGATTTTTATGTCGGCGATCCTCTAAAGATCAAGGGCTTTTCCTCGTATAAATCTTTGTGTTCATCAACATATTATTTATTCAATCACAAACACCAAGTCCCACAATTACGAATTTGGTTACATTATCCTTAGTTGATTTGTGACGAAAACAATTTGGCGCCCATCATGGGGAAATTGGTGCTATAATCCATAATATATCCTATCATTTCTCAATATTTTTACCCATATCACCATCAATGGCCTCTCAACAGTCTTCTGCTTCATCAACAGTACCCTAATCTCACCCATCAAGATCTTCACTCCCAATGCCTCCTCCACTTGCAGGAGCACCAAGGACTACTGCTGCTGGAAACAAGACACAACTGCCAATCTTCCAGAGCTCAAAAACCACTGCTGCCACTTCGGTGGTTAACTCTAACAATGATGTTTCTGCTATGTTTTCCCAGGTTAAAGCATATATGGAGCAGCAAAGCGGGACTAACAAAAGGATCCTTCGTGAGATAGAAGATCTCAAGAAGACTAAGAGGCCGGCGGAGGATCAGACTCCCCTGATGCCTAAGATGCTGGATTTTACTACTCCAGGATCCTTGGCTCAACTTGCTTAAGGATCATCTATCCTTCAACCAAGATCTATGGGTCAGCAGGCTCAAGAATCCTCGATTTTTTAGCAAGGATCATCCATCCTTCAACCACGGTCCATGGGTCAGCAAGCTCAAGGATCCTCGTCCCTTCAACAAGGATCATCGGTCCTTCAACCAGGATCCTCTGGGTTGTATCACCAAGGATCCAACAACTTCCAGCCTCAAGGATCCTCAGGACTTCAACATCAAAGGTCCTCATAGGTCCATGAAGGAGACATCATCCCCATGCAAACCATTGCCTCTAGTGGATCTACTCCCGTAGCATATGCTTCTTATCTAGGATATTCATTTGAGATCCCAACGTTCACTCAACAAAGAGGTAACAACTATAATCAAATATCCTTAGACACCAATCTTGGTTCCATACAAGATGAAGGTATCAATCAGGCTATGGCTAAGGAACTTCAGAAGCTTAAGGATATGATATCCAGCGTGCCAGAAGTGGTCTGTCCAATTCCAGAAATACTATAAGGAAGCCATAAGCTGTCCAGATTTGCTCCACCAATATGAGATGTTGAGATCCTAAAGCGCTTTCAAACCCCCCCCCCCCAACATGAAGGTGTATGATGGGACCAATGATCCTGAAGAGCACGTGGCTCAATATAGGGAGAGGATGAAGATCAATCCAATTCCTGAAAGACTCAAGGAAGCTTGTCTATGCAAGGGATTCGGATCCACAATAACAGGATCTGCACTTAAATGGTTGCTAAGTCTTACTCCCTTTTCTGTACTTCTTTTTCACATTTAGTTAACTTCTTCAACAGCCAATTTTCATGTAGTAGGAAATTTGAGAAGTTAACTAGTGATTTATATAGAGTTGTCCAACCTTATGATGAATCCCTTAGGGATTTTGTTACAAGGTTTGGCAGGGAGGCCTCAGAGATCCCTAATCTTGATATGGCTACGGCTGTGGAAGCCTTCAATATGGGGCTTCATAGGGGCTCCCCGTTTTATGACGATCTTGTGATGACTCCTTGCAGGACTTCAGATGAAGTCAGAATTAGGTCACTCAGGTTTATAAGGCTAGAGGATGACAAGAAGATCCAAGAACGGTTAGGAACTCTAGCAAAACAAGAGTCACCTGAAAAGAAACAAGGATCCTCATTCAAGAACAACAACTCGAGGCCTTATTCAACATTCAACAATCAAAATGTCCGAGCAGTTGAAGAAGGAGACTATGATAATGAAGATTATCCAAGCATTTCCGAGTATTGTTTTTTGTTGATACTCATGGTTTGATTTGTGCCATGAAGGATCTTGGAGAAAAAGCAAGGTGGCCTCAGAAAAATGAGAAAACAACATCCTTCAAAGACAAATCCAAATGATGTGCATTCCATTAGGATTTTGGCCATCAAAACGATGATTGTATTGGTTTAAAGAGGGAAATTGGATACCTCCTAAGAAAAGACCATTTCAAGGAGCTTTTGGGAAGAAAAAGGTCTAGGATCCAGGATCCTGAAGATGTACCACAGAAAGCAAGTCCGCCCCCACCAGATGCTCAAGTAATCAATTTCATCTCTGGTGGCTCAGATATATATGGAACTTCCTTCTCTTCGGCCTAGAGACATGCTAAAGAGACGAAGCCGGAGAACGGGGAGTGACCAGTCGTATCCACTACCTTGACGACTGACAAAAGAATCTTCTTTGATGAAGAAGACAAAACAAGCGTCCAGGATCCACACCATGACGGTTTGATTGTGACTTTATTTATTGCTAACCATTATGTGCGCAGGATCCTAGTCGATTGTGGAAGCTCAGTTAACATCATACAACATGAAGTACTCCAAAAATTAAATATCCCAGACTCGGAGATCATCCCGAGGATGTCAGTGTTAGTTGGTTTCAGTGGCGAAACAAGAAAACAATGGGGGACATCAAACTCCCAATCTACATTGAAGGGTTAAACTCTTACTAAAAATTTGGTGTTATTGATAATCTATCTTGTAGCAATGTTATTCTTGGCAGGCCATGGTTACATGGAATGAAGGCTGTAGCGTCTACTTATCACCAATGTATTAAACTACCAACTCCTTGGGGAGTAGTAAGGATAGATGGTGACTAGGTGGAAGCCAAAAGTTATTATTCTTCATCCATGAAGCCGACAGCTAAAAATACAATAGCATAGCAACTACAACAGCATCCTAGGAAAGTGATGGAGGCTCGAGAACGAGATATAAAAGAAGTATCCTTGGATCCTGAGGATCCAGACGTGAAATTCTCCTAGGATTTAGTATTCCTAATGAGATTGAGAAGGATTTAGTGTCCTTCCTAAAGCGACGAAAATCCACATTTGCCTTCAAACATTCAACCATGACAGGTATTTCGAAGGAGGTAATTACCCATAAGTTGGGCCTTGTTATTCTATTAAACCCATCCATCAGAAGCGAAGGAAATTTGCTCCTAAGAGGAACACGATCATAAAAGAAGAAGTTGAAAAACTTCTTAAGGCCGGTATGATCAGAGAGGTTATGTATCCTCGATGGCTGGCTAATGTGGTTGTTGTTTCAAAAAAGAGTAGAAAGTGGAGGGTGTGTGTCGATTTCACCTATTTAAACAAGGCATGCCCCAAGGATCCTTTCCCATTACCACATAGAGATTCCATGGTGGATGAAACGGCAAGACATGAGATGCTTACCTTTATGGATGCTTCCTCTGATTTCAACAAACTCAGATGGAACCATCGAATCAAGAGGATACCACATTCATGACTCCTACTGGCATATACTGTTATATTGCTATGTCGTTTGGACTAAGAAATGCAGGGGCAACATATCTAAGATTGGTCAATATGATGTTCAAGGACCAGTTAGGCAAGACCATGGAAGTCTACATAGATGATATAGTAGTTAAGTCAAAGAAGGCTGAGGATCACCTCAAAGATCTAGAAGAAGCATTCAACATCCTGGATTAGTACAATATGAAGCTGAACCCATCAAAGTGCCTTTTTGGTGTCAAGGCTGGGAAGTTTCAAGGATACATGGTGACCAAAAGTGGAATAGAAGTGAGCCCCGAACAGATAGAAGCCATCATCATTTTGAAGTCTCCTGTGAATGCTAAAGATGTCCAAAGACTAACGGGAAGAATAACTGCCCTCAACAGATTCATTTCCAGATTCTCGGAGAAGTGCAAAGACTTCTATGATATCTTAAGGAAGAATAAAAAGTTTGAATGGACTCAAAGACATGAGGACGCACTGAAGGCTCTTAAGTATTATCTATCCTCAGTGCCTGCCTTGATGAAGCCAGTAGATGGTGAGCCGCTGTCCCTATACTTAGTCGTTTCAGTTAATGTAGTCAGTGTTGTTCTAGCCAAGGATCATGAAGGACAACAACACCCGGTATATTATGTAAGTAAAAGCCTCTCAGATGCAGAGGTCAGGTATTCTCACCTTGAAATTAATTCTTGCTTTGATTATGGCCTCAACTAAGTTGAGACATTATTTTGAAACACATACTATTATTTTAAGAACTAATTATCCTGTTAAGAATGTGCTTAGAAAGCTAGAATTGTCAGGAAGGAAGACCAAGTGGGCTGTGAAGCTGAGTGCGTATGATATTCAGCAAGAGCCCAGAACAGCCATTAAGTCACAAGCGCGTGCAGACTTTGTGGCTAATTTCAATAGTGACATGCAGAAGGAAGCTGATCTTAAGGTCCGGCAGCTAGAAGAAACCAAGGATCATTTGATTCTCTTCACAGATGGAGCATCCAACGTAAGAGGAACGGGAGTAGGTATCCTACTGAAATCGCCACAAGGGGACATAATACCCCAGTCCATTGTATGTGCATTTCAAGCCACCAACAACGAGGCAGAATACGAAGCACTTATCGCAGGTTTACTCTTAACCAAACAAATGAGGATCAGGTATCTTCAAGTTTATATATATTTATTACATATAACTAACCAGTTTGACGGCTCTTATACCGTGAAAGGTGAGAATATGATCAAGTATTTAGAAATTGTGAAGGAATTAGCGGAATCCTTCGAGTTATTTAGTATCATGCAGGTAACAAGAGTAGAAAATGTTGGGGCAGATGCCTTAGCAAACTTAGCATCATAGTTGAAGATTCCCGGATGATTTAAAGATACCTATCATTCGTATATTGTCTCCGGCAATTGGAGAACAGGAAGATATGGAGGTAACAGTGGATTGCACAGAAGAACAAAAGGATCCTTCATCCTTTCCAAAAGCAGGATCTTGGATCCTTCCAATCAAGAAATTCCTTCAAGATGGAGAAATCCCTACAGGGGAAAACCCTAAAGCTTTCAGAATGAAGGTATCATAATTCATTATTTTACAAGATACTGTATATAGAAAGTCTCTTGTATGCCCCAGTTTGAGATGCATCGAGGTTCCTGAAATACAAGATGTACTTCAAGACTTCCACGAAGGCGATTGCGGTAACCACACAGGGGGAAGAGCTTTATTCTTCAGGATACTTAGGACTGGATACTTCTGGCCGACAATGAAGAGGGATGCAATGGAATACTCAAAGAAGTGTGATGTTTGCCAAAGGCATGGAAACATCCTTCACCAACCAGCAGAACCAATATATCCGATATCCCTTTCGTGGCCCTTCATGAAGTGGGGAATGGATATTGTTGGCAAGCTACCAAAGGCACCAAGCGGAAAGGTCTTTATACTTGCTATGACTGATTACTTTTCAAAGTGGATAGAAGCAGAAGATTTTGTTCAAGTCCGCGAAAAAGAGGTGATATCTTTTATTAAAAGAAACATTATTACTAGATTTCGTATTCATTCAGAAATTATTTATGACAATGGTTCCCAGTTTATCGGGAAAAGAACCACTAACTTTTGTGACAGTTGGGGCATCAAGATGATCACTTCTACACTAGTTCACCCTCAACCCAATGGCCAAGCAGAATCAAGTAACAAGATTATCATCAACAACTTGAAGAAGAAACTAGAATCCAAGAAAGGCAAATGGGCTGAGGAACTTCCTTATATTCTTTGGGCTGATAGAACAACACCAAATAATGCAACACGCCAAACACCTTTCTCATTGGTGTTTGGATCAGAAGTTGTAGTCCCTATTGAGATGGTGGTTCCTACAGCCAGAACAAGCATCCATAATCTGAGGCCAATAATGAAATCCTTCTCGAAGACCTAGATACTGTTGAAGAACTTAGAGACCTAGCCAAGATCAGAATGACGGCGTATCAAAAAATAGTGGCTGGGGCATACAACAAGAGTATTAGGATTAGAAGATTTCAAGAAGGAGATCTAGTCTTGAGTAAGGCCTTCCAAAATACATCCAATCCGGCAGATGGAAAGCTAGCACCTAAGTGGGAAGGCCCCTACTTGATCGAGTTAGAAGCTGGAAAGGGGGCATATCACTTGCTGACTATGGAAGGCAACAGGTTACCAAGGGAATGGAATGCTATCCATCTAAAGAAGTACTTTTTTTTATCAGGATCAAGTATCCTTATAGGATCAAGTATCCTTAAAGGATAAAGGATCCTAAAATTGGTAATATCTATCCGATCATCTATTCAATTTTTTACTCTTATTACTAACCTAAGTATGATATGTTTTTGATATTTATCTTTTCCAAGTTTAAGTAACAATGCAGGTCTCAATAAGAGATTCAAGGTCAAAGAGGTTGGCCACCTCTCCCACTCACTTAAATTACACTACTGTTTCCTTTGGCCTAACCCACGATTAAGGTGTGACCCCCGATGGTCATATCTTCCAAGGTTTAAAGGTTTTCACATTTCTAATAAATTAGAGTTTCTACACTCTTTCCTGGACTGCATGTTATCCAACGTATGGTTCGGGGCAGTGGGACCAGTACACGCTTAGTGGCCGAAAATTTCGTTGCTTTCGGCTATTTGGAGGATCCTACGATTTATGGTAGACGTACCATACCACCGGTTTATAACATATTCATGTTATCTCAATACAAAGGTTTCTAACATTTTCATGTTAGCTAAGGTTTTGGCATTTTCACCTCACTTACATTTGGGCTAAATCCCAGTTTAGGCGAGTGTCCAGTTTAACATCCGTTTATTTGGGCTTGTCCCTATGATATTTGGTCTTGTCCCTAGTTTAACATTTGTTTATTTGGGCTTGTCCCTAACTTATTTGGGTTTGTCCCCGGTTATTTGGGCTTGTCCCCAGCTTATTTGGACTTGTCCCCAGTTATTTGGGCTTGTCCCCAATTTATTTGGGCTTGTCCCCAGTTTTTTGGGGCTTGTCCACGGTTTGTTGGTTTTAATCCTAATTAATATCATAAGTTGTTTGCATCATGTATCGTATCCTAAGTTCAATTATGAGGATCATAGAAGGATCAACACTTATGGATTCAAGTTCCTTAATTTATTTTTACAACGATTACAGAAGGTTCAACGCTTTTGATAACCTAGGTCTAATTAGATCTTATGGTATGGTTTATACTTATCAATTTACATTTACTTGGCTAAAATCTTTATAAACTCTTTTTTGTAAGCGGTTCAAAATCCTTAATTTATTTTAGAAGGATATTCTATCCTTCAAGCTTTTTACTCAAAAATATTTCTTAAAACTTTCAACAAGACTAAGACTATATCAAACTTACTTTAAGAATAACAAACAACATGCATATAAACAAAAGTTAAAGTTGTTATTAATAAGAGGTCACCTGGACTTACCGAAACCTTTAACCCAGATTTCACCATACAAAAGATGGAGCATCCACCCGGGTTAAACATGTGTTATAAGTTGTTCATGATTTACAGGGAGAATAAGAGGTGTTGGAAACATAGCCATAAGGGAAGTTCCCAAATTCTATAGATATATGATAATTATATCTAGCTTGTCAAATCTCATATGTTTTTGCAGGAAGTTTGAATTCAAAGGCAAAATGACAGCGGTGATCTTATCACAACCGCCATTTTTGGGGAAATTGTTAGGGCACAGAAATTTGACATTGTGGATATGTTATCCTGGCATATGTTCTTGGATACAAGGATCCTCAGTACTTATTATTTACTAACGGTTGTTCTCTTTGTATATCAATACATTGATAGGTATAACGGCTGGAGACGTGGTCTAACCTATTATTTCACCCTCTAAGTGGTCTAGCACATGGTCAAAGAAGTGTAGCCGCCATAATGGAGTAGTGCCATAGAAATAGGACATTTTTGTTGTTGTTATTTTGGTTATATATTGAGTTTATGATCAAATTAGGTCACACACTTGCTGCTCACGTTCATAAACACTCTCTTAGAACTCTCTCTAAGTAGTTCACATACACTTAGCTATCTTGTAATCATTGATCATAAACTCCACCATTTGTAACCCGATTTCTTGATTAACAAATTGGTGATAGACTATTTTCGTCAACCAAGGTTTTTATGCCGGCGATCCTTTAAAGATTAAGGGCTTTTCCTCATATAAATCTTTGTGTTCATTAACATATTATTTATTCAATCACAAACACCAAGTCCCACAATTACGAATTTGGTTACATTATCCTTAGTTGATTTGTGACCAAAACACCTATGATTCGGAAATAAAGTGGCAATAGGTAGATCGACAGTGGAGAGTGATCTGTATAGCCTTCTCGGGCTGGTCTTCCTCCTCTGTCTCTTTCTATTTTCTTCCGATAAACTCAACAACTTCCATTCTCTCTATTTGGTATCAAGATATTAGGAACAGAAAATCAGGATTTTAAACTGGATTTTACCAACACACATTAAACATAAATCACCTGCAACAACTACGTGTTTAAGAGACACGTCGCATAAGAAGAAAGAAAGAAATAAAGAGAAGGTAATGGATGGAAAAAACATCAATTAAGGAAGAACCCTCAGACGTGGGCATACCAGATGTCCAATCATCACTACACGTGTACACCCCACTAAATGGAAGGAGACGGGACCGTGAGTGGTGTACAATTTTATATGCAAGATGTATAACTGATGATGCAGAAGTTTATTTGTACTTGTATATTAACTAGTAATCTAACTCGTCGCGTTGTGGCGGGCCAAGTTGGTACCATATTCATTGCATATAGATAAAATTGGGCTGAGTTGGTATCATATTCTTTGCATATAGACAGAATTTCTGTTGTAACTTGCAACGGTATATTGTGTTGGCTCCGTTTTGAACCTTACGTCTTAACTTAAAATTCGTAATTTATTAATACAAAAAAGAAAAATAAACAGTACATATAAATATGTGGCTCGCTAAATGTGACTTACAATAATGTATGTACGTCAGTTTTTTTTTCTTTTTTTTATATCAAAATACAAAGGTGTTCATGTTTCGGGTCAACCCAACTATGACTCATTTAAAAAGTTTTCCTTTTTGACATGTGACTTAAATGTCGAATCTTAGGTTGGTTAGTCTTCGCTCCATAGTCCTCCATACTATATGATCTTGTAAATCCTGTATCTTCATAACAAAATGTATGAACACTTGAAATGTATAAAAACTTAAAACAATATGTAACCTAAGGATGATATATTTACCATCATATCAAGTATAGTATTGTCAATTGTAGCCACAATTTCAAGTTCTAAAGTATATCCAGTTCCAAGAAAATCTGAAATAAATAACTGTCAAATGGACTAATAAAATGGATTTGTCTTTTATTCATAATAGTAAAACTTACACGGGTAAAACTTGATCACTATTCCAAGTTAACATGTCTTTACAAATGCGGAAAATCAGTACTTGTTTCATTTCCTTTATTTGGTTTTCATTAAAACCCGTTAGTGTAACATCCCGAAATTTTTAAGAGTAATATTTAATATATTATTTATTTATGGCGGAAAAGTTTACTTGAGTTAGTAGAGAAATAATAAAACATTAAATATGAAAGGATAAGTAGGCTAATTAGATGGAATTAATTATGGACCAAAAAGGAAAGATGAGCCTTAGGTCCATTAACTTAAGGGAGTATAAATACCCTTTAAACCCTAAACCTTTCCATTTTCATCCATCTCTACACCATAGCCTACACCTTCAAAAACACACACTTAAGCCAAACACTCTCTACACCAATCCATCTTTATAATTTCGGACCATATCAAAGAAAGACCAGGTTTGTTTATTATCTACAATAACAAGAGATCATCAAAGCTTAACTAGGACAAATGTTAAGCCTAAAAGATCGGTCCGTTTAAAGTACGTATTATCCTAAAGATTGTTCATTTGATATCAGCTTTTCTATGAAAAATTATGGAGCCTTAGATCGGGGTCTAAGGGTTAATAAAAATACAAACTTGAAGTTGAAATGTAAACAATATGGGTCGGATTCATTCAACTCGTTAGTTAAGTTCGGCTCGTTTAGTATTCTAGATCTAGCTAAACCAGGTTTTTAGATCAATAAAGGTTCAAGCTTTATACCAAAAACAGGTTAGATCTTGATGATATAATAGCAATGAGAATAATACGGATAAGAAAACAGCCATGTTGATAAAAATAATGATAAATTTAACATCCCGTTTTCCTGTTTCGGATAATAAATGATATTTATTATTATGAGTTGGGCTTGCGTTTGGTTAAGTAATTATATGAATAAGAAAGATGGGCTTGGAGGATTAAGGAAGAAAGAATGACTATCGGCTTAGACCCATAACCCATGACCCATGATTTAATATATAAACCATAAATGCCCATTTAATTCATTCGTTCTCTCATATTTACACCACCAAAACACAAACCTAAGCTCTCTCTCTACCCCTCCTCACCCTAGCGGAAACCAAGAAGAAGAACCGATCCCGATCCGACGTAATAATGTTATGAGTTTGAATAGATCGAAACCCGCTAGATCTAGTCGTCAAACTTCGAACTGATACCCTCAACCGTTAAAGTCACGAGATCCGGGTGGAATCGGGTATAAGCCGATCGAGTGACGAGATTAGGGGTCACCCTAGCTCAGATCTTAATCGAGAGGGATGAAAAACGGTGTAAAAACCCGTTTTTCCAGCAACCATGTTAAACACGGAGAACAGATCTAGATGATATCAATTATTAAACATAGATCTAATCTTACCTTACTAGGATCTAGTTCTTAGTAATTACTCTTAATTATTATATATATTAAATATTAGTTGTATTAGTTGTATTAGATGGATAATTATGTGAAGCTTTGATCAAGAGAACAATTGGACAGAGGTTTGTTACTTTATTAATCAAAAACTTAAATTAATAGAGGACTAAGCCTCTATATATATAGACGGTGAATCTAATTCGTTACACATCCCGTAACGAATTAGATTCCAGTTCGTTAGCATTACAGACTCAATAAGGAAACATAACGAATCAGTTGATTCGTTATGCCCCATTCGTCAACATTCCATGACGAATGGGAACATACATAACGAACTACAAGCCCATTCGTTAAACATCCTTAACGAATGGGAGTTACATTAAACAAACTGGCTAGTTCATTAAAAATCCTTAACGAACTAGCCTTACATTAACGAACTAACTATTTAACATAAATATCTTTTTCATTATAATAATAATAAATACAAAGATGATAAATACAAAGACTCGAGACGAAAAAACCATGCACTAACAAAACACTTGCTTTTTCCGGCACGACGGTGCCGGAAAGACGGCGCATGATTGGAAATTTAAGGGGAATGTCAGGGAATGTTCTGACATTCTCTTCCCTAACCCTAGGCGCGTATAACGAATGAGCTATGCTAATTCCTTAAGGAAGAATAACGAATGAACTACATTCGTTAAGCCATTCTCCATGCCATTCGTTATGGAATACTCATCGTTAAGAAGTAACCACATTCGTTAAAGTATTCTCATTCGTTATAGAATCCCCATTCGTTGGTGGCCATTCTTAGAAAAGACTAATGAATAAGCTCCCATTCGTTAGATGCTCATCTGTTAGACCAGTTAACAAGTGAACCCCTATTCGTTAAGGGAGTATATAACGAATGAGAGTTTGAACAAATGACAGAAAGGTCCCTGGAATTAGAATAAAATAATAATTCTAGTGAGATTTTAGTAAAGGATCTTTAATGAAAATAAAAGTTTTCCAAGCTGACCTGCCCGTTTAACCCTAGCCAGGGGCTCTGCGCCTTGGACCCCGCTAGGGGCTGCTGCCCCTAGGACCCTGCTGCCAGGGGCGCTTCCCCCGGACCCCTGTTCGTTGAGGGTCATATTAAACTAGAAATACGATATGGATAGTGATAGTTGATTGATATGTGTAATTATTATACAGTTAGCCGTGCACAACTAAAGAAAGAGATTACCATTAACTCTGAACATAACAACATTCAGGTAAGTTTCTAGCCCCATTTCCTTATTATGTTTTCGGGGCTGTGTGCATACTCGATGTGATTAGTTAATACACTTACCCTAAGTGGTAAGTGTATGTCATATATGATTTATAGGATAATGATTGAGGTTAGGAATGAATGCTTGTCGGTGCATGAACGATCTTCGGATATTGCACGTATCGCCATGAAAGGTGAGTTTTACACAAGATGCATGAATGATATATGAATGATTAAGAAAATGTATGAATGTATATAATAGAATGTATGTGTAAAGAAGCGTATGTATGGTTGTATGGAAAGAAGAGACCAAACCCTAATATTATCTGAGATAGAAGGGACCAGACCCTAATAATACCTAAGATAGAGACGAAAGGGACCAGACCCTATTAATATCTGAGATAGAGAAGAAATGGACCAGATCCTACAAATATCTGGGATGGTAAAGATAGTTATGTATGTATTATGAAAGTATGAAAGTGTGATGGTATGAGAGAATGTATGAATGAATGTATGAAAGTATGAAAGTATGAAAGAAAGAAAGAAAGAAAGAAAGAAAGTATATATGTACGAATGAAAGAATGGTAACATGCTAAGTATGTAATATGTAACTTCGGATACGTATATATGTAAGTATGTGAATGTATTGTATGTTGCCTAATTAACTAGAACTCACTCAGCGTAGCTGACTTTTAGTATGCACGCATGTGAGTAGGATTAAACAGTTGGCTTGAAGGGGGACACATGGCAGCCGAATAAAGAAGCTGGCATCTGAAGACTCAGTTGTTAATTTTGAACTAAAATACCTGTTTTATATTATTTTAAATTGAGATTTATGTAATGAATGGTTGATTTTAAATACTATTCCACGAAAGTTTTAATTTACTCTGATATTTTGAACTGTGTTTATGAGTAAATCCAACGCCAAAGTAGGGAACTAGGACTGGGGCCTTACAAGTTAGTATCAGAGCATAATTTCAAGAGAATTAAGAATCCTACATGCTTAGACTCGAACAGAGAATGAGACATAAGTAAGAAAAGAAAGAAGATGCTAGTTCAAGAAAGGCATGTTCGCTCAAGCAAGCTAAGTAAAGGTAAAGTATGTGATTAGTTTCACATGTAACGTAATAATGTGTGAGGAAGTTAGCTTAAATTCTAGGGATAGGGGTATATGATTATATGAACTGTTTGAATGTATAACTGTTAAAGGTAGAACTAGCTCAAGTTGACTCACAAAGGGAAGTGTATAGGATACGGAGAGTAACGTGATCAGCTAATCATAGTTGGCCATTGTTATTACATGTTAGCCTTATTATCCTTGTACTAAATAGTTCCTTGAGATATGATGTTTGTGTTTCCTTATAGAATACAAATGGCCGGAGCATGGAAAGTTATTGGTCAATGAGGTCGTACGGGATGTCGTGGTAGGCCACGTATTAACCAAGAACCTTCTGTAGAGCCAGTCACTAAAACCAGAGATTAAGGAAGTGCAGCTGGACAATATCCGAGCAACAATGAAGGATATCAGCTAGACCTCGATGTTCAAGCAGCCATTGCCCAAGCTGTAGCTGCGGCATTGAAGAACCTGCAGCCCAAAAAGTCTGCTGGAAGCCATGAGAGGACCTCTGAGAGGGCTGGGGATGACGGTAAGAAGGCTGATGATCGGGAAGGTGACTCGAGTGAAGTTCTGTCAATGAAATTTGATGGAAGAAAGAGAGGCCGAGGCGGGTGTAACTACAAGTCAATCAAAGGTTGTGACCCAAAGAAACTGACTGGTTTAGGAGATTCAATCGCTACTCTCCAATGGATAACCACCATGGACAAGGTTATCTGAATTAGCGAGTGTCGTCCTGACCAAACAGTGGGTTATGCTACCTAGTCGTTCAGAGATGAAGCTATGTACTGGTGGGAGTCGGTGGAGCAGAGAAAGACTCGGGAAGAAGTTAAAGCTATGATATGGGATAACCTGAAGGAGTTATTAATGAGGAGGTTCTGTGCTAATGCTGAGGTTGAGAGTATTGAGATGAAGTTTCTAAATTTAAAGACGGGTAAGATGACACACCTCGAGTACACTACTAAATTCAACCACATGTCTAGGTTGGTGCCTGACATAGTGAATACTGAAGCCAAAAGGATCAAGTGTTATATAAGAGGACTACCACAGAACGTCCGCACCTTGGTCAAGACAAGTAAACCTGCTACTTTCGACTCTGTTGTTGAACTCGCAGAGATGGTTTACGAGGATTTGGCAGTGGATGAGGTGGTGGTGGAAGAGAAGAAAGAGAAGAAATGGGTTGTTTCTGCTAAACGACCCGATACTTAGTTGTGGAACCCTAGAGATAAGAAGCAAAGGGTGTGGGAGAAGAGGCCATATAAGACGTGTGGAAAGATGCAAGGTGGTGAGTGCAAATGGGGTAAAGGTACTGATTTTTATCATAAGTGTGGTAAAGCTCATGGCGGAGAGTGCACGCTTGGGTTAAATGCATGATACAAGTGTGGGAAGGTGGGGCATTATGCTCCAGATTGCACTGCAAAGCCCGCATGTTACAAGCGTGGTAAGACGGGCCATATGGCTAGGGAGTGCACCGATGAAGCTGGAGGTAGTAGAAGGAAAGATGTTGAGCAAGCTAGGCCGAGGACTAGGGCCTATATGATGACCCAGGAACAGGCCAAGCGGAACCCAGATGTTGTCACATGTACGTTTCTAGTGAACGGTATTTCTGCTTCAATATTGTTTGATTCAGGTGCGAATAGAAGTTTTGTAGCTACGACATTTAGTAAGTAAGCAAAGATGGAATGTTGTCGTGTGCCTGAAACTTTTAAAGTAGAAACCGCGAGTGAGAGATCAGTTAGAATATTGAGAATGGTTAAGGATTGTAAGATAGAGTTAGAGGGACGTGAGTTCCCTGTTACCTTGTGTGTTATGACCTTAGGAGGGTTAGATGTGGTTTTGGGAATGGATTGGCCAACTGAGTTTGAGGCTCTTATAGTGTGTAAGAGTAGACTGATAAGGTTAAAATCCTTGGATGGTGGTACGGTGATGGTTTATGGTGATAAATAAAGTTCAGGGCTTAATGTCATTTCGATGATAAAAGCCGAAGGATTGTTAAGGCGAGGGTGCGGTTCCTACCTGGCGTATGTTGTCAAAGCTACGGCAGACACAATAGAAGTGAAAGATGTTACTGTTGTGAGCGACTATCCAGAAGTGTTCCCTAAGGACCTTCCGGGGTTGCCACTGGAGCGAGAGATAGAATTCCAGATAGACTTAATATCGGGAGCACAGGCCATCGCGAAAGCACTTTACCGCCTGGCACTGTCCGAGATGAAAGAATTGATGTCCCAACTACAAGAACTCCTCGATAAAGGTTTTATATGACCGAGTGTTTCTCCGTGGGGGTGCACCACTGTTGTTTGTTAAGAAGACTGATGGAAGTATGAGAATGTGTATATACTATCATGAGTTGAACAAGCTTACGGTAAAGAACAGATATCCATTACCACGATTGATGATTATTTTGATTAACTACAAGTTGTGAGTTGGTTCTCACGAATAGACCTAAGATCAGAGTATCATTAGCTGAAGGTGAAGGAGGCAGACATCCCTAAGACAGCGTTTCGAACACGGTATGGACACTACGAGTCTCTCGTGATGTCATTCGGTCTAAAGAACGCTCCTGCAACATTTATGGACATGATTAAAAGGGTATGTCGGCCGATGTTTGATATGTCAGTCATCGTTTTCATTGATGACATACTGATCTATTCGAAAAGCGAGTCTGACCATGCTGAGAATCTAAGAGATGTGTTGGAGGTTTTGTAGAAAGAGAAGTTGTTTGCTAAGTTTTCAAAGTGCATATTTTGGTTGCGTGAAGTGCGGTTTCTAGGTTACGTAATCAATCCTGAAGGGATTACTGTGGACCCAGCTAATATTGAGGCTATAACGATTTGGAAGACTCCGCAAAACCCGACTGATATACGAAGCTTCTTAGGGTTGACTGGCTATTATAGGAGATTCATCGAAGGCTTCTCCAAGATAGCCGCACCATTGACCGGTATGACCCGAAAGTCTGTAGTATTCAATTAGGGTAAGTTTTCAGGAAGAAGCTTTTGAGAATTTGAAGAAAAGACCCACACAAGCTCCAATCCTTACGCTACCCGATGGTGATGACGATTTGGTAGTTTGTACCGATGCTTCACATCGTGGGTTAGGTTGTATATTAATGCAACGAGGAAAATTGATAGCTTATGCGTCTAGACATTTGAAAGTTCATGAGAGTACCTACCCGACGCATGACTTAGAGATAGCAGCAGTTGTACATGCTCTCAAGATTTGGAGACACTACTTATATGGTACCGAGTGTACTATCTACACCGATCATAAGAGTTTGAAGTATTTCTTTGAGCAGAAGGAGCTTAATATGAGACAAAGAATACGGTTAAAGTTGATAAAAGAATATGATTGTGATATCAATTACCATCCCGGTAAAGGTAATGTTATTGCCAACGCGCTGAGCCATAAGAATGAAGAAGTTATTGCAACCGTGAAGTCGTATAAGTTAATTGTTAACTCAGATCTCTTCGGAGAGATCATCAAGGTGCAGTCTGAGGTGCTTATAGATGAAGGGCTAGTGAGAAAGGAAAGAATTTATGAGCAACAACATGAGCTGATGGGCAGCACTCATGGTGTGAAGACTAGGTTTAACTGCATGTGGATTCCAGGCCATGGAAATCTTAGAGGGCGAATCCTAGATGAAGCTCATAATTCAAGATACTCGTTTCATCCGGGATCCACCAAGATGTATCAAGACCTAAAGAGATACTATTGGTGGTCGGGTATGAAGAATGATGTAGTAGATTATGTTAGTAAGTGCTTAACTTTTCTAAAAGTCAATGCTGAACACCAGAAACCTTATGGGAAGATGTAGCCTTTGGAGATACCTGAATGGAAATGGCAACACATCACCCTGGATTTCATAACTAAGCTACCGCGTACAGCTAAACATCATAATTCAATTTGGGTGATAGTGGACGTTTGACTAAAAGTGCTTACTTACGGCATATTCGAGAGGTTATCTCGTCAGAAACGTTGGCAAATGTGTTAATAAAAGAGGTTGGGGCTAAAGATGGACTGTCGTTATCGATTATGTCTGATAGAGATACTCGCTTTACTTCAAGATTCTGGAAGAAGTTCCATGAAGCTATGGGAACAAGATTGATCATCAGTACGGCGTATCATCCTCAAACAGATGGGCAGTCTGAAAAGACTATTCAAACACTTGAGGATATGCTACGTGCTTATGTTTTAGACTTTGGAGGAATTTGGGATGATCAGCAGCATCTTGTTGAATTCTCTTATAACAACGGCTACCACTCGAGTATTGGTATGTCGCCGTTTTAGATGTTGTATGGTAGACGATGTAGAACTCCTATATGTTGGGGAGAAATTGATCAGAAGGAGATTGGGAGTTTAGAAGTTGTGCAAGAGACCTCTTCAAGGTTTGATCAGATCAATACAAGAATGAAAGCTGCTCAAGACCATCAGAAATCGTATGCTGATAAGCAGCGACTACCAATCGAGTTTAACGTTGGTGACAATGTGATGCTCAATGTCTCGCCTTGGAAAGAAATTATTCATTTTAGGAAGAGAGGAAAGTTAAGTCCAAGGTATATTGGACCGTTTAAGATCATCGATTGTGTGGGCGAAGTGGTTTACAAGTTGGATTTGCCTGAAGAGTTAGAACGGATTCACTCTAGTTTTCATGTTTCTCACTTGAGGAAATGTCTAGCTGATAACACGTCCCACATGCCGTTAGTAGACATCGGGGTTAATAAACAATTGAACTACATCGAGCAGCCTATTGAGATAGTGGACCGTAAAGAAAAGCAGCTTCGCCATAAAGTTATTCTTTTAGTGAAAGTGATATGGAAGCATCGTAAGGGATCGGATGCTACTTGGGAAGTCGAAGAAGAGAAGCGCACGTTTTACCCAGAATTGTTTAAGTAAGATTTAGGTTTCGGGGACGAAACCTCTTCTAAGGAGGGTAGACTTGTAACATCCCAAAATTTCTAAGAGTAATATTTAATATATATTATTTATCTATGGTGGAAAATTTTACTTGAGTTAGTTGAGAAATAATAAAATTATAAAGATAGAAGGAAAAGTAGGCTAATTAGATGAAATTAATTATGGACCAAAAAGGAAGGATGGGCCTTAGGTCCATGGGCTTAAGGGAGTATAAATACCCCTTAAACCCTAATCATTTCCATTTTCATCCATCTCTACACAATAGCCTACACCTTCAAAACACACACACTTAAGCCAAACACTCACTACACCACCAATCCATCTTAATAATTTCGGACCATATCCAAAGCAGATCAAGTTTGTTTATTATCTACAATAACAAGAGATCATCATAGCTTAACTAGGACAAACGTTAAGCCTAAAAGATCGGTCCGTTTAAGGTACGTATTATCCTAAAGATCGTTCATTTGATATCGGTTTTTCTATGAAAAATTATGGAGCCTTATTTAACACCGCGTAAATAACCCTATAAAAATTTAGCTAAATATACTAACTTTATAAGTATAGGGACCAAACTTGGAAATTCTGAAAAATCCATCCATCGTGATACGTGATGGGATAGGCACTAAGCCCATCTCGTAACGTGATGAACTTGCACATTGACCCAGAAATGGGTGGCGTAGTGATACGCTACAACCGAAACAATCCAGGTCATCGTGTATCGCGATGCCCATGCTGAGTCATTGGACCCGTGTCTAACCACATGTCAACATCTGGCACGATATGACAGTCCAGGTGTCATGATCAGGAAAGGCGGCGTCAAATTTCGGCTACGCGATACGCGACTGGTTAAAAAGAAACCCATCGTGTATCGTAATGGGTATCAAATTCGCCTATAAAAAGTGGGTGACGGACTTGAACCATTTCATCCCAAAATCACCTCCACTTTCACACACTTAACATAGAAAGGTGTGCCCAATTTCCGTAACAAACCGATGTGCCATATTCTTGAAGTTCGTGCAAGTTTTGAGGTTATAAACGAGTAGCAATGGCATAAGCGAGTAGATCAAGATCCTACCGTCAAGTTTTCTTAGTAATATTATTCCAAGTATCCATACTAATGTAGGAATTATGTTTAAGTTATTTGAATTATAGCTTAGATATTAATCGAGGCTATGGCCTTTAACCTTGAAAGGGTTTTATAAACATTCTTTAAACATTCATAAACGATTTTTAATAAATGTTACTTCATAACAAAGTAATGTTAACAAAAGATATATTTTGACGGGCATGTAGTAAACTATAAGGGTGATATCACTAGTAGTAAGTTCCTTACCTAAGGGAAAAGTAATTCGTACAAATCCCAATAAACTGAGGGACCCGTTTACTTACCTGGACAAACTTACCAACGTGTTATAACCTATTAGGACAAAGCATTTTATATCAAACGTCACATTAAAAACTAAGTTTTTCATTCACAATCAAAGATAAACGATATCAAGGTTAAGCTTAAGAGTTATAGCTTAATCAAGACACATCATTTAAATATTTATAAAAGCCTATTTATGTATAGGTTAAATATCATTCTCAATCAGTCAGTCAAGGTTTCAAACGCCAATCGGCTGTACAGGTGAATACGTTAACCTTTACAATCAATCAAAACATATTTATACTCGATAAGTTGAACGGGTGTTTGTCTTAACAAGTCAGTCAACGTTTACATGAGATTACGTGATCTCTAAAACGTTATAATACAAGATAGAAAATAAAAGAAAATCAGACCAATTACACATGTATCTGGATCCATACATAACTATTCAGCCTAAACAGTCAAAGGCTACGTGGCCGTGGGCTAACAGTCATAACTAATTCTCCATTAAGGACTACGTGGCTCGGGGAATACTTTTGTGTGTGTAGGCTAGTGGTACAAATCCCAGAAGTAGAAATACTTCTACTGAGTGTACAGAAAACTGTATTTGTATTGTAATTGTTATTCAATTATTATGGAGTCATACGTGTTCACCAGCACATAGCTGACGTATTTTTCGAACCCATTGCAGGTAATTAAGCATAAGTAGCAATAGCAAGGGTTGGAGTCTTAATGAAGATAGAAGCGCGTTACAAGATGGCTCTGTTTTAGATAAACTAAATCCTTGTAATATAAACACATATTTTGTAAACCGAATACCTGGGTATTTAACTCCCAAGTAAATTTTCAATGTAAATTAATAATATATTCAACATAATATATTCAACCAAGTAAATATTAGTAAACCGTTGCAAACTCGCATTTTTATCAACGAGAGAACGCTTATATCTTCCCAGCTGCATCTTCACCTACGGGATATCCAAACCCACCTAATGCGCTGATGGAAGAGCTAAGGAACGAGAAAGTGGACAAAAAGAAAATGGGAAATAAAATTGTTAAGAAATGTGATAAGATGAAAAATCTTGTCAAGAAGTGGATTAAGGATTCTAGTAGTTACTATCTATCATTGTTAACTGTTATATTTCTTTCTTGTAAAATAAATAATGTATTATAAGAAAGTGTGTCTTTTCCTAAAACTTGTCTTATTCATGTAACAGCATGTCTGGACAAGATAAGGTTAACAGTAATCTCAATATGCAAATAAACATAAACAAAGAAAAGACTATAGAAGAGAACATTCAATCAATACCGAAGGACTATGTACTCGGTATTCGTGATCTAATAAAAGAAGCTATAACCCCACTCTATGATCTAATGAAAAATGATCCTAGTCGAACCGCCTCACATTTTAATAAGAGGGCAAGTCGAAGCAAAAGTGAAACCGTCAATTCAAAGAAAGAATCTAAAAGAGAAATGGAAAATAAAGAAAGTAAGAAAAAGGAAAAAGGAAATCGAGGAGAAGAAAGAAGCGAGCGATGAAAGCTCAACCGCTGAGAATGACCTCCGTGATAGAACCAAGAAACTTAAAATACACGAAGGTTGTGATTTCAAAATATTTAAAGTTTATAATCCCAAGGAATTTCACGGCGATAAGGGAGCAATTGTTAACCTCCGATGGTTGAAGAAAATGGAGTCGATATTACTGATAAGCAAGTGCACGGAAAGGGAGAAAGTTCAATATACCTCCCAAATGTTTAAGGGGGAAGCCCTAGAATGGTGGAATACCCTTATTGGAGTCAAGGGTAGAGAGAATTTATATATATTGGACTAGGCAACATTTAAATCAATGATATTAAAGATGTTTTGCCCAATCAAGGAAATGGATCAAATACAAACCAAACTGTGGAATCATAAAGTTGTGGGAACAAACCTCAAGAAATATAACACTAAGTTTCTTGAGTACTGCAGAATAGTCCCTCATTTGGTTACTCCAGAAATTAACAAAGTGACACGATACATTTACGGATTACCCATCGAAATCGGTGATCTGGTTCATTCACACATGCCGTCCACGACGTAATCTTCCATGGAGTTGGCAGGATATTCAATGGATTGGATGATTAGAAATAGGGACGAAAGGATGAAGGATGATGGAAAATCGACAGTTGGAGGAAAAGTGAAGAAGAATGAGAAGAAAAGAGAAGGGACGTATGCGTATAATCGTCCGATTTGTAAGACGTGTGGAAGAAGAAACTTTGGAAGATGTCAAAGACCCCTAAGTACCATCACGTGTAAAATCTGCAAGAAACTGGGTCATGTTGAAGCCGACTGTAAGAGAAAGGCAGTGGTATGTTTTGATTGTGGTGAAAAGGGCATTTAATACGGAATGTCCGAAGAGGAAGACAACAACAACACCAACAATGGGTGGTGCAAGTGGTAGCGGTGCCAATACCGATGCCAAGAAAGAAAACGCAAGGGTCTTCATGCTGGATATGCAGAAGGCAGCTGTCATACCGGACATGATCACCGGTATGTTTCCTATTAATAATGTTTATGCGAGGGTTTTATTTGACTCGGGTGCAAACCAAAGTTTTATATATTATAAATTATGTAGTCTATTAAATGAACCCTTAGTTAAACTAGATAAACATTATGAAGTCGAGACTGCTGATGGAAGTGTAAGTAGAATACTGAAGCCTTAAATAACGCCACTATTTCCTTAGCCGATCACGTCATACCTGTATGATTGTTACCTATGACATTGGCAGGTTTTGATGTAGTTTAGGTATGGATTGGTTATCCTCTAATCAAGCCCGTATCTTATGTGATAATAAAGCCATCGACATCCGAACGTCTAATAATTAAACCATTCGTATCACCGGAGATAAAGAAGCAGGAAAAGTAGGAATAATTTCTAAGATAAAAGCAAGTAGTTTCTTAGGTAAGGGATGCCTTGCATTCATGGCCTATGTAACTAAAGAACCCGAAACCAAAAAGATGGGAGAAGTGCCAATCATATCTGAATTTCAAGATGTGTTTCCTGATGAATTACCAGGAGCACCACCAGATAGAGAGGTAGAATTTAGAATCGATCTTGTACCAGGAACTTCATTGATAGCTAAGTCTCCTTATAGACTAGCACCCATAGAAATGAAAGAATTGAAGAAACAGTTAGATGAGCTTTTGGAAAAAAGGATTTATACAGCCAAGTTCGTCACCATCGGGACCTCCAATTTTGTTTGTAAAGAAGAAGGACGGATCGATGAGAATGTGTATAGATTATAGAGAACTACATAAGGTTACGATCAAGAAAAAGTATCCACTACCAAGAATCGACGATTTATTTGATCAGCTCCAAAGAGCAAGTTGTATTTCAAAAATCGATCTTAGATCTGGATACCATCAGTTAAAAGTGAAGGAAGAAGATATACCAAAACAACATTTAGAACCTGATACGGACATTATGAGTTCACCGTGATGCCTTTCAGACTCACTAATGATCCGGCAGCTTTTATAGACATGATGAATCGTATTTGTAAACCGTATCTTGACAAGTTTGTTATCGTATTCATTGATGACATTTTTGTTTAATCAAAATCCAAAGATGATCATCAAGTACATCTTAAAATCATACTTGAAACCCTAAGAAACGAGATATTGTACGCTAAGTTCTCTAAATGTGAATTTTAGTTATCCGAAGTTCAGTTTTATGGTCATGTTATAAACGAAAAGGGTATTCAAGTAGATCCAGCAAATATAGAAGCTATAACCAAATGGAAGAAACCCAAGACACCAACTCAGGTCAGAAGCTTTTAAGGATTAGCCGGGTATTACCGAAGATTCATACAAGACTTCTCCAGAATAATTGTCCCATTAACTACACTTACAAGGAAATCTATTAAGTTTGAATGGGGACCGAAACAAGAGGAAGCATTCGAAACACTTAAAAAAGGTAACTAATGCACCTATCTTGTCCTTACCAGAAGGGTTAGACAACCTTACCATATACTGTGATGCTTCGCACACGGGAATGGGTTGTGTTTGATGCAAAGAAAGAAAGTAATTGCATATGCTTCGAGACAATTAAAAGTTCACGAGAATAATTACACCACACACAACCTTTAATTAGGCGCTATAATTTTCGCGTTGAAGTTATGGAGACATTACTTATATGGTGTAAAGTTTATAATATACATTCATCAAAAAAGTCTGAAGCATATATTTGATCAAAAGGAATTGAACATAAGACAAAGGCGTTTGATGGAAACGCTCAATGACTCGACTGTGAGATCATATACCATGAAGGAAAGGCAAACATTGTGGTTGATGCCTTAAGTTGGAAAGAACATGAAAAACCAAAGAGAGTCCGAGCTCTTAGATTGGAAGTCAAAGTCGATTTAGCTAATCAAATCAAAGAATCTCAGAAGTTGGCATTGGAAGAAGGAAACATTAAAGCCGAAAAAATGAACCGTACCATTGATCAAATGGTTAAAGGAAATGACGATATACTTAGACTTGGTACAAGGATTTGGGTACCAATGGTCAAAATTTAAGAGACAAGATTCTAGAAGAAACTCACAAATTAAAAATACATTATGCATCCGGAAAGTGATAAGATGTATTACAATCTAAAAGACGATTATTGGTGGATTGGTATGAAAAAGGATATTGCTCTCTATGTTGCCAAATGCATGACGTGTTCAAAAGTAAAAGCTAAACATCAAAAGCTGTTAGGATTATTACAACAACCAGAAATTACGATATGGAAATAGGATATGATAACCATGGATTTCATCATGAAGTTACCTAAAACTTCTCATTAAAATGATGCAATCAGGGTTATTGTTGATAGACTTACCAAGTCTGCTCATTTCATTCCGATACAAGAAAGGTTCAGCATGGATAAGTTAGCACATCTATACATTGCAAATATAGTATCCTTGCATGGTGTGCCGTTATCCATCATTTCCGATAGAGATAGACGTTTCACTTCAAATTTTTGGTCAAGCTTTCAAAAATCCATGGGGAATCGACTAAACCTAAGTACCACTTATAATCCCCAGACTGATGGACAAAGTGAACTTACAATTCAAACCCTGGAAGATATGCTCCGTGCCAGTTTCATCGACTTAGGAGGAAGTTGGGACACTCATCTTGCTTTAAGGGAATTCTCGTATAACAATATTTATCATACGAGTATCCAAATGGCACCATTTGAAGCTTTGTATGGAAGGAAGTGTAGGACACCTGTATGTTGGTCTGAAACAGGTGATAGTAAGTTGTTAGGACTGAAACTGTTTAAAGAACCAAAGATCAAGTAATACAAATTCGTGAACGATTGAAAGCAGCGAGAGATAGACAGAAAAGCTATACGGATATTCACCGCAAGCCATTGGAATTTAAAGAAGGAGGTAGAGTACTATTGAAAGTATCACCTTGTAAAGGTGTAGTAAGATTTTGAAAGAAAGGAAAATTGAGTCCACGCTTTGTTGGACCATTTAAGATACTTGAAAGAATTGGACCGGTTGCTTACCGACTAGAGTTACCCGATGAACTGAAAGGTATTCACGACTTGTTTCACGTATCTAATCTACGCAAGTGTTTAGCCGACGAAACTCTTGCCATGCCTTTAAAGGATGTTAAAGTTAACGAGAAGCTTAAGTTTGTAGAACAACCAATTCAAATAGAAGATAGCATGATCAAGTTTTTCAAGCACAAATGACTCAAGCTCGTGAAAGTCAAATGGGATTAAAGAGGAGGACTCGAGTATACGTGGGAGCTCGAGTCAGAAATGAAAAAGAAGTATCCCTATCTATTCCAATAAATCTCGAGGACGAGATTATTCAAAAGGTGGGGAGGATGTAACACTGCGTAAATAACCATATAAAAATTTAGCTAAATATACTAATTTTATAAGTACAGGGACCAAACTTGGAACTTCTGAAAAATCCATCCATCGCAATACGCGATGGGATAGGCATTAGGCCCATCGCGTAGCGTGATGAACTTGCACATTGACCCAGAAATGGGCGGCGTAGCGATACGCTACGACCTAAACAATCCAGGTCATCGCGTATCGTGATGACCATGCTGAGTCATTGGACACGTGTCAACACGTGGCACGATATGACAGGCCATGTGTCATGATCTGGAAAGGCGGCGTCAAATTGTGGCGTCGCGATACGCGAAGGGTTAAAAAGAATCCCATCGCGTATCGCGATGGGTATCAAATTCGCCTATAAAAAGGGGGTGATGGGCTTGAACCATTTCATCCCAAAATCACCTCCATATTCACACACTTATCATAGAAAGGTGTGCCCAATTTCCGTAACAAACTGACGTGCCATTTTCTCGAAGTTCGTGCAAGTTTTGAAGACATAAACGAGTAACAATCACATAAGCGAGTAGATCAAGATCCTTCTGTCAAGTTTTCTTAGTATTATTATTCCAAGTGGATACTAAGGTAGGAATTATGTTTAAGTTATTTGAATTATAGCATGGATATCAATCGAGACTATGGCCTTTGTAATACCCTGGATTTAAGCGGAATATGCCCGGGTGCAACGTACAGATCACTAATAAGCTCGTAACACTGTTAATAGTGACAATATATTTAATTTATTTCATAATTTCGCAAGTACACAAATAGTTTGATAATGGGACAAAAAGAACATAACATCTAAGAATCAAACATTATTCATTGAAATAAACCTAAGGTATAACTAATTTTCTTGTCCTGTCACTTCATCGTATCAACCTGCAACACATTTAAAATAACATATTTTGTCAACAACACATTTTGGTGAGTTTTCATATGTTTTTGTGTATATAAATATATATTAAATATGTGATTCAGAAATCGTCTTGCAATAAACATTCAAACATAATGTAAATGATTTCAAATAGTGTCGTCCTCCCGTTCATTAGTTGAAGCCTTAGATGTCTGGGAAATGAGAACCACCTTACGTAAACAACCGAAGTTGTAACGTTAGACGGCGCAGGTATGTCCCGTCGGACCCTCCCACTATGTGTATGCGTTTGCGTTTGCGTAACTTACATCATAAAAACAGTAAACATGTTGCAAGTAAGTTCACGTATAATCATAAACAATATGCAAGAATAATATTAACACGTACGATAAATGTGAATCATTTTGTAAATAAGCGCATAACTAACGAAATAAAAACTTGTGACATGCTACACCCCAAAAATATTGAAAGAGTTAAAAAGGGGTTATGAAGAACTCACTTGTTAAGTATGAGAGTCGAGAGCGAAAAATGGGATGTATGGCAACGTCACTTATATATAGGATGTACCATCGACGTATCCACCATGCTCTTATCATACTGTCTTTGTCCCGTTTCCCAAAATCATTCCAAGTTTCGAGTTATTCCACACAACCGTACTTATTATGTTTTCTATGCGAGGACTTTGATAATTACGTGTCGACCCATAATTACCTTTATCGTCGGATGGCCTACATAATCCGTCCCAATGTGTGGGTTTTAAGATAAATAAATAAATTCTTATATGAAAACATGAAAATCAAGAAAAATGAACTATAAGGATCAAAACTAACAAAAAATATATAAACAAACCCTTGAGGTCAAGAATTACACGAAAATATTAGCTTAAAATTAATAAATTAAACTATTGAAGTTTAACATATAAACCATGCTATTGGGATTTAAAACGAAATAAACAGTGTTATCAAGGTTAAAACGATATAAACGATGTTATTGAAGTTTAAAACAAAAAAATGAAACTATTGAAGTTAAAATGAAATAAACGAATCTCTAAAGTAACACAAAATGATAAACATAATGAATGAAATGTTAAAGTCATCAACATTGCAATAAATAAATGGAATATTGTGGGTCAAGAATAGATGGGTGACTTGAACTAACAAAATATAACCATATAAGTCGATACAACGTTGATTTCAAGAATAAAAGACACTTTTGTTGTCAAAATATCAAAATAGATTAAGTTTTTGGGGTCTATAATGACACGCTAAACAAGTGAAAATTTCATATACATTAAAGTATCAACAAGAATAAATGCAACATTGAGATTATGAATAACAAAGTGAACAGCTGAAACTTCGAGATTGAGAATAACAAAGTAAAACATTGGACTCAAATTGATGAAACACTAAGATCAAGAATAACAAGATGGTTAGATAAAACATTGAGCGGGAAAACAACCAAACAAATAACCAAAGCAATTCATTTGAAGTAAATATTAAATGAACATGTGACTTCTACTAGATAGCTATAATCATAGTCCTGGTTATAAATAAACAAATCCGTTTAGGGGTAACCGGTAATGGATAGCCAAAGGTAGAAATACGGTTTCTATTGATAACTATATACACAACCATGTTCATAGTCCCATCTTCCACTAACGTTAATGGAAAATCGGTCATAGACCGCGAGATTGAGGTAACAAAAGTAAACCAATTCGAAAAAGCGACTAATGTATTATAAATGATGCATGTACTTATTTGTTTCGTGCTTGAGAGTAAACATGAACGAAAATAGGTCAACAATCAATAAATAACCAAACATAAATATAAATTTCATAACAAACTTTGAAGAAATTAGACACATAGGATTATTTCGATTATATCCAGATAGAATCATATATAAACAAAATACATGAAGAAGAAGTTAAAGGAAAACAAAATGAAGCTTGCGATACTTGTCTTCTCGAAGATAGGTGGGTTTGAGGTATGAAGGCTAGAGTGAGGGTGATGCCATGATTTGTTAACTGAAACTTGTTGGCGTTGAGGAAGGGGGGAAAAATATTTTTAACATTCATTTTAATTCGTGAAAATCGATTGCAAAACGTGATGTTTTTATAATTCAAAGTTATAATTTCTGTATGATAAATGAAAGTCCTTAATTAGTACTAAAGCTTGCGAACTTTATGAAATTTTTTATGTAAAATAAAGGATTCCCTTTTGGTGGTGTCCTATGAAAACTTTATAAAGAATCGCCAAATAAAATGTCACGTTTTGATATAAATGTTATAGTGATAATATAATTGCCTCATGAGCTTAGGACTTGTTTGAAACAAAAGATTTTATTTAAAGATTTCATTTAACCTTGGTAAAAAATTATATATAAAAAGAATAATAATAGGGATAATAATAATGGTAATAATAGTAATAATAGTAGTGATGAAAATAATAATAACATTAATAATAGTATTGATATGATGATAATAATAATAATAATAATATTAATAATAATAATAATAATAATAATAATAATAATAATAAACCATTTAACTTGACTTAATGTATTTTTGAAAAAAATCAACTTGATTAAATACTTGTGAATTAGATATATTAAAATAGTCGATGATTTGAAATTATAAGTGTAATATATTCATAAAAAAATGAATGCGGAGAAACATGTGTGGTTTAAAAAAAAATTGGTATGTTTGATGAGTATGAAGGGACTAAGTATTGGCGCAAGGCTAAGAGTGAGCTTCAAGTGGCCAGGGAATGCGGTTTAGGGTATTGTATGGCAAAACACAAGTTAGGCGTTCCTGAGCATTGTTGGTGTGTTTGGGTCAATATAATGTAATAGGCTCGCAACATGAGCATATGGTAAAATATAAGGTGTGGTAAATGGTTGAGTAATGGGTCGTGGGAAGCATTTCGATATTGTGAGGCGATTGAGTGGTGACGTATAAACGAGCTATACCAAGGCTGTGTATTATGTGCAGGGCTTTTTTTTTGTTCGGTTGGCTTTGGGTATATTGGGTTTGTGTTGGGTTTGAGATTGGTTAGGACATAGATTTGGTGTTTGTGCTTGTTGTTGTCGTTGGTGTTGATGAGTTTTGATGCATTTGGGTCATCATGGTCGGGATAACGACTGCCTATTGTTTGAAAATTTGGGCTGTCACTTTACGGGTTGAGTTTCGAGGGAAAGTCGAGGAAAATGAGAAGACATGCTGCGAAGCGGAAATGATTCGCGTGACACGGGAGTAAATATCAAATTTGAATTACCAACCAAAAGAAACACTACATGAAACATTCAGAAATCTTAATTACTCTATATAAATCATAAAAAATAAATAAATAAATAAAGTTACATGAAGCAATATATGAATTCGAGTTTGAAATGTCCATGACCCAACATGAGTTTTCGTAATTCAGTAAGAATTTCATAAATAATAGAATTAAAACTATATCAAATTTGAAATCAGAATATCCATGAACCACGATGGATTTTCATATCCCAATAAAAACTTATATAAACAGTAAAATCGAATTGAAAATCGAGTGTTCATGTATCACCATGATTTTTTCGAACTTTCAATTAAAACATAATAATAAATGAATATATAACTAAAGAAAACGAATTGAAAACTTGACTATTCATGTGTCACCATGACTTTTTTAATTTTCAATTAAAACCATAATGAATGAATATATAAATAAAGAAAACGAAATGAAACTTGACTATTTATGTATCACCATTATTTTTTGAATTTTCAATTAAAACCATAATAATAAATGAATATATAACTAAAGAAAATGAATTGAAAACTCGACTATTCATGTATCACCATGACTTTTCGAATTTTCAATTAAAACCATTATATAAACACTTGAGTCTTTGGAATCATACATTGCATATACCACCATGACTTGTATGAAATTTTTAAGAGTAAGATGAAAACACTTTCTATTCACAAAGGAAAATAATCACAGATAACTTAAAGTAGTAGTTCGTATGACGTTTGGTATGGTATGTTTTGGCATAATAAGTTTCAGCACCCTTTCCAACCCTCCGCAGTTGATTGTGATTTATACATATCGCTTATCGTTAGGTTTAATACTTCGGTTTCAAGGTTTTTTAAAAAAAAAACAAGTGTGTCCTTCTTCCAGCTATGACATACCTGTCATGTAGAACCATCTTTAACGACAACGAAAAATCGAAATATCAAAACACTAATTATTACATTAGACATCAAAAATTCGTTGAAAAATATAAAAGATTACAAAATTGCTTAGGCATAAGCCTTAGAGTTTGTTTGTGAGTAAGTGTACATGCGACGTTATAATATATTATAAATATACTTGAAGCATATGAACAATCTTAAAAGATGCGGGCACATAACACATAGAGTATACATGCAATTGGGGCCCAAAAATAAACTATAACCATTCTAGGTCGTTACGTATAACCACCTATCTTATAGTTACGGCTCTGATACCAATCTGTAACACCCCGGCTTTAAACGGAATATGCTCGGGTGCAATGTACAGATCACTCATAAGCTCGTAACACTATTAATAGTGACAATATATTTATTTTATTTCATAATTTCGTAATTACACAAATAGTTTGATGATGAGACAAAAAGAACATCACATCTAAATGAAGCAAACATTATTCATTGAAATAATCCTAAGGTATAACTAATTTTCTTGTCCTGTCACTTCATCGTATCAACCTGCAGCACGTTTAAAATAATATATTTTGTCAACAACACATGTTGGTGAGTTTTCATAAGTTTTTGCGTATATAAATATATATTAAATGTGTGATCCAACAATCGTCATGCAATAAACATTCAAACATAATGTAAATGAAATCAAATAGTGTTGTCCTCCCGTTCATTCAGCCAAAGCCGTAGAAGTCGGGGAAATGAGAACCACCTTACGTAAACAACCTAAGTCGTAACGTTAGACGGCGCAGGTACGTCCCATCGGACCCTCCCACTATGTATGTGTTTGCGTTTGCGTAACTTCCATCATAAAAACTGTATACATGTTGCAAGCAAGTTCACATATAATTATAAACAATATGCAAGAATAATATTAACACGTACGATAAATGTGAATCGTTTTGTAAATAAGCGCATAACTAACGAAATAAAAACTTGTGACATGCTACACCCTAAAAATATTAAAGAGTTATAAAGGGGTTATGAAAAACTCACTTGTTAAGTAAGCGAGTCGAGAGCGAAAATGCCTTTAAGCGAGTGAACCGACAAAGTTCGGTTCAACAAACGGCCCTAGATAAATTAATATGTAGGCTTAAAAATAAGTTGCGTAAAGAAAATAATTTAGCGAGGACGTTCGATTTATGACAAAGCAATTTATAAGAAAAAATATATATATTGGGTTTATAGAAAAATAGGTTTTTGGTTATTTGATTTGTTAAGTTAATTTATTTTAGTCTTAGAAAAACAAATGAGTTATAATAAATAATAATTAATTTAGATGAGTCCGGTTTGTTCCAACCGAACAATTAATTAAGAAAACTAGTTTAACGAGTGGTTCTTTTGTTTTGGTCAGACACGAACCCGGTTATTGAGTCAGGTTTGTGAGTAACATAATTTGAAAAATATGAAGTAGTATGTAAAAAAAATGTTTGTTCTTGATTATTAGTAAAAATAAAAGTTGACTTTTAAACATAAAATTCATAAACCGAACATAAGCGCGCCGATTACGCAGGATGATATGTCTCCATGAATGTCGTTTGGGTTGTCATCATGGAAACAATCGTTATGCATAATGACAAGAAATAAATATTATCCAGGGATTATATCACAAAAGAAGAAGAAAATAGTACTTCTTAAGAAATTGTCTTTTGAAGTTTAAACTTTTGACTTGAGAAAAATTGACAAGTTTGAATGATTTTGAGTGTAAATTGGTTGTAACAAGAAATTATAGAGAATGAGTGAGCTTTATATATGTTCAAAATTGTTAATAACAAGGTAAAAGTAAGTTAATATTATGGCTAGTCAAGAGGCTAGTCATAAGGCTTGAAACATGATTTTGACTAGTTGAATGTCTTTTATGACCAATTAAATGTCTTTGACTCAATTTATGAAAAAGAAAATTGATATAATACTTAGAATGAAATTTGTAACATCATAAATAACAAAATAACATAAAAAAATGAACATCATGAACATAAATACAAAAAAATAATTCACAAATTATTAATAAATAAAGTTCGAAAAGGTGTCGAAATTTAAAATGGTTCAGGTTTTTGGGTTTCAAAAATGACGAATGTCACAACCTTTAACCTTGAAAGGGTTTTATAAACATTCTGTAAACATTCATAAACGAGTTTTCATAAACGTTACTTCATAACAAAGTAAGGTTAACAAAAGATATATTTTGACAGGCATGTAGTAAACTGTAAGGGTGATATCACTAGTAGTAAGTTCCTTGCCTAAGGAAAAAGTAATTCGTACAAATCTCAATCAACCGAGGGACCCGTTTACTTACCTGGAGAAACTTACCAACGCGTTATAACCTATTAAGCCAAAGCATGCTATATCAAACGTCACATCAAAAAATAAGTGTTTTCATTCACAATCAAAGATAAACGATTTCAAGGTTAAGCTTAAGAGTTATAGCTTAATCAAGAAACATCATTCAAATATTTATACAAACCTGTTTATGTATAGGTTAAATATCATTCTCAATCAATCAGTCAAGGTTTCAAAAGCACACCGATGGTACAGGTGAATACGTTAACCTTTACAATCAGTCAAAACGTATTTATACTCGATAAGATGAAAGGGTGTTTGTCTTAACGAGTCAGTCAACGTTTACATGATATTACGTGATCTCTAAAACGTTATAATACAAGATAGAAAATAAAAGCAACTCAAACCAATTACACATGTATCTGGATCCATACATAACTATTTAGCCTAAACAGTCAAAGGCTACGTGGCCGCGGGCTAACAGTCATAACTAATTCTCCATTAATGGCTATGTGGCTCGGGGAATACTTTTGTGTGTCTATGGTAGTGGTACAAATACCAGAAGTATAAATACTTTCGCTGAGTGTACAGAAAACTATATTTGTATTGTAACTGTTATTCAATTATTTTGGAGTGATACGTGTTCACCAGCACATAGCTGACGTATTTTTCGAACCCATTGCAGGTAATTAAGCATAAGTAGCAATAGCAATGATTGGAGTCTTAATGAAGATAGAAGCGCGTTACAAGATGGCTCCGTTTTTTATAAACTAAATCCTTGTAACATATACACATATTTTGTAAACCGAATACTTGGGTATGTAACTCCCAAGTAAATTTTCAATGTAAATTAATAATATATTCAACCTAAAAGTCTTCCGCTAAAATTAACCCATAAACTCTGATATATTTACAAAACAGGTATCAACTTGTGGTCACACGCCGAGGCCCTAAGGTGGGGTGTGACACCTTAGATCGGGATCTAAGGGTTAATAAAAACACAAACTTGAAGTTGAAACGTAAACGATATGGGTCAGATTCATGCAACTCGTTAGTTAAGTTCGGCTCGTTTAGTATTCTAGATCTAGCTAAACCGGGTTTTGAGATCAATAAAGGTTCAAGCTTTATACCAAAAACGGGTTAGATCTTGATGATATAATAGCAATGAGAATAATAGCCATGTTGATAAAAATAATGATAAAGATCATCGGTATTTGCGTAAGAAAGGTAAGAAATAAAAGCATCAGACATGGGTTCTCGGTTACCTTGAGTTCTCGGTCACGAGTTCTCTGTCTAGAGTTCTCGGTCACGAGTTCTCTGTCAAGAGTTCTCGGTTACCTTGAGTTCTCGGTTCATATCGGGTTCTCGGTCATGAGTTATCTGCTAAGTTCTTGGCCATTTAGTGTTCTGTTGTGGACTTTGGGCATGATTCCCAGTTGCGCTCAGATGCCATAATGGACCGTGGGTTTGATCTAACTAAGCCCACGAATTTATTAAGCCCATATCCTAATTTAAAACAAGCTAGCCCATCCGTATAAACTAAACAAACGAGCATAACATAGTAAGTACGTTGGTTAGCTGAAATACCAACTTAATTAATTATACGATTACTTAACAAACATATATTTAACAGTTAGCCGTGCACAACTAAAGAAATGGATTACTATTGGCTCAGAACATAACTTGATCTAGGTGAGTTTCTAGCCCCACTTTCTTGTTATGTTTTCGGGGTTGTGTGCATACTCGATGTGTTTAGTTAATACACTCGCCTTAAGTGATAAGTGTATGCTATGTGAATGATTATGATTGATGTATGTATGATATATGAATGTCTATGAATGATGTATGTATGATATATGAATAATGTAGAAAAGATTAGGAGTATGTATGAAAGTATATAAATATAAAAGAAAAGGAAGGTATGTATGAAATGACGGTAAGAGGGTGGCAGACCCTAATAATATCGGTGAAGGAGGGTGGTAGGCCCTAATAATATCTGTGTAGGAGGGTGGCAGACCCTAATAATATATGTGAAGGAGGATGGCAGACCCTAATAATATCTGTGAAGGAGGGTGGCAGACCCTAATAATATCTGTGAGATTATAGGGCGAAAGACTCTTTAAAATGGTTAAGTATGTATGTAAAGTAAGATTAAAATATGAAAGTAGTAAAGAAAGAAAGAAAGAATGTAAGTAAGAATGAAGGTATATACTTATGTATGTACGAAAAAAGATAAGCAGGTTAAGTAAGTAATACGTATCTTCGGATACATATAAGTATGTGAATGCATTGTATGTTGCCTGATTAACTAGAACTCAGTCAACGTAGCTGACTTTTAGTATGCACGCATGTGAGTAGGATGAGACAGCTGGCTTGAGGAGGGTCACATGGCAAAAGATTAAAGAAGCTGACATCTGAAGACTTTATCTATGATGTTTAAACTAAAAGACAAATTATGAATGTTTTGTAATAAATGATTGAAGTTTTAATATCCGCGAAAGTTTGAATTAACTCTGTTATTTAGAATCGTATTTATGAGTAAATCCAAAGTCCATGTAGGGCACCGGGATCGGGGCCTTACAGTTACCTGCACACAAAGTAAACAAATTAATAGAATTTGTTCAATTAGGCATTCAAATAACATATTGAAAATGTGGTAAAGAGATGAATTCACCATGGATGATTGAAGCGTAACGGATAAATCATTTTATCCGCGAATCATTATAAGTTAAAAAATGGTTTATGTAAAAATCAGTGAGTAGACTCGCTGTCTTGAATAGCTATATTATGAACTGAACACAGTACATGAATGTCAATTAGTTACCGAAGTGACACAAAACATAGAATGATAAATTGAAATATCAAGCAAATTTGCACATTACAAAATGTAAATACACATTTGAGCAAGTAAATTCAACTTCTAACAAAACTATGATAACAAAGAAGCATGAAAAGTAATTTACCTCCTCTAGATTTCCTTATTCGAAGAACCAGTTTCCTACATAAACAATCATTTTAAGTAGGCATGTGTCTTTCTAGTTTAGCATGAATCATACTACCTTTATACGGTAGACAACATTTGAAAGACAATGAACAAAGTACCACTGAGCAAGTATTATTCACCCGCTTAAGTTGAGGTTTTCCTTTATTCAATTTAGAAAAGAAAATCTTTGCATCGTCCCCTTTTATCCTACCATCACCATCCACACCAAAATAACATGAGTATACAATTAGTATATGGTCATACCATATAATGAGATTTTAATAAAATAGTTAACTAATTTTATACATTCACATGAATACATGAGTGTAAAATGATTAGGTTGAGAGATTCGCATGAAATTAGAACCTGAGCCGGGCCGCAGTTGAACCATTGTTGATAGATATTTTTATGAGCCTTCATCGGTTTGGTTTCCAATGGCCGTCTAACAACCGGATTTACACCATATTTAAAGTCAATATCCTATGAAAAAAACAATCCAAGCGGTCGGTAACTCACCAACCTAAGCTCAGCTGTCGTGGGTGGCTTGAGAATCACTTATCTGAGACATGCAATTGATCGGTTCATCGGAGCTTCGCCTGAACCCTAGGTTTGGTTATATAATCGTCGCCTCCGTAGAATATGAAACGGTACTTCCGCCATTCTTGTCGCCCCTTGAAAAGCCAAACATTCTTTGTATGGCTGTTGGGACAACAATGAATTTGAAATCAAATGAAGGTAGAAGAATTGTCCAAATGACTCTAGGTAGGTGGGTGATGGAATAAAAAATGAACATGGGATAGACACGTGGTAAGAAAACATGGGTGGGGTGAGCAGACAACAAATGAGAGGATAAGGGTACCAAGATGAAATATGAAAGTACAACTATAATTGCATGTCGACCTTTGTAATTGTAATATATAGAATATAAATAGACCCCAATCAATTAATTTATTTTGTAATTTTCTTTTCAATTAGGATATAGGGTAATTTCATGTCAATTTCAAGAACATAATTAATTGAGTTAATAATTTGTTAGATTAGAATTATTATTGGCAATAAAACTTAAAGTTGAGATTGACATTAGTCACATTCTTTGTTTGGATTAATGATGACCAATAATTAATAATTTAGATTATTAAAGTTCAATATTTCACATTCTTAGTTTGGAGAGAGAGAGAGAGAGAGAGAGCGCTTAACTAAGCAAACGGACGAATAACAAAGGTGGGGATGGTTGAGGCACGAAGGGTGTGCGTGTGGGTTTGAATATGATAGGGGTAATTTCCTCCCTTTTTATTTTTGGGGGTTTTTAAAATATGCTTTTTTGAACATTTTATTCACCTAAGTTTAGTATTTAGTTAAATCACCCACAAAGTTTAATAATTAACTTTAATTCTAAAATTTGTTAATAGTAATAGTTAGTTTTTATAAGAATAATTAGTAGTTTTAACTATAATAGAGCAATCCGAATATTTCTATATATGTTAAGAAAAACTTTATTGATTCCGTCCTTGTTTAGAACTCATTAGCAAACCATTGCATCGGGTGGGGCGAAGCGAAGGGCAAAACATGTAAAATAGAAGGATGATTAGAAAAATAAAATACATGTTTTGCTATACTTAGACCAGGTGCAGTTGTGAAGGGGCATAGCGCTCATCACCTCATTTCTGTTGGCTAGAACAAATTTTATTCTTAGCAGTAGGAGTATCATTTTTTGAAAAAAGGTGAGTTTGGAGCGTTTTGAATAAATTGCTCAAAGTCAAATTTGTCTCAAAAAGCACGCATAGTGCCCCTGCGGGCGGTGTGCCCGGCATTATGGAGTGCTTTGAGTCCAAGATGACGCCCACTAAACACGGTGTTGGGCATCTTCTTTTTAGTTGAAGAGGTTATGAAAAAGTGAAAACTGAAAGTTCGATGTTTTCTTATGTATTGAATGGCATAAATGCGCCAAGTATTTGTGAGGGACTTAACATGTTTGGGATTGAGTACGAAAACAACTTATTGACTTATTGGCTTTTCTCTTTTCTAAAAGTCAATAAGTTAAAAAAGTGCTTGGCAATTATAAAAATCATTTATATTTTTACTTTTTTGAAATGGTAAAAAAACTATTTTTAAAAACCCACGAATCCTAGCTTTTTACAATGGTTTTAAAAAATCAATAAGTTAATAAAGTTGTTTTCAATTTTCAAACTCAATCGCAAACATGCTCTTAATATTGACTTATAAAACTCGAATGCTTAATAAGGTCGAGTTAAACTCAATGTCTAAACTACCGTTAGTATACTAGATGGGCGAAAAGTACTTGCTTTACCAAAGACTGAAGAAAGGTAGGATAGGGACAATCGAAATTTAAATCTCTCTCTTTTTTAATTTGGGTCGGCACGGGTTTAGGTCGGGACTTGAAACAACTTTGACACGAAACCCACTCTAACCCAAAACCACCCGACTCAACCTGTTTGACAGTTCTTAGGGGATTGGATAAGAGGAGAATTTATATATTATGGATTCAGTTTTATAAACAAATTTACCAATTAAATATATTATGGATTCTCAAAAGAACCCATTCTATTTGCAATTTAAATTCTCTTAAATTTTTATTTTTTTGTGAACCGAATGTCGTTAAGAGTATTTTAACCTATGCAATATAAAGGGAAAATTCCTAAAATAGTTTAATTAATGAGAGAGATTCTCAAAATAATACAAAAGTTTTATTAATTCCAATTTTGGTCCATCAAAAATCATCTCCGTTGATGCATTTGGAATCGTGGCAACAGATTTAGATAACCAGTGAGGTAATGACGCGTGTAAAGGTGACGACATTTTTTAGTTGGAATATGTCTTTGTCATTATTTTTATAATCCAAAATCATCTACTAAAAACCATGGGTTTCCATTTAAATGTGTCTGGCCCGTGAGTTTTCAAAAAAAGATGATATTTGCATTTTATTGAAATTCATATCCCCGGATGCATTTCAGTTGAATTTAATCTCCTCGGATGATTTTCAAAAATATATGAGAAACCCGATAATTTTTCAGTGAATTTAGTCTTCTCAAATGATTTTCAAAAAAGTTTTAAAAAACCGATAATTTCCCAATAAATTTAATCTACTCGTATGATTTTAAAAAAAGTTTAAAAACTGATATTTTTGTCTTGGGAATATCCCCACCCACCTTCTCTTCTTTTCGTCTCCCCCCCCCCCCCCCCCCCCCCATCTTAAAAAAAACCCTCCATGAATGTTGTATGCTTAGTAAGTAGTTTACTACATATTTAAACTTTATCCATATTGTTATGGAATGGTATTTTACAAATCAATACAATTTTTCAAGGTACACATAAGCATACAAGTTCATTAGGAAACATAATAAAGTTGATCATAATATTACTTACTAATTAACCTTTTTTAAAGTTCATTAGGAAATACATAATGAAGTTGATCAGAAAGTGCAAATTACTACATTTAGAAAAGATGTTTTGTTAGAACAAACCATAGGATTCAATAAATTTCTAGTAAAATTCATCTGAGAAGATTAAATTAAGTTGAAATGCATTCGAGGAGATAAATTTCAATAAAACACAAATTTAATGACTTTAAAAAACTCACGGGCCAAACACATTTAAATGGAAAACCATGGTTTTTGAGGAGGTATTTTGGATTATGAAATAACGGCGAGGGCAGATTTCAACTAAAAAAGTCATCACCTTTACACGTGTCGTTACCTCATTGGTTATCTAAATTCGTCGGCACGATTCCAAATTTATAAACGGAGATGATTTCTGATGGACTAAAATTGAAATTTACAAAACTTTTGGACTGTATAAAATAAACTAAGTTTCATTAGTGATGAGAATAGGGAAGCTCAATATATCCTACTATACTATTAAAACAAATTAGTTTGCCTCCACATGACCCTTTTCTATTGGACAATTGTCTTTCTTTCTAAATATATTTTACACTTCTCTATTTTTCTTACCAATTAAATAAATCAAAAATAAATTCAGTTATTAATAATTAAAATAGTTAATGTATGCATTTAACCAAAACCCGAATTCAAAGTCAACTTAATGTGTCTAATTTTGTAAACATGAATTATTTGAACAATTACTGTTTTATTGGTTCAAGAAGGTCTAAATACAATGAAAATTTCTTATGTAATTATTTAATGCTACCACTTAACAACTATTTTAATTAGAGAAATAGATTGGTCAAAATTTTTTAATTAGGGAAAGGTCTAAATACAATTTTTTAAATAATAAACATAAACAAATTATTATTGTGAATCTATTTCAGTTATTAATAATACAAATTTAAACAAATTCCACATAATTAAAATAGTTGTTAGGTGTCGTGAAATTGTATTTGATTAGGGAAAGGTCTAAATACAATTTCCCTAAATATAGATGTTTCTTATGTCTCGAAGCATTAAATAAAATTTCACCTAAATACATGAATTATTTGAACAATAGTTGTTAGGAAAGGTCCTAACAATACTAACTCACCTAACAACTTTTTAAGGATTTCAATTTGAATTCAAAGTCAATTTAATGTGTCTAATTTTGTAAACACGAATTATAATATAATTTAATTGATATGAGTTATGAGTTGTTATTATTATTATTTTGTTATAAATAAATCTCTAATTACATTCTTTAAATTGACTATATTTATTATTCGGTTATTATACAAAAATCCCTAATTACATTCTTTAAATTTACTATATTTATTACTACCAAATTAAGTAAATATCAATTATAAATTACATTCTTGAAATCCCTAATTGTATTTCCTAAATTTACTATATTTAGACTTTTCCTTTTTATCTAACAATTCAAACTTTCTAACAAAATCTGTTTATCTATATATACTATAACCCGAATAAAGAAATTCTCACACTTTTCACTTCGTTACTCAAAATTCATATTTGTGTCATTCTTAAGGTTTTTAATTTTCTTCATACGGATAAAAAAAATTTATATTTATAATTTTATTTGTTTTCTTCAAAGTATAAATATTAATTATTGAATCTTTAATTTTTGCTTGAATTTTATTTTTTCTCACACAGCAACATGGAAGCATCAAACATTACCATGTTCAAGGATTTGGATGTTTCCAACAACGAATGTGTACTGAAGGTTCGTATACTCAGACTATGGTGTTTGAAGGACAACTATGCATTAATCGTATACTTAGACTATGACTTGAATTCAACACAATTTATGTATATTTTAAAAACTTTTAAAAGAACTTCTATATTTAAAAAAGTTAATAAAAATATGATTAATTTTCTTTATCATCCTATATAATATTGTAGTAGCGCAACATTGTTTTCACTACAAGTCCTTTTTTTATTTTGATTTTTGTTAATGTTATAATTTATTTGATTTCATTTGATTTTTGTTAACCCTTTACTCAATCTGAGTACTCATTTTTTTTTTCTTTTCATGCATCAATTATGTGATGCAAAGGGAACATGAAGGCATTTTAAGATCGTATAAGGATTCTTTTAGGGTTTTTTTTTTTTTTTTTTTTTTTTACTTTTTGCATTTGCTACTATTAATGCATTCTACGTGTTAATTAGTTTTACGTTATCAGCCATCACCTAATTGGTGTAGCAGTTTCGTTTGCTAGAAAGGCATATGGATAGGTAGTGCAAGGTTTACCATTGGAAGCTTCTTGGTTGACGATCATTAGGAGATTAAATATTCTTGAGGTAATTAATCACATTGTAAGTTTAATCTCTATTATGCCTTTAAAGATATTGGAAGAATTAATGTTGAAGTTCATTATGAGAAATGTTAATTAGCGTATCTACGTTTCATATATGTAGAAAGTATCATGACAACTTTAATTTGCAATCTGACATGATTATGTTTTATGTAGATGGAGCTTCCATTGTACAAAATTCTTACACAGTGAAGTACAAGCAAAAGATACACATCAATTTTGTTAACGTAATTCTTATGTGGCATGCTACGTGGTATTAAAGGAATGCTATAGAAATACAAAATAATATATAAGAAATTCACCTAAAAAGTAATAGATAAATGTTTTCATTTGTAAATTGTTTACATTACTTTTCTATTCTTAAAACCAAAGTTAGGATTGGATGAGTTGGAGTAACTTTACACAAATCATAAATCATGTAACTTTATTTTTTTGAATTTGATTTTTAATTTGTTTGAAGCTTTAGAAGTAATGTTATTTGTATTATGTCATGATTATGCTATCATATTAATTGAAATATATTAGACATTAAATCTGGTATTAAATAAATAACTAATGCATTAACTTTGCAAATCTTTTAAAACTTACACAATCAATTAACTTTGTATATTTGGAAACAATTTAGTAGTAGTTATTAAATTAGTTGTTTTGTAATTAAAAATGAATGCAATAATATCTCCAGGTTTACATTTCTAATTTTTTGTACATTTGTATATAATAAAAATTTATAACTTTTAAAACTTACAAAATCAATTAACTTTGTATTTTTTGGAAACACCTAATTATTAGTCAATAAATTGGTTGTTTTGTTTTTTAAAACGAATGTAATAACATCTCCAGGTTTACATTTATGATTTTTTGTATATTTGTATATAATAATAATTTATAAACTTTTATTTTGGAGAAGCATTTACAACTTTTATGCATTAAAAATCTTTGTATTTTAACTTATATGATAATTCATATAGCCTCAAAATATTTTTTTTAGGATTAATTTTAAATGTTAATTTAATTATTAAAATGTTAAATTAGATTTATATAACTATATTAAGTATGGTATATGTTATATTCTATAATTTCATTCTATAGTTTGAATTTTAAATAAGTATATATATATATATATATATATATATATATCAAATCAATATGAACCATTTTTACATTAAAAATCGTTCGACTATTAGTAATAGCACTAATTAGATAAATTAGGTATGAACTTTTATATATATATATATATATATATATATATATATATATATTTGCATCTTTAAAAATCTTTCAAATTTATATGAAATTGATAACCTTAAATGCAATCGAGAATAATATTTATTATTTGATTAACTAACCAAAAATATTTATGTTATTACCTCCATATATATACTTTCAGTTTCACAATAAATTTCACCACACGTATTTTCATCAATTAAATTATGAAATTTCACATTTTTTCTGTAAGCTTCATTTCTATTTTCATATTTACAAACATATATAATCTAATTTTACATTCGTTACTACTTACACATTCTAATTATTATTTATAAATATTTTATTTACACGTTTTTTTGTTAAGTTAATTATATAACAGGGTAACTGAAATCAAGCTTATGTTAGAAAGACTTGTATTCCAAAGTATAATGTTTATCTTGGTGCGAACAAGGCGTTGATTTTTAGGAAAACTTCACTATAAATCCATGATTAAAAAAATTTCCATTTAAATTGAAAAGAATGCACTTTTCATTTACAGTTTGTTTTGCCATGACCATTAACAGAAGTTAAGGTTAGTTTCTAGCAAGAGTTGACATATACTTGAGAGACCACGTGTTTACACATGGTCAACCTTATGTTGCTTTATCAAAAGTGATGAGTAGAGATTGTATTAAAATGCTTATATAAGACAATGAATGTAAAGTTACAAATAAAACAACAAATATGGTTTATAAGGAAGTATTTATAATTTATGAATTTTACTTTTTCAACTATTGATTAAGTTTCTAAGCGTTGTACTTTGAATGTTATTTTGTTTTAACTGTATGTTTGACAATCATGTGTTTTCGTACAAGTATTATTTACAGCTAAACATCATGTTGCCGTCCCAAAAAAAACATATTACAAATTATGTTGTCATTTCAGATTACGTGTGTTTGTTAGACGATTTCTATGTTCTCACCCGTGTCGTACACGGGTCAATAACCTAGTGTAGACTGTAGACATGCAATTAGTAATCATATCATGCGTATCATGTATGATATGGCATAATCACAAACTCACTAACGGTTTCTCAAATTGCAAACTACAAAACTAGATAGTAGATACTTGAGACAATAACATGTTTTATCAATAGTAGCAGTAGCGGTAGGTGTAGCAGCAGCGGTAATAATAATAATAATAATAATAATAATAATAAATAACGTAAAATCAAATAACTTGAATGAATCAAAGCTGTAAGTTGTTCTACAAAATATTTTGGCATAAACACTTCTCTAGGGCAAAATTTGCTTGAATCAAAACATATTGTAGCTAAGAAAATTTAAGATATAAGGTTACTTAACCCGGCTTCTTTCAATATCAACATTAATATCTCTTCACATCACTTTAAACAACGATATTTCATTTATTTTAATTTCAATATACATGAAACTTGCTGTAAAGCTATTGTGAACACTGGCTCATAAATTATTTACTATATTTACAGTAATCTACTACTCTAATAAAAGAATACTACTGTGGTAATTATGTGCCAAATGTCACTCTCTCAACCATCCTCACATTTTTAAACCCATTTTGTTATTTGGATCCCATGTGGGTCATTACCCAACCCAAAATAGCTTATTCTTATGTATATATAAAGCAAGTGTGTTAATGTTTATTTATTTCTTCTTTTTTTTTTCTTTTTATATTTTAACGTCATATTTATCTTTAAGTAATAAAATGAAACAATTTAGCTATAAAAAACAACATGCCAAATGGGATTGAAGTGGTCGGAACATTGTTTTATTATTATTTTTTTAGTATTTTCAGGTATATAAAATAAAAGTCAATTAAAATACTTTCTTCTTTAAAAATTTTCATTATATAATTGACTACAATATTATAAATTTGTTTATCGACATACTAACCATTTAAATTTATTCTTTTGGTTTGTTTTGGAATGCTAGAATCATGTTCTTCTTTTCTTAGCTATCATATATATATAACTAGTTTTTATTCCCTGTAATACGAGATTGTTTTTTATTATTCATTTCTAATATTAATATTTTTTTGGATTTTAATTTTATTTATTGTAAGGAAGTTATTAATATACATAGGATTTGATGATGAAAGGGTTTCACAAATAAATGAGATATAACCCAGTTTAAAAAAACTATATGGGTTTGGTGAGACCCATGACCCGTTTTTTGTACTATAAAATTGTTTCTTAATTATAAATAGTATATTTAAAAAAACGTATACTAATTTTTAGTATATCCCTAATTTATAGGATTTTCATATAAAATATTTGATGAGATTAATTTTTAATATAATGTGATGTTATAACCGATTTAAAAGGCTATCTGGGTTTGGTGAAACCCATACCCGTGAATTCAGTTTAAATGCATGATAAACCTTCATTTACAAATAAAGCAATCTGGTGGTTTGAGAGAATTTAAGAAGATGTCGTTTATATATATATATTTAAGATTAAGATTTAATATATAATCTTGTTTTGTAATATATGGTTGGCTTGTACTTGAAAGAACCCGTGTTTTCACACGGACATGCATATCGCTTTATCAAGATTTACAGACAGGCATTGACTAATTTTGATTATTGATAAACTATGTATATTGACCAACACAACCGCAAACGTATTGTACAAGTAATTTTTTCTTATTAGAAAATATTTGTGTAATGTTACTTAGTAATTTCTATAATTTTAATATAAATTGTAATTTTATTAACAATATATGATAATTATGTTGTTGATTGTATTTTGATAAATGTTCAAATTTTAAAATATTCATCAATTTCCCATTTAATACACGAGGCTCAAACTAGTTACAAATAAAAAAGAAAAAAGAAAAGAAAAAATACACACTCATTTCACACTAATTTTCCTGACATTTTTTTTCCAATCAACTACGTAAACCATACACAAAAATCTATAATCATTCAATACATACATAAATCATACACAAAAATCCTCATCAATACTTCATTGACCTTTACATGCTCTGCATCGGTTTTGAATTTCATAGTCTTAGGGCATCCGCAATGGTAAACTATTATTTTTGTTTCAAACCGACATTTCAGCATGCCACATCATATTTCAAACCAACCTCCATAACTTTCATTTATCCTCCAATGGACAATAAATAATTCTTGTTTCAATCCACCACCTCACCGTCCACATCATATCTAAATTTCCCTCTATTTAATTTGTATTCATTTATACGGAGTATTAAAAAAACACATAAATTAAAAAAAAAAACCATTATCAACTTTTTCAAAATCTTGAAAAAAAACTATTAATTGTTAAAAACAGCTAAATTACTTTTTATCCCAAGAAATTATCAACCTTTTCAAAATCTTGAAAAAAAAAGGACAATTTAGCATGTGTATCTCACAATTTAATATAACCAACCACTAAATTCTTATCAACTACTCACAAACACCACCCACCTCCTTCCGTCTTCTTTCTATTACCCACTCATCTCCTCTCTTACAAAATACAAATAATGTAAAAAGATGCATTTTATGTTGATTTTAACAGTTTGTGAACCAAGTAGGGAGATTTGGAAGATGGAAAATAATCTAAGTGTGTATTTGTTTTGTTAAGGTGGGTCATGCCGTACACTTTTGAAGCGTTCCGGATTCGCGAACCGTTCTGCCTCCTCTCTCTTCCAGCTAGCCATCTCCAATGGTGACATCCTTGTGTGGGTTTCGTTTGGAATTCAGTCTGTTGCCACATCTCCACCATTGGAGAAGCTCTTAGAAAACATGAGCATTTTCAAAATAGTAAATCTACACATCGGTTACGGTTCATACATATAAAGCTTGAAAATCAGACCACTTAAAACATACCCGCCATGTAAAGCTAGAAACAAGTCAAAACACAAACACACAAACGTTGGTCAGTCGGTCGGTTGGTTTGTGATTATTGATGTATAGATTTGTAGAGCACGACGGTGACATATTTGGATAGGAACCGATGAGTGGACCCGAGGGCTACAACTGAGTCACTACTCTTGCCTTTCTGCATGTAAAGATGGTTTATAACAACATGCTGCGGTCTAGAAGGGTTCTCCATATGGTGTAACGGGGTGTTAAGCAGCGTCATTTGGAGATGAGGGGGCACTAATGGCGGCTCCTTGGCATAGTCTTCACACCTGAGTTGTAAATTGTTGTAGCTTGAATCTGGGGACCGAGGGGGTTCAAAACCAGATATGCTTTCAATGTCTTCAGGAACATATTCCTGTTATCAACTACTAATTGTTAAGCAAAGTTAAATAAGATAATCACACAGACAAAACGGGCTGGGTCGGGGTTGGCCCGAAAAATTAAACTGTTTACCCTTTGTTGAAAAAAGTAGTGAATCAAATACGGTTTGCACTTTCAAGCGAATTTACCCGTTTGACACTTTGACCAAATACAGAGTAAACGGGTCAAAATTATGTTTTACATGCTAGACGAAATCCAGAGTAAGCGGTTAAAATTTGTAATTGCTGCTAACATGGACAAGTCAACAGACTATTTGGTCATTGATTTTACTTCATGTCAAGATTCATGAAAAAATAAACTAAAGCATCAATATTCATAGAAAATCAAACAAAATCGTCAAAATTTATGAAAAACCAAACTAAATCATCAAGGTACATTGATTATCAAATTAAATCATCAGAATCATCGAAATTTAGAAATCAAATCAAAATCATGAATGTTCATTAAAAATCATCAAGAATCATGAAAATCAGATTAACTCATCAGCATTCATTAAAAACCAAATCATCAAGATTTATCAAAAATCAAATCAAACCATCTGAAGATTCGTCCTGGAAATTAAAATGATAATCAAACAGACAGAAAGTAAATCATCACTGATAACATGGATTCACTATATATATATATATGTATGTAACCTTAAAAAAATTAATACCTGCAAATCTAGGATGTTGTAAGTATTGCCCGCTTCATCCTTGGTACACGGCACATCAGGCGAATACCTCCATTGACCGTCAACAACAAATCTATACTGGTATACGCCTGAAGGAAGAACCTTTAATATGATGAAATCTTTTCCTGATCTCTGCAACGGTTTCCTGAATAAGCAAGCAATCACATATTCATAATTCTATATGTAACCACATATTCATAATTCTATAAGCTGTCTATACAATCTTACCTTGTTTTCCAGTTGTCCCACGAGCCTTCCACCGCCACATCTCTTCCATCATAACTCCATGTAATCATTGTTGGGATTCCTTGCTCGGTCACCATGTCTTCATAGCTCGTCGAGTTGTGCATCCATAAACTGTTTGATTGCATCTCGTCTGGTCTTTGTAATGGAGCCACGGGTACCTGAAAATACACAAAACAATGCAAAAGATCATTTTTTTGGAATACTTTCTTAAAATGCAAGCCTTCTTTTACCATATAAATTAATTTTGGATCTCTTTGCATTTTACGCATCTTCAAATAGAACACGGTTCTTGAATTAAAAAAAAAAACAATTTCAGAGAGAAGACGGTCTTGTCGGTCGTCAAAGCCATTTATTTTGACCGATGTAGAAACTATATAAAGAAAGTATAGTTTCATATATCCTCTCAAAACTCGGTATTGCATTATATTTACTGACAAACAAACAAACAAACGTACATTGTAAAATCTCACCCACAGCAAAAGCTACCGCTCCCGTTGAGACCCCCGACTCATAGAAACCTCCCTTTCCAAACATTTACCAACAAAATGTCTTTATATCAAATATACCCATTTTCAAAGATATGACATTTATACCCTTTCCTTGAAACTTGTAGTAGGACATGGGAAAGAGAAAGAGAATGCTATAATTATCAAGTTAAAAGTGTATCAAATAAGGGAGGTATACATGATATTTTAAGTGATATAAACTTTCTAGGTTAGGTACAACAAAGTGGGAAGAACGATTAGGTGGCGTTTGGTTCACAGAATCCTTCTAAATAGAAATCCTTTGAAATTTCTGAAATGTGTTTGGTTGGTAATTTTAATCTTTTCTTTCAAAAACGTTCATCTAAAAATCAGCTCATATCATGAGAAACAACAGTCATATAATTAATATTTTATATTAGATCAAATTCTAATCTAATAACAATCAAAGAAGCTGCAAAATTTGGTTATGAATCATTTAATCCAGATCTTTAACACACAATTTCCAGATCCAATCCATAACCCAAATTCAAATCATGAGAAAATCAAGAATAAACCCCTCAAAAGCATAATAATAGTAATAATAATACCTGTGGAGTGAACATCAATGGGGCACCAGAAACCCTAGGGCTTGGAGGCGGAGAGTTGCCCATAAAATTATTATTATTATTATTATTATTATCATCACCAGCAGCAGCAGAAACGGCACGGCCGATTGACGAGGTGCTGCCGCCACCGTCGTCTCTACCATTAACGTTACCCATTTATAATTATAAAACCCTATCTATCATAAAATATGATAAAGACTAAATCTTATAGTGACTAAAATGAAAACAGTGGGATTAGGAAGAGTGAGAATGAGAAGCCTGTTGTTGGTGATTGAGAAGAAAGTTGATGATAGTAATAATAATAATGATTGTACTGCAATGTCGACATGAGGAGGAGGACGACGAGGGTGGGATGACCAAACGAATCTCAACTCTCAAGGCTAATCATCAACACGTTATAATTTTTATTTTTATTTTTATAATACAAAATAAGTTATTTTTATTTTTATTTTTTATATATATTTTGTACATGTTTTTTCTAACACCCATTGACTAAAGTCCGGCTACCTAGGTGAACCAAATGTCAAAAGACGACCCCTTTATGCTTATGAATTATGATTACAAACAATGCTGAATAGTCCAAGCTCACTATCTTATTTCCAAATAAAACCCGTTACAATAAATCTGTTAAAATCGAATTCAAACTTAAAAAGCCTCTATCTCAAATCTTTATATGTTCTCCATCACCGGTTGATACATTACACTTATTTAAAACCACACAAAAAAGTGTTACAAAACATTATCATATTGAGAAAATCAAACATTATTCAAATTTTTATTCTCATATAAATATCAAATTTTTATTCTTGCGATATATATTGTAATTGAAATAATCTTTTCGGATTAACCACATACTACGTTCGTAATTGACGTCTGATTACTTATTGAATGATGGTTGGAATTGTAGCGAATACAAACATGGTTTTTTCAAAAGGGTATATCTTAAAAATAATTTATTTGGGTAGTTCAATCAAAAAATAATGGAAATACCCTCTCGCACGTTAGGCATGTAACGGTTTCTAAACTAAATTTTAACGTTTATTAGTGTTACTAAAATGCCTAACGGTTTCTAAACTAAATTTTAACGTTTATTAGTGTTACTAAAATATAGTACAGTAGTATCCAAACATGTTACTTTATAAAAACCTTTTTCAATTACATAAAACAAAATCAAGTGATTATATTAAGTTTACGGTTTTATAAAGAAAATAAATTGCTTAATTAATTTGTAAAATTGAAAGAAAACTATAAATTAAACGTGGACAAAATATAAAACTTATTCAAAAAAAATAATCATAAATAAAAAAGTATAAAATAATACACATTTTTATAAACTAAATAATTTGGTTAATTAATTAATAAATTTGTTTGTCTAATTTGTAAATGAAATAACTATCTTCAAAGCAATTTAAAGAGTTAGTAACCAATGGTAGAGTAAGGTTAAAATACAAAGTATAACAAAAATGAAAAGATGAGAAAAAATCTAATTCATTAATTTTAAATTTGAATGTTGGAGATTAATTTAAGAATAAAAATTGACGAGAATAGCATTAAAGTAATAACCCTGAAGAAACACCAATCCGATCCCCTTAACGGGTCCTGGATCTGATGAGTCCACATGGTAGGATACACGTACAACCAACTACGATATGAGCACAACCTTCGAAAGTCCAGTGACAGAAACCTGTAAAACAAGTACCGTGAGCTCGTTACGGGAATGACAAGAGGGGGTCTTCCCGTAACCACCCTCCGGCGTGAGAATAAGTACTATTCTAATGGAGAGAAAGTACTTAAGTATTTTAAGTAGATAGTGGGGTGTGAATGAATACCTCATGCAAATTGAGAGAGTATTTATAGCCGAAGAGTGTAGGAATATGATTGGGCCAGCTGTCCCATTCTAGAAGATCTCTCGTAACCGTCTGGACACGTGCCCTCATGTGATAGGTTGAGCAATACGTCCCATGTGCATGGGTGTAACAACCTGGACACGTGTCGCTCTATGATAGGACGACTTAACCCTGGCCATGTGCACGGTTATAACAACCTGGCCAGCTGTCCTTTATTCATTGGTTGATGGGTCACGTATTCTTCAAGTTACGATCTTGGTAATTCTTCTAGAAGGTAGTTGGGTAATTACAGCAGTCATGTGGCATTGCCTTCCGAACATCTTAGCGGGTGAATATGTTACCCTGCGGATGATTTCTGAGGGTGCCTGGATGCTTCTGCGCATGGTCCCTAGAACGTATCATCTTTCTTCCTTTAGTGGGTTATGCGGGTGATCCATATGTCCCGTGGGAGGCAAAGAGGGGCTTCCCTCTGACCCTCAGGTGGTACTCAAGGGAATTTGGGTCTTTTTGGTATCCTACCTCTATAAGTCCCCCAGTCCATTGTTTCTTCCGTGTAAATTTGTATGCGGGTGAAATTTTGGACTTAAGATATAATTGGGTTTTTTTTTTTGAATTTTGGAGTTTTTGGTAGAAATATCTTCTGTTGTGGTGTGGATAACCATGAAAAGTACAAGTTGACCACTTGCAGGCGCGTGGACAGGTGACGAGACGTTTATGCCGGTTGTCACTTTACCCAACTGTGTACCTTTTTCACTTTTTCGAATTTCCCGCGTGAAGTGGCATTTACTGAGTGGATGACGCCTTTCTCTCTCCACTGTTCGTATCCCATCACATTGATAGCGATGGGTATAAATAGTGGGGGTTATATTCTTTTAGAAGTTTTTATCGCCTTTTATTTCCGTATCTCTTGTGCTTTTTCTTCCAATTTTCCCATTAATTTGCCGATTCTATTCAATATTGCTCGTTGTTTTCCGTTCACCGTTGGACTAATGGCCAGTGATACAAGATCTTCAAAACCGAACATCGATATCGTGGAGATTGATTGGAATGAAAGCGAATACAAATAGTTGATTCGTACTTATGGTATTCCACTGGAGTGGGGACCGGAATTCCCTACTGCCGGATCTGTTGCTAATAAGCCACCTGCTGGAAAGATGGCTGTTTATGCCAACTACTTTACCCATGGGAATCTTCGGTTTCCGATAACAAAATTCCTTATTAAGGTACTCAGTGCCTATGGGGTTCATCTTTCCCAATTACACCCACTTACACTTACATAAATTACACATTTTGAATTTGTGTGTAAGGCAAACGGGATGGTACCTCGCTCTGATCGATTCCCGGTCATCTATCGGCTGGTCAATCGACGCGGATGGTTTAGAGGCATCCCGATTCCTGGAAGGATTATTGGAACTGAGCCTTCCGAGGGTGTTGAAGAATGGCGGATACGATTCTTCTGGATGTCGGATGTGATTCCGGCTAACATGGTCCGGCGTCCGGCCGATGAGGCTCTGCCGGATATAGTTACAGCTCCCCATGAAGGCCAGGAGTGGTTCCGCCTATTAATGTTGAAGCCTTCTCCGATGCGAGCCATTCAGGAAGAAGCGTTAGTGTCGGCGGGTATGAGCCGTCTATGGCCATATCCTGACTTGGAACCAATCTTCGTGGATGTGAACGAACGTAAGTCTTATATATTTTACTGACTTTTTTATTTTGTACAACTTCTTTTTGAAATTTCATTGTGAATGTTTCAGGTGAAGTGAGTATGTTCAATTCCCTTTTTGATAACAATGGTTGCCCATGAAAAAGGATTCGTGATGCGAAGGATCCCCCTGCCTTAGACATGACTCGTCGACATTTTCTTTTTCCAACCAAGGTGCGTGCGGAACCAACAGTTGGGAAGATATCTTCCGAACAGGTGCGTACATCCTTAATCCTCGTTCGCTTAATACTCTTACTTCTGATGGGATGATCATGATTCTGTCTTGGAGTGACGAATCATTATCCCAAGAAGAATCTGACTCTGATATTGTCTCTGAAACCTCATCCGTCGCGCATGCATTAGCAGAGTTGGAGCGAAAGAGGAGGCCTCAGTTCTCCGAGGCAAGTGATGCGAGTGTAAGCCTCGCAGATGTCGAGGAAGGACCTGCGACGAAGAAACTTCGGACACAACGTCCGAAGAAGAAAAAGGTCAGCCTTGCTGATCGTATGAAGGGGATGGCCGGTAAGTCAATGTGTCAACTTTATCTTTTCTTTTATGCTTTTATTGATACTTAAGTATGTTTTTTTGTTGTATGTAGATCAAACTGTCATCACTGGTGGGGGTGTATCATCAGAGAAACCGCCATCTCCACCACCACACTGGAATTCTATCTGCTATATTTATTGCTTCTGAATTCATCTTATCTTTAATAGTTTAAATTCTTCTTTGTTGAGTAATAACTTAATTCTTGAATAAAATGTTTCTTGTAACAATATAAATAGATATAGATATTTCAACCTAACGTTTTCAATTACGAAATCCAATTATCCAATTAGACGTAGGATTAGTTCGCGAATCATGACAAGAATTATATCTCTATATAGAGAAAGAAAAAAATTGAGGATGAGAAACCACCATCTCCACTGCCCGAGAAAGATCAAGAGGCTCCCCTACCTCCACTAGAAACTGAAGATCCTCTGGCATATCTGTTCGTAACCGAGGATGCTTCTAGTTCCAAGGAGAAGGACCCAATTGTGGACGTGGAGGCATCTAAGGCGCATGAGTCTCTTCACCAAACTCCACCACAATCTTTGGTCTATCCATCACCATTTCTAACAGGTGAGGGAGAAGGATCACATTCTCAACGTACGCCATCGGACGTTGAAGGAGTAGTGGCGTGTCACACCCCGATCGTGATGGCGGAATAATCGAGGCGCGGCGACTAAGTCGTGATTGTTGAGCACAATAGTATAAAAGTCTAAATGCATAAACATAACCAAAATGTCAAATATTACACCATCCAGGTAACATGAAACAAATTGTTTTAATACAAAATATCAAGTTTCCAAACAACTCCTAGACTAGCCTTCATCTCTCTAAGGCCTCTAAACTTGCTAGGGATTTCTTGCTGCATTATTTCCTGAAAACATGTAACAAACTGTCAATTACATAAAGTAGATGAGTGAATTCATAGGTTTAAAGAAAAAGAGTTTATACACAAACATACTAGTATAGGTTGTAGGGGTTTATATATAGGGTGTACCTGCGGCTAACCCACCACTCCTACAACTTATACTACTATGTTTGGATATAATACCCGGTTTTAAGATGGTTTGTAAGAAAAGGTCTCTTGGTTTTCCCAAAGAGGTTTTTGTAGTAAGTAAAACATGAAATGTTCTCCTGGACTCTCAGCGGGCTTATTATTCTCCCATTAGAGTCGTTTGTGATAAGATTACTCAAAGATTTGTGGTCTCCCAACGGTACATGTAGCACATAGCAGTTAAGCATAAATAAGGACATATAGATTTGAGCATGCTAAGTTTACTAGATAAACCAACACCAAGATCCCACTGTTTACTAGTATCCAAGATGATGGTGAATAAATGATGATGATGATGAATGATGATGAAACTCAATGATCACACAAGACTTGATTGATCCCACGCAAGACTTAAACCAAGACTACCTCGTTCTTGTCATCCAGGACTCAGCTAGGTTCTACCGAGAGTAGGATAGACTCCCCAAAGAATCCTGGGTTCCCTTGGTCCCTACCGAGACTAGTATAGGTCCTCAAGAGTTATGGATTTCACCGAGACTAGTATGAAATCCCAAGAGTTACGAGTGCCACCGAGAATAGAATGCCACTCATGGTCGCGAGTTCTACCGAGAGTAGAATAGACTCTCGCGTCCAATTCAACTCATGATGCTTTGATCTCTAGATTTCCATGCTGACACAATGACTATGATGATATGAATATGATTCCCATTCCCATGATGTCAATGTTCATGGAATTTCCCATACTCATTGATTTCCAATGTTCTTAGATCTCCATAAGTTGATGGGTTTTCCCCATGTTCATAGATTTCCAAAGTTTATAGATTCTTAAAAAGCTTGTGGATTTCCGCACGTGTGTAGAAATCCAAAAGTTTATAGTTTAAAGAGTGTTTGCATAAATGATTTTATCCAAACGTGTAAAGTTACCATGTTTCCACCCCATAGTTTTGAAAAGCTTAAATAGGGGCCATGAACTCACCTTGATCTCGGGTTAGGATGATGCTACAATAGATCTCCTTAGCCTAGAGTTGAACATATATATAAGGTTAACAACGTGCTATAAGTCTAAGAAAACGAGCTTACGCGGCCTCGAGCAAAAACTGGGTTTTAAAGACGAAAACAGCTTGGTTCTGGCTTGATTCGATCGAATAGGAACACGTTCGATCGAATAGACACACATTCGGTCGAATCTGAGGCACACTCGATCGAACTAGAAACACATTTGGTCGAACCAGTTGGAAAAACTCGTTCGGTCGAACATGGAACTTGTTCGATCGAATAGACACTCGTTCGATCGAATACGAAACTCATTCGGTCGAATGAGTTGGAGACCATTCGGTTGCTTTCCTATTCGATCGACTGGACTGATTCGATCGACTGGTTCGATCGAATGAGTCTGATTCGACTCCTTCAAGCTGGGCGACGGAGAAACCTACGGGTTTTTCAGATTTTCCAGATTTTTGACCCAAAATCGAAGTTTTTGACATGGAAATGCTCGGGATTGAAAGGGCTATCGATTCCTAGTGATTTTAAACACAAAAGCCTGCATTTTGACACCAAAACAAGACGGTTTTTGACCCGAAAACTCTAGAAACGAAAATGGGTGTTTTTGCTCGATTTGAGGCCGAAAATGGTTATGAAAATGGATGATTTTCAAGAAGATCTTACCAAGAATAACAACAAACAGATTTGTGGACTCGGATTTGAAGTTTGAAGACTTTCTCTCTCTAGTTTCTCTCTCTAGAATGAGAGTGTTTGGGTGGGAAGTGTTGGTGGAAATGAAAGAGATGGTGCAAGAATACTTGATTTTCCGCTTAAATACTCGGGTGACTCGGGTTCGGGTTTAGGCTACCGACGGGTCAAGACTAGTCGAGTTCATAAGTTTTTAAACAAACTAAAACTTTTTCAGCAAAACTTTTATAAAACCATTTTCCGAATAATTATTTGAAATCTTTTTAAATAAGAACATTTAATTTTTCGAAAGCATAAAAATTAATATTTTTCAGGCGTAAATGTCGTTTTATAAAATAAACATTTTAAATGATAAAAGCAGATTTTTCCAATGATATGGGTTCCGAACTTATCGTCCAGAATCCCAAAGTCTATAGTTTCCGATGATTTCACGATCCTAGTTTACCAATCGAATTTCAGGGCGTTACATCCTCCCCAATTTAGAGGAATTTCGTCCCGAAATTTAGAACTTAGTATAGTTGATGCAATGATGTTTTAGATCAAATGATCCCATGATGACCACTATGCGCCACTACCCCTAATTTTCGTCTTGGATACCACCCAAATCAAGTTGAAGGGGTTTATATATAGGGTGTACCAGCGGCTAACCCACCACTCCCTCAACTCCACTTGGGTGTTTCTTTCGACTCCTATTAGTTCAATGACACACAGGACGACACACTATTTTCCACTACAAGGCATCACCTTCAAGCTTTACATCAGACATATTCATTTCGGATTGAAGGGGTTTATATATAGGGTGTACCAGCGGCTAACCCACCACTCCTTCAATCTCCAATGAATAATTCCCTCAATAACTCTTGAATTTAACGCCTCACAGCTGCCACGCTAACTATGAGTCCCTAATTCCAAGTCTCGCTTCAGACATAATCAACTTGTGCCGAAGGGGTTTATGTATAGGGTGTACCAGCGGCTAACCCACCACTCCTTCAACATTCATTGATTAATTCCCTACACGAAGCTTGAGTTCACGACTCATAGTTACACAATAGCATATTGTTTATACACGTATACACCTGTGAACTTGATGTAATTATATTCCGGACTATAATTACGAGTTCACCTTGTATCAATGTATAAACTTCATTGTGTGCGGCTAGAAAAATCGACACGACACCACACACACACACACAACCATGCTTCATGAATGCTAGAATGATGACAAATTTTGGCTCAATGATACATAGTTTACCCCAATGTTTACATGATTAAGTATGCACAACTTGTGTTTTCCAGCACGAGTCATGGGTAGCCAAACTTGGTGTTATGCAAATAAGAGAATATTTATAAGCAAATAGGAACAACATGATACTTCATTGATTGATATTGGTCCCTGATTACATGATTACGATTACATAGACTCCAAGATTTCTAGAATTACAAAGATGATGACTATGCGAACAGATGAGGGTATTCCTCCTTCATCTTATCCTCTCGCTCCCATGTGAACTCGGGTCCACGATGGTTGTTCCAACGTACCTTGACTATGGGTATCCGGCTTCGCTTAGTCCTTTTGACTTCTCGATCTAGGATCTCGACAGGTTCCTCAACAAAGTGTAGTTTGTCGTCGATGCGAACCGTGTCGATCGGGATTTGAGCGGTCTCGTCAACGAGGCACTTTTTGAGTTGCGACACATGAAAAACGTTGTGAACACGGCTGAGTTCTGGAGGCAATTCCAAGCGATAGGCTACGGGTCCGACCTTTTCGATGATCTTGAAAGGTCCTACGTACCTTGGAGCAAACTTTCCCTTTTTCCCGAAGCGAACAATGCCCTTCCAGGGGGAAACTTTGAGCATTACGCGATCGCCTATTTGGAACTCCAGAGGTTTGCGGCGTTTGTCAGCGTAATACTTGTGTCGACAGCGGGCGTCCTTAAGTCTTTGCTGGATGATGGCGATACTGTCAGTGGTTTCCTGTATCAGTTCCGGGCCGAGGATTTGAGAATCTCCGGTCTCGGACCAACACAGTGGAGAACGACATTTCCTGCCATAGAGTGCCTCGAATGGTGCGCATTTGATGGTAGCATGATAGCTGTTATTGTATGAGAACTCTGCAAGAGGAAGGTGAGTCTCCCAGCTACTACCGAATTCAAGGATACAGGCTCTGAGCATATCCTCCAGGGTTCGTATGGTCCTTTCGCTCTGTCCGTCCGTTTCAGGATGATAGGCAGAGCTAAGTTTCACACTTGTCCCAAAGGCTTTCTGAAATGACTTCCAGAACCTTGACGCAAAAGAGGGGTCACGGTCAGACGTGATGCCCTTAGGCACACCGTGACGGGTTACGATCTCACGAATGTAAATCCGCGCCAGCTTCTCCGTAGTGTAGTCCTCGCGGACAGGGAGAAAGTGGGCAGACTTGGTCAAGTAATCCACGATAACCCAAATCGTGTCATAACCGCTGGGTGTCCGCGGGAGTTTGGTAATGAAGTCCATAGCGACTTCGTCCCACTTCCACTGCGGTATGATCGGTTTTTGTAACAGGCCAGATGGTCTCTGATGTTCAGTCTTGATCCGCGAGCATGTTAGGCACCTACCGACGTACAAAGCTATGACTTTCTTCATACCCGGCCACCAGAAGTGAGACTTGAGATTTTGATACATTTTATCACTGCCCGGGTGAATAGAGTATCTGGATTTGTGCGCTTCGTTCAGGATAAGTTCTCGAAGTGGTTCAGAGTTTGGAATCCACATGCGATTTAAGTAGTAAAGTATACCATCATACTTGGTTTCAAACTTCCGTTCGGCACCGCAAGATAGCATATTTTTGAGATCACCACCAGCAATCGCTTGCTTTTGAGCTTCAAGAACCAAGGAGGGAAGATTGGACTGAATACGGATCGCATGCAACTGGGTCCTTTCCTTGCGACTTAACGCGTCAGCCACTACGTTAGCCTTTCCAGGGTGGTAGCGGATTTCGCAGTCGTAGTCACTTAGGAGTTCAACCCATCGACGTTGTCGCATGTTTAGCTCCCTTTGGTTGAGGATGTGTTGTAGGCTCTTGTGGTCGGTGAAGATGACACATTTCGTACCGTATAGGTAGTGTCTCCATACTTTTAAGGCAAAGACCACAGCACCCAATTCCAAGTCGTGGGTGACATAAATCCTCTCATGACTCTTGAGTTGGCGCGAGGCATAAGCGATGACCTTACCGCGTTGCATTAAGACGCAGCCTAGACCTTGGCTCGAGGCGTCGCAATAAACAACAAAATCATCGTTACCCTCAGGAAGTGACAGGATTGGTGCATGACAGAGTTTATGTTTCAATGTTTGGAAAGCCTCTTCTTGCTCTTGGTTCCAAATGAATGGTTCCCCTTTTTGAGTTAACATTGTGAGAGGCAATACGATCTTTGAAAAGTTCGAGATGAATCGACGGTAGTACCCAGCTAAACCAAGAAATGAACGAATTTCGGTTGACGTTGTAGGCGCTCCCCAATTTTTGATGGCTTCAATCTTGGCAGGGTCGACATGAATGCCTTCCTTGTTAATGATGTGACCTAAGAATTGAACTTCCCTTAGCCAGAATTCGCATTTGGAGAATTTGGCGTAGAGTTGCTCTTTCCTCAGCAGATCCAAGGTAAGCCTGAGATGAAGCTCATGGTCGGCTTTAGAGCGGGAATAAACGAGAATATCGTCAATGAAGACGATAACAAACTGGTCCAGGTATGGACGACAAACGCGATTCATGAGATCCATGAACACCGCAGGGGCATTCGTCAAACCAAAAGGCATGACTAGGAACTCGTAGTGTCCATAACGAGTTCTGAAAGCGGTTTTCGCGATGTCGTCCTCCGTGACGCGTACTTGGTGATAACCTGAGCGTAGGTCGATCTTGGAAAAGTAAGTGGCTCCTTGCAGCTGGTCGAAAAGATCGTCAATCCTTGGTAATGGATACCGATTCTTGACCGTGAGTTTGTTAAGCTCACGATAGTCTATGCACATCCGGAAAGATCCGTCCTTCTTCTTGACGAAGAGGACTGGAGCTCCCCATGGAGATGAACTAGGGCGAATAAAACCCTTGTCTAGTAGTTCCTGTAGCTGGCTCGATAATTCCTGCATTTCTGACGGAGCCAAACGATACGGAGATTTTGCCACGGGGGTTGCACCGGGAACTAATTCGATGTGGAATTCGACTTGTCGGCTAGGAGGTAGTCCGGGTAAGTCTTTAGGAAAAACGTCTGGAAATTCACGCACAACGGGGACATCAGAGAGCTTCTTCCCCAAAGATTTCTTGATGGAGACATGAGCTAGGAAGGCGAGACACTTCTTTCGAAGGCATCGCCGAGCTTTAAAGCAGGAGATTAATTTCAGACATCTGCCTGATCTTTCTCCTTGAATAATTATGGACTCGCCAGAAGAACAAGGAACGCGAATGAGCTTCTCAGCACACACCACTTCCGCGTGGTTGATGGACAACCAATCCATCCCAACAATTACATCGAAACTTCCTAATTGCATAGGGATGAGGTCAATGTTAAGAGACGTCTGATCAAACGTAAGCGTGCAATTGCGAACGATTTTGTTCACTTGGGTAGACTCTCCGTTTGCCATTTCGACAGAGAAAGCGGGGTCTAAGACAGAGGTTCCTAGATTAAGCAATGGGACCAACTCGCTAGAAATAAAACTCCTATCTGCACCCGTGTCAAATAGAATAGAAACCCAGAGATTGTTAAGGATGAACGTACCAGTAATGACGTCAGGATTTTGGCGAGCTTCAGCAGCGCCAATAGTAAAGGCTCGGCCTCGGGCCGGAGGAAGATTTGCAAGACGAGGACACCTGCTCCTGAAATGGTCCGTGGCTCCACACTTGAAACAGCTTCGAGTGTTGCTGGGTTGGGAACTGCTGCTCTGTATTGCCAGTTGATTACCTTGAAATCTGCAGCGTTCCGCTAGGTGCCCCAAACGTCCACAGTTCGTGCATTTCCAGCACGGGGTTTCGGCAGGGTGATGAAATTGGCAAGTGCCGCACTTGGGGTGAACCCCAGTGTACTCCCTCTTTGGCCTTCCAGAAGGGGTGGGAGCAGGAGCGACAGAGCTGATTGGGGTTGCGGGAGTAACCATCGCGTAACTGCTAGCCTTACGCTTTTTGATGCGGTTGATCTTTTTGGATGAGCCCTCAGCGGCCTTGCCCGTACCTTTGGCTAGGACCCCAGTCTTAACCTGGTCCTGGGTCAGTCGGGCAGCTAGTTCAATGGCCGCTTGTAGGGTTGATGGGTCAGCCCCGATAACGATTCCACGGACAGTGTCAGGTAGGCCATTGATGTAAAGCTCAATAGCCCGGGAGGGAGGGGTGACCAAGTGTGGTACGAGAAGGGAGAGCTCGTGAAAACGCTCCGTGTACCCTTGGTGATCAGCGCCCTTCATTTTGTGCACCCAAAACTCAGCTTCAAGTTTCTGCACCTCACTGCGAGGTACGAACTCGCGGGTAACCAAAGCTACAAATTCCGACCAGGTCATGGCCAAGGCAGCCTCACGCCCGCGGGTTCTTATCTCGTTGTTCCACCAGGTCAGCGCGCGTTTAGACAACATGCTTGCCGCGTGCGTGACTTTCAGTGTCTCAGGGCACGAGCTAATAACAAAGGCAGCCTCCATCTTTTCGATCCACTGGAGGAGACCAACGGCGCCTTCTGAACCGCTGAAGCTGGTGGGTTTGGTAGCCATGAAGTCCTTGTATGGCTTATTTGCTGGTTCATTTGCGTTCTGAGCTGGAATTTGGTTGGCCCCAGAGGTTCTTTCTTGCCTCAGCCCCTGGCTGATGGCTGTTACCATGCCTGGTAACACAGCCGCGATCTGCTGGGCTATAAGGTTGGCTAGATCAGCGGAGTCCAAGGGGGCGGGTGCACGTCTGGGAGGCATTCAAGAACACAGAATGACATGGCTCAAGAGATTAACAGTTAATATACAACACATAAGCACGCAGCACGTATATAAGTGTAGACATGTGATTGTGATGCATGAGCTATCTAGAGTCAAGGATCCTAGGTTATAGTCTAGGTCGGTTTCCTAATTCCCTATAACCACTGGCTCTGATACCAATCTGTCACACCCCGATCGTGATGGCGGAATAATCGAGGCGCGGCGACTAAGTCGTGATTGTTGAGCACAATAGTATAAAAGTCTAAATGCATAAACATAACCAAAATGTCAAATATTACACCATCCAGGTAACATGAAACAAATTGTTTTAATACAAAATATCAAGTTTCCAAACAACTCCTAGACTAGCCTTCATCTCTCTAAGGCCTCTAAACTTGCTAGGGATTTCTTGCTGCATTATTTCCTGAAAACATGTAACAAACTGTCAACTACATAAAGTAGATGAGTGAATTCATAGGTTTAAAGAAAAAGAGTTTATACACAAACATACTAGTATAGGTTGTAGGGGTTTATATATAGGGTGTACCTGCGGCTAACCCACCACTCCTACAACTTATACTACTATGTTTGGATATAATACCCGGTTTTAAGATGGTTTGTAAGAAAAGGTCTCTTGGTTTTCCCAAAGAGGTTTTTGTAGTAAGTAAAACATGAAATGTTCTCCTGGACTCTCAGCGGGCTTATTATTCTCCCATTAGAGTCGTTTGTGATAAGATTACTCAAAGATTTGTGGTCTCCCAACGGTACATGTAGCACATAGCAGTTAAGCATAAATAAGGACATATAGATTTGAGCATGCTAAGTTTACTAGATAAACCAACACCAAGATCCCACTGTTTACTAGTATCCAAGATGATGGTGAATAAATGATGATGATGATGAATGATGATGAAACTCAATGATCACACAAGACTTGATTGATCCCACGCAAGACTTAAACCAAGACTACCTCGTTCTTGTCATCCAGGACTCAGCTAGGTTCTACCGAGAGTAGGATAGACTCCCCAAAGAATCCTGGGTTCCCTTGGTCCCTACCGAGACTAGTATAGGTCCTCAAGAGTTATGGATTTCACCGAGACTAGTATGAAATCCCAAGAGTTACGAGTGCCACCGAGAATAGAATGCCACTCATGGTCGCGAGTTCTACCGAGAGTAGAATAGACTCTCGCGTCCAATTCAACTCATGATGCTTTGATCTCTAGATTTCCATGCTGACACAATGACTATGATGATATGAATATGATTCCCATTCCCATGATGTCAATGTTCATAGAATTTCCCATACTCATTGATTTCCAATGTTCTTAGATCTCCATAAGTTGATGGGTTTTCCCCATGTTCATAGATTTCCAAAGTTTATAGATTCTTAAAAAGCTTGTGGATTTCCGCACGTGTGTAGAAATCCAAAAGTTTATAGTTTAAAGAGTGTTTGCATAAATGATTTTATCCAAACGTGTAAAGTTACCATGTTTCCACCCCATAGTTTTGAAAAGCTTAAATAGGGGCTATGAACTCACCTTGATCTCGGGTTAGGATGGTGCTACAATAGATCTCCTTAGCCTAGAGTTGAACATATATATAAGGTTAACAACGTGCTATAAGTCTAAGAAAACGAGCTTACGCGGCCTCGAGCAAAAACTGGGTTTTAAAGACGAAAACAGCTTGGTTCTGGCTTGATTCGATCGAATAGGAACACGTTCGATCGAATAGACACACATTCGGTCGAATCTGAGGCACACTCGATCGAACTAGAAACACATTTGGTCGAACCAGTTGGAAAAACTCGTTCGGTCGAACATGGAACTTGTTCGATCGAATAGACACTCGTTCGATCGAATACGAAACTCATTCGGTCGAATGAGTTGGAGACCATTCGGTTGCTTTCCTATTCGATCGACTGGACTGATTCGATCGACTGGTTCGATCGAATGAGTCTGATTCGACTCCTTCAAGCTGGGCGACGGAGAAACCTACGGGTTTTTCAGATTTTCCAGATTTTTGACCCAAAATCGAAGTTTTTGACATGGAAATGCTCGGGATTGAAAGGGCTATCGATTCCTAGTGATTTTAAACACAAAAGCCTGCATTTTGACACCAAAACAAGACGGTTTTTGACCCGAAAACTCTAGAAACGAAAATGGGTGTTTTTGCTCGATTTGAGGCCGAAAATGGTTATGAAAATGGATGATTTTCAAGAAGATCTTACCAAGAATAACAACAAACAGATTTGGGGACTCGGATTTGAAGTTTGAAGACTTTCTCTCTCTAGTTTCTCTCTCTAGAATGAGAGTGTTTGGGTGGGAAGTGTTGGTGGAAATGAAAGAGATGGTGCAAGAATACTTGATTTTCCGCTTAAATACTCGGGTGACTCGGGTTCGGGTTTAGGCTACCGACGGGTCAAGACTAGTCGAGTTCATAAGTTTTTAAACAAACTAAAACTTTTTCAGCAAAACTTTTATAAAACCATTTTCCGAATAATTATTTGAAATCTTTTTAAATAAGAACATTTAATTTTTCGAAAGCATAAAAATTAATATTTTTCAGGCGTAAATGTCGTTTTATAAAATAAACATTTTAAATGATAAAAGCAGATTTTTCCAATGATATGGGTTCCGAACTTATCGTCCAGAATCCCAAAGTCTATAGTTTCCGATGATTTCACGATCCTAGTTTACCAATCGAATTTCAGGGCGTTACATGGCGCGCAACGCACCACATCAATCACTACCTAATTCTTCCTCGTCTCCCCTGGTACATCCACAAGCACCAAGGTTTGACTATTATGGGGAACCTAATCCAGGGGAGTATGATCACATGTTTATCCCTAATTGTGATATCGTGAAAGGATCTCGTTTCACAGATCCGGGCACTTGTGCGACGTTTGTCAATCAATGTGTCCCAATTGCGAAACGAACCTTTCAGCGTGGCCGTTCCCGCAATGAGCTTTATATGGATTATTCTTCGTCTCTAGCCAACACAATGGCTTGTGGACAAGAAGTTTTGCGCGAATGGCGATCCATGGGGGAACGGTGGGGCGAAAAGACTCGAGCCACTAACGAGGCCAGGAAGGAAGCCCATGAGCAACGCTTGGCAGCCAATTCTGCTAAGTGGAAATTGTTTGACGCTGAGATTGCTCTAAAGGAGGAAGTAGACCGTCATGCCATTGCGTCTCGTCAGTGGAGGGATTCCTGCTGCAAGCAAAATACCGTCCTTCAAGCTGCTCGGGACGATGCCCAAAGGAAGAAGGAGGATTTGGCCAAGGAACTTGATGCCAATTCAGCGCTGGAGGCCCAGGTGACCCGCCAAGGTACTATTATCCAAGACCTTGAAGCGGAGTCGAAAGTGCAGAAGGAGCAGGCAGAGCTTATGGAAAAGAAGGCTGCAGGTATGCAAGCTGCCTATGACTCGCTTCTACAGGCGTGTGAGGAGGCGGAAGCCCGTGCAGCTGGATATTTGAACGACAAACAAAAAATAGCTGACGGGTTTCACGAGCTCCAGGAACGGGCAGAACGAGCGGAGAGGGAGCGGCGTTGAATGTTGGGCCAGGGTCTTAACGCGGTACGTTACTACCTTTTTCCTTTATTACCAATATTTTTTGTGTTTCCAACATCAATGAATCTCTTCTTCCTCGGCAGGTCATTAAACATATTAAGGAAGGAACTGAGCTAACAGATAACATTGCCTTCCTACTCACTGCTTCTTCCTAATCCGGCCGCGTGAGCGGTTTTAACAAAGGAATGGCGTATGCCCAGGTGGCCGTTCTTTTGAAGAGAACCTACTATATGGACTTGATGTTGCTCAGGAATACGAGATGCGTATTAAAGAGTATGACAATTTGTCATTTCCCTTGCAAGACATGCTTCCTGAGTTTGCGGCGGCTAGTGATGGCGTGGACCAGTTGAATGAATATTTGGAGGGAGAATTAGAGGATGCTCCGCCTACGCCTCCGGAAGACGCGTCCACCCGTAATTTCCTTTCATATTTTGTAATTTTCTTTCAATATGAATGAAAAGAAGTCTTTTTGTCATCTTGTGGATTTTGTCCCGTATTATGCTTATGATATTTTCTTCTGGGATATTTTGAATTTTCAAGTGGAAAGAATGCGATGACGTGGCGGAAAGAGAACTGTCGCAAGACAATTGATAAGACGTGTATGACGTCTTTCTGTAGTCTATTTTGCTTTTTCGTCTTTCCCTCCTGACGTGTCACCCTCTAATTGGGCTGTGTTTTCTCTCTCCACTGGCGTCTTATCTGTCGCATTAATTGCAATGTGTATAAATAGGAAATTTCTAACTCCTTTTCATTCTTATCTCTTGCCAATTCATTTCTTTCTTATCTTTCCTCTCAAACTCCAAATATGAGATTTATGATATTTCACCAGTGTAATCCCAAAATGGTTAAAGAGAAGAAGACTGACGTTTCCATAGATAACGTCGTTATCCATTGGAAGAAGAGGGACTATGAGAATATCGTCAATGTTTACGCCTTAGCGCCTGAATGGGAGCCTGAATACCTGGCGGAAGGCTCTGTCGCCTCTAATCCTCCGGCTAAGAAAATAGCTGTATACGCGGATCACTTTACTACAGGGAACTTCCGATTACTTGTAACGAAGTTCGTTGAGGCTATCTTGATGACTTACGGGATCCACCTATCGCAGGTCCATCCCTTTGGGATGTTGAGAATACGTCACTTCGAATTCTGCTGCCAGGCTCACAACATGAAATCTACCGTTAGCCGGTTTGCTATCTTTTACAAGATTGCTAACCGCAGCGGGTGGTACAGTTGGGCCACCACTGGGAAGGGTTTTATTGGTACCGAGTGGTATCGGAGCCTTCACGAGTGGAAGCCAAAGTTCTTCTGGATCCGAGAGGATGTGATTCCATTTGCAATGACTTATCGCAAATTGGATGCTGAGATGTCTGTGGTTCGTGCATACATGAAGGGGCCCTGGTTCAAAACCCTAACCAATACACCTACCCCCATGCGTGCGATACATGAAGGGCCCCTGGTGGGTGTGAAGATGAGTCGGTTATGGCCGTTTCTTGACTTGGAACCATATTATGAGAAGCCCGATAGGAGTAAGTTTACTTTTACTTTTCTAGGATCCCGCTTATGTTCTGATTGTTCTATTTGCTTATGTATGTGAGGGCTCCATCTTCAGCATGCTTCTAGACCATGAGTAGGGTCTCATGATGCGTCGTCTGATTGACCTGAAGGACGCACCCTTCCTCGAACGCACCCGCAACAATTTCCTATTCTCCACCATTCTCCGCTCGGAACCCGTGGTTTCCGAGGCACTGTTTGCTAAAGGTGTGGAGTTTGTTGCCAAAGGTGAGGGAGTTTTGAAACCTCGTCCTTTAACTGCACTCACTTCTAGCGGGGTGGTAGTGCTTCTTTCTTCTAGTGAGGAGTCAGCACCCCGTGAAGAAGAAGGGTTACCTATTGGTGTTACTGACTCTTTGAATACCATGCATTCGACTGTAGGCTTGACCCGCAAGTGAAATCAGAATCCATCCACTAGTAAGGCGGAGGATAAAAAGGATGCTGATGTCACCGTCGAAGATGGACATCGAGCAAACGATGTCACCTCCGAAGATGAACATCGAGCTACTAATGACGTTATTCCCGAAGATTAACATCGAGCTGCCGATGTTAACATCGTCGAAGATGAACATCGAGCTGTTGAAGCGGATATCTCAAAAGTGGCCGGAAAACGCAAGTTGCGATCAACTAAGGCTGCCACTTCCAAGAAGCAAAAGAGGACGAAGCTGGGAGATCGTCTTCAACAGCTTGCTCCTACAATATTTTCTTCGGGTAACTTCAATACCTTTAAGTTTGGTAATTATTTTTATTATACAAGATATGTTCATGATGAAGAAACATTGTCTTGCAGAATTTCTAAAAGACTCTTCTAAGGACCTTTCAGGTCTGAGGGGATCAACTCCGCCTCCTCCACCAACATCTCTGACTAAGGCTGTTCAGGATCCGGTTATTATTACGGATACTCCTCTCCATGAGGGTAAGAAAGACGATAACTCTAAAGACCCCGTCATTTCTTCACCTCTTCGTGCACTATTTCGATCTAAAGACCAGGAGGGGCCTAGCACCTTTGCCGGTAGTCTGCAGGCGTCTACGTCCCATCACATGGAAGATCCCTCGGTGCACCGTCCGCGTTGGTCATTACGCCAAGATTCAACGTTTGTAGAAACGGACGTGTGCCATGAGTATCTACAAGGAGGGCTCCCCCTGTCGAAAGGGAACGTCAACGTGGACGTCCGCGTCAAGAGTTATTGAACTCTTATTCCTACTGTCTGGCTAATACCATCTCTACGAGTCAAGAAATATGTCGAGACTGGTTAGGTATGAATGACGCGTGGAAAGACTTGGAAATTAAAGTAGTCCGGGCGGAAAAAGAAGCCGGAGAGGCTATGAAATAATCCAAAGACCACCGCCTGGCTGCTGAGACTGCTGAACGGCAGTTATCAGATGCCAAAACGACGTTGGTGGCGGAGAAAGCTCGCCGATCCGTTGCTGAGGAAGCCAAAACTACCCTCCAGCATCAATTGGATGAACGCCTTGCCAATCTTGCTACCAAGAACAGGGAGCAAGCCATGGAGTATGCTGGGCAAAAAATGGACCTTGTCCGAGCCCAGACAGACAAAAAATGGTTGTTGGCAGAAGGCGTTCCCCAGGTAACTCCCACTTTCTATCCAAATTTTTTTATAAAAAATAATCATATCCCAGGCTCTTGTTCACATCTTCTGTTTCAACAGGTTATTGCCCACATCCAGGAGGGGGATGAACTTTGAAATTGTCTCGCGACACTACTAATCGCCTCTTCTCAGGCTGGTCGTCAGGCAGGTTTCCAAGAAGGTCTTCAATTTGCAGAAGAGAAAAGGCCTCTTGAGGAGTTTGCCTTGCATGGACAACACACCGCCAAAATTCTTACCGAGAAGACAAAGACTTTCGATAACTTGAAGTTTGTTATAGAGGGACAAATAACCGCGCTTCAGAGAAGGAGGATGGTGTTGACCAGTTAAAGGCACTCCTTACTGCTGATGATGAAGATCAAGAAGACGCGGAAGACGAAGATGCAACATTGTAGTTATAATTTTTTGTAAACTATATATATTCATCTTTCTTGTAATCTTGTAATCCCATTTGAACATAAATAAGAAGTCATTTCATCCGTTACACTTTGTTTTATTTTTCATAATATAAGTGTTTGTAGGATCTTCTTACTTGTCAATAAAGGATTACTCGATGCTCCGTTGTGAGATCATATAAGTCGCATTTGGTATGCGGACCAGAAAATGTATGTTACATAAAACTAAAATGTAGGCTGTGTAAAACTTTCCATAACAAATGGTGTAAGCCAAACTGAATTACAAGCAACTACATTAGATACCTTTCTACTAGTCTATTAGGCACGCATGCCAAAATAAAAAGTAAATAACAAGTCTTGCTAAAGGTAACACTTTTTCAACTGTGCCACATTCCATGTTCTGGGGATCTCAGTCCCATCTAACCTTTTCAACTTGTAAGCACCCTTGGATAATACTTCTTTAATCTTGTAAGGGCCTTCCCAGGTTGGGACCAATTTGCCTGAAGGCTCTTGGCCGGATGCCTCATTGTTATGAAAGACGAAGTCTCCCGCATCAAAAGTACACTTCTGGACCCGCGAGTCATAATATTATTGCTGCTGATGCTTATAATTGTGCTCACGGATCAGTGCTAACTCCCTACTTTCTTCAAGGAGATTGAGGTTCATCCGCAACTCTTTGTCATTATCATTGATCATCAAAATTCGCGCGGATGGAACCCCGATTTCAGCCGGGATCATGGCTTCAGTGCCGTAGGTTAAACTGAACGGTGTTTCCGAATTGCTTGAATTCTTCTGGATGCGAAAGGCCTAAAGTTCATGGGGCAGTTCATCGACCCAGCGTGTTCGTTTAGTGCATAATCTTGATAGTTCGATTGTTCCATTCGACCTGACCGTTGGCCTGCGAATGAGCGACAGATGTGAAAATCTGGGTGACGTGAAGTTCTTTCAGCCACTTCTGTAACCCGCTGTCCGCAAACATGGGCCCATTGTCACTCACAAGCTCTAGCGGAAGACCAAATCGACAAATTATGAATTCCCAAAGGAATTTCTTGACATTTGATGCCATAATGGATGCGACTGGTTTGGCTTCCACCCACTTGGTGAAGTAATCAATGACCACAATTAAAAATTTAACCCGTCCCGGGGCTTCTGGGAAAGGTCCCATAATATCAACAGCCCATTTTTGGAACGGCCAAGCGGAGGTTACTGGTAGAAGTTCATTCTTTGGTTGCAACGTATTGGGAGCATGACGTTGACAAGAATCACATTTTCTGATCTCTTGTATGGCGTCCATATGCATTCCCGTGCCAGTAGTACCCGACGTTCATGAGTTTTTCTACGACCATTCTCGGGCCCGCGTGAAGACCACAAATGCGTTCATGAACTTCCCTAATCAAGTAATTCGCGTCCTCGGTGTCCACATATCTCAGAAGTGGGCAGAGGAAGGATCGTCTGTACAAGACACCCTCTTACATTTGGTAGTTCAAGGCCTTGTGTCTTATCTTTCGAGTTGCGGCCTTCTCTTCTCGTAGAATTCCTAAAGACAAGTAGGCCGTGATTGGTGTCATCCAGGATTCTACTCCTGTCTGAATTACTAGGACTTGATTCTGCGGAACGAACGGGCGATCTAGGACCTCAACACGAATGTCTTTAGCAAAGTTCTCAAAGTTTGTTGAAGCCAACTTCTTAAGGGCATCCGCTGACTTGTTCTCGCTTCTCTTGATATGAGTTACTTTGCATGAAGAGAATTGGAGGAACAAGTCCTTTGCTTGTGACAAGTATGAAGCCATTTCATATTTTTTTTTTGCTTCATAAGTTCCATTAATTAGCCTCGCGATCAGCATAGAATCCACCCGCGCTTCTAGGTGTCGTACCCCAAGTTTCTTAGCTATTCTTAGGCCCACCAAAAAGGCTTCATACTCCACCTCATTATTAGTACTTTTGAAGTCTAACTTGATGGAGTAAGTAAACTCATGGCCTTCGGGATTGACTAGCCTAAGGCCTGCACCAGATCCCTCGTTGCTGGAAGCTCTGTTAGTGAACAATGACCAAAGTTTCCCTTGTTCAGGAGGTACTTGGGGTTGCTATTCAACTAAGCATTCTTTTCTTTGTGCTGCGGAACTTCAGTGATGATGTCCGCCAAAACTTTTCCTTTGATTGCTGGTCTGGGTTTGTATTCGATTGAATGTTCTCCTAGTTCGATGGCCCATCTCGCCAATGGCCCAGAAAATTCTGGCTTGCTTAAAACATTCTTTAACTTATATCCCGTCAGCACATTAATGGGATGACCCTGAAAGTATCTGCGGAGAAGCTTGCCAGCATAGACCAGCGCCAGAACTAGCATTTCAAGAATCGAGTATCTGGTCTCTGGGTCTGTCAATGCCCTACTGACATAATAGATTGGCATCTGAACATTCTTTCTGTCCGTTAGCAGTACGACCCCAATGGAGATATCAGATGCCAACAACTATAACGTCAAAGGCTCTCCCGCATACGTTGCTGTCAGGGTAGGTAACTCCATTAAGAATTTTTTGACCTCCAAGAATGGTTGTTCAGCTTCCGCGGTCCACTTGAAATGTGCCTTTTTGAGGAAATATCTCAAGGTTGAAACAAACAAATAAGACTTAGCCGCATGGTTGGCAAAAAATCTGTTCAACGCCACCAGCCTTCCATTAAGTGTCTGAACCTCCTTGAGGGAGGAAGGTGAAGGCATGCGGGCCACTGTCTAACCTTGTCTGGATTAGCTTTGAAACCCGCGCCTGTCACTAATACGCCAAAATTTTTTTCCTCTTCCATCCCGAAGGAGCACTTGGCTGGATTTAGTTTCATGTTAATCTGTCTGAGGGTCTCAAACGTTTCCTCTATATCTTGAAGCATCTGGTCTTCCTCAATGCTCTTAATCACCAGATCATCCATATACACCTCCATGTTTCGACTGATTTGTTTCTTAAATGCCTCGTCCATCAATCGTTGATACGTAGCACCCACGTTTTTTAAGCCAAAGGGCATCATTTTGTAATAGAATGTGCCTTGGTCTGTGCAAAACCCTGTCTTATCTTCATCGCCCGCCGCCATGAGGATCTGATGGTAGCCTTTGTAGGCATCGAGAAAACATTAGAACTTGAATGGGGATACGACGTCAACTTTGAGATCGATTTTCGGCAATGGATAAAAGTCTTTGGGACACTCCTTGTTAAAATCTTTGAAATTTATGCACATTCACCATGTCCCATTGCATTTGGGGACAATGACTGGATTGGGCGGATGATTCCAGAATGTAAGAGGTCCTGAACTTTTTCGTTCATTGCTTTGGTTTGTTCTGGACCCATCTTATGCTTCTTCTGTACTATTGGAGTAAAGGCTGGGTTTACTCGCAATTTATGTTCAGCAATTCTCCACGGGACACCAGTCATGTCCGCGGGCTGCCTTGCAAAGATGTCAATGTTCCTCGTCAACAATTGCTTCAAGAATTTCCGCACTATCTCAGAGATAACGGGCCCGATCGTCACAGTTTGATCCGGGAATTTCTTGTTTAACACCCATTTTACGGCTCAGTTCATCGGACTTGCTTTGGAAATTTGATGGGTTTCGAACTTTCTGTCATGAAGCAATGGCGATTAATGTGGATGACAGCCACACTAGTGCGAGTCGGAACTTCCACTACACCGTGTGCTGTAGAAGGATGAGCATTAAATTCACCAAACTCCTCACGACCCAGGATGATGTCGTGCTTTGAAGTCACCGGTAGAACCAAAACTTCAACATCCTCAGTACTTGAATGAGTCCTATCACTGAGAGTGACTGGGAACGATATCACCCGCCGCGGATGCATCACTTCACCTCCGAACCCCGACACAAGTGCATGAATCGGTTTCAATCTTACCTTGTCGTCCTCATCCAATTGCTCAAAGCACTGTTCGTACATTATATCAGATGTGCTGCCTGTATCAAAAAATACGTAATGCGAACGATAATGGCCCACGAGGGCTGTGATTATCAGAGGGTTCTTGTTACAAGGTCCTCCTCTGACCCGCAGAAATATTACCGGATCATTTTTCCATTCCTCATCATCAAATTCTCTTCTCTTTCCTCCCACTTTGTATCCACCTTGGATCATATGGATGTTCAGGTCCTTAACTTGTTTCTTAGGCGGGCCCTGGTTATCTCGCGCGGGAGCTTTACCAGTCCCTGATTTTGCACCTTCGACCAAGTGTCCAAGTTTTCCTGATTTCAATGCCGCCTCAATTTCATTTTTTAAAGCTATACACTCGTTTGTATTATGACATATGTCGTCATGAAACGAACAATGTTTCTTAGCATCCAGGAATGATCTCCTAGTGAGTGGCTGCGGTGTTCTGAATTTCATGTTTTCCATGGTGAGGATTTCAGCAGGAGTCTTCGACAGTGGGGTCCACTTATTGTTGACCCGCGCTGAAGAATTTGCCTTGTTTTTGTTGCCGATCAAGTATCTGGCATCAAATTGCTTTGATGATTCTGCAAGGGTTGGAGTCTAGACCAAATTGTCCCATTTGTCTGTTTGTTCGGCTGCGGAGTCTGGAATTTAACCTTTAGGTTCTGCTTTTACCTATTGGTTGTGAAAGTCTTTTGAGTCCTTGCGAACAGCTTCACCGCGGACATAATTTCATCCCAAGACGTGGGCATTCCATCCGTTTCAGTCAGGGTCCAATCAACTCATCACTCTTTACATTTTTGTGGAAGGCTCCCCGCAACATGTCTTCACTCACGCCGCCAATATTGAGACTCTCATTGTTAAACCGGGTAATGAAGTCCTCAATAGACTCATTATTCTGCCTAACCACGTCTAATATTTCAAACGGATCACGAGTGTGCTTTTTTCTGCTGACTGAAGTACTGGGAAAATTTGGCTACAAATTCATCCTAGCTCTTGATTTGCCCGTCTGGATGCTTCTCAAACCAATCCCGTGCTGCACCAGTGAATGTTAATGCGAACATGTGACACTAGTAGGGAAGAGTCAAACTGCTGACTCCTCCTACAACCACAAAGTTCAGTAAGTGATCACTGGGATCAGTCATCCCATCGTATTTCCCAACGGATGTTGGGATTTTAGCATTGACCGGGAACGGGGCAGTTGCAATACGTGAAATAAACTTTGATTTTTCAGCGAAGGCTGTAGGACGATACGGCTTGGTAAAGTCCTCCTCCGCGTCACTATGATAACCCGCCTGGCGAACTGCCGCCTGTGGGTGACTAGTTCCTTCATGCAAATGAAGTCTGCTATCACCGCTGTAGTAACTGATATCACCTGGGCGATATGACAGATCATAACTTTCATTCTCATCTAAGTAGGATGGCACACGCATGACCATGCGAGGACGGTCATGCCTTCTCCAAACTTCCCTAGGGTCTCTCTTCGTTTGAACACTGTGACGGGTCTGACTCCTCCTCACTGTTGCAGAAGGGGTAGGAGACTTCCTGGGAGATTCATCATAATTCAGAGTATGAGCATGGAGTCGCTCTTCACGTACCTTACGCTCGTACTCAGCTACAACATTCTCTTGCTGAATACAGAACCACTCATCAGGATATAAGGGTCCCCTAACTTTGTAGCTACGATGATGAGTTCTCGTTGGTTCAGAATCGTCAGAATCATCTTCTAGACCTAAATCTGTATGCGCCCGGCGAGTTTCTCTCGTGATTCGCCCCGGATTACCAGGATTGGAACCTTCTGGCGTCGTGACATGCCCTAGGTCCATCGGAGTAGGACCTCCGGTGCAGAGACATGTCCTAGGTTACCGGGAGTAGAACTTCCAGGTGCCGTGATACGTGCGAAGACACCTGAAGCAAAACCTCCAGGTGCTTCAGTATATGTAAAACGTGAAACAGGTGTAGGAGTTCCCGTCGGCCCTTCAGGAAGCTTACTCATATAGTACGAACCAAAAACCTACAGAATACTCTTGCAATTCTAACACCAAAACGGATGGCGCCAATGAAGAAACACCTATCTGATCCCCTTAACGGGTCCTGGATCTGATGAGTCCATAGGGTAGGATACAAGTACAACCAACTACGATATGAGCACAACCTCCAGAATCCAGTGACAGAAACCCTGCAAAAAAAGCACCATGAGCTCATTACAGGAAAGACAATAGGGGGGGGGGGTCTTCCCGTAACCACCCTCCGACGTGAGAATAAGTACTGTTCTAATGGAGAGAAAAAGTATTTTAAGTAGATAGTGGGGTGTGAATGAATACCTCATGCAGATTGAGAGAGTTTTTACAGCCGAAGAGTGTGGGAATATGATTGGACTAGCTTTCCTATTCTAGAAGATTTCTCGTAACCGTCTGGACACGTGCCCTTATATGATAGGTTAAGCTATACGTCCTATGTGCCTGGGTATAACAACCTGGACACGTGTCGCTCTATGATTGGACGAGTTAACCCTGGCCATGTGCACTATTATAACAACCTGGCCAACTCTTCTTTATTCATTAGTTAATGGGTCACTTATTCTTCAAGTAACGATCTTGGTAATTCTTCTAGAAGGTAGTTGGGTAATTACAGCTGTCCTGTGGCATTTGCTTCCGAACATCCTAGCGGGTGAACATGTTACCCTGCAGATGATTTCTGAGGGTGCCTGGATGCTTCCGCGCACGGTCCCTAGAACGTATCATCTTTCTTCCTTTAGTGGGTTACGCGGGAGATCCATATGTCCCGCAGGTGGCATATGAGGTGCTTCCCTCTGACCCGCGGGTGGTACTCAAGGGTATTTGGGTCTTTTTGCTACCCTACCTCTATAAATCCACTTATGATGACTTCTCTCTCCACATTCAAGACACACGTCAATTGCTTTATCATTTTAAAAATGTCTATAACTTTTTCATAAGGCATTTTTTTCGAATTTTTTTTTACTATGAGAACAAGGGTTTTCTTATTTTTAATATGAATATCATATTGTTATATAAAAATAAAAAAATTTAGTGAGTTTTCTATATTGTGTTATTTAATTGTCCATTGTGTTTATCAGTTGGATTTTTATATGCATTGTGTTATAGAATTTGATCATTGTGTTTTTCAATTGGCACTCATATTAAAAATAAAAAATAAAACAAAGATTACGTCATTGTGTCTTTGTGCTAAACATTTGTTTTCATTGTGTTTTAGTCATCGTACTCGACATTCACTTAATTTAGAAAATAGTATTATGTTCATTGTGTATTACGTTCAAGAAATTGTGTAATATGTAATTTCCATTGTGTTTTATGTTTCAGGTCATTGTGTTATATGTATTTACCATTGTGTCTTACGTTTCAGGTCATTGTGTTATACGTATTAAATATTGTGTTTTACGTTGCGGGTTATTGTGTAATATGTATTCATCATTGTGTTTTATGTATTAGATAATTTGTTGGTATTTTTCATTATATTTACATATTGTTATTACACAATGGTGTTTTGGTATTAAAAAAAGACAATGATGAGTTGAAAGACAATTGAGAAAAAAAAAACAATGACAACCAGAAAGACACAATAACCAAAAAAAAAAAAATACAATGGTAAGCAAAAAGACTCAATGACGTGTTGAGCCTAAAGGATTGATCAAGGAAGACTGGAATCTTCTCAACTTCCTCAGAAATATGCTAGGTATGGAACTCGAGCAAACTTAACACTTTGAGAAAGGTATTTACTTATTCAAGCAAGGTATCTTATTTGAGTAAGGTTATGTTCAGGAATTCGTCTAAGTGTCAAGCTTCGAACAAGCTACACTTCATCGAGCAAAGTTGTTCTTCAGTCGAGCACAGTTTATGTTAGAGCAAACAGTTGACATATCCTAGCTAGCTTAAGCCAAGTTTACAAGTAATTTGGTGGGTTGAACAAAGATACAATAAGAAGATCTCAAGCATACTTGTTAGAAGTTAAAGGATTTTTTTATAAGGATTTCTACGAGCAAAGTTCAATCTCGAGCAACCTATAGTACCCGAGTATACTATGTTTGCTAGAATAAGTCTAAGGAAAAATATTGAAGTGATCATGAAGAACTAGTTTGCTCGCGAGATATTTCTGAGCAAAGTTGGGTTATATCATGAAGATTAAAACCTGCTTGTAAAATATTTTCAGAAAATATTCTAAGTAAAAGTTTACTCGACTGAACACTCCGAGCACACTCGAGGATTACAAGGTTTGGTTGACAGAGATATAGTTTACTCGAATAATTGTTTTTGACACTTGTGTTTATTTTGAGAATGTTTAACAATGATTAGGGCTTCTAAAAGGAATGTCAAGTGCCTATATAAGAGAATGCTAGGTTACATTTATGAAGACGGGTGATTACACACCTTTTGAGACATACTGATTATTTTTTGTACGGAAGGCAGCCGCACCTAAATTCAACCTGAAACCCTAAAGCATTTCCAATTGAATCTTTATGAATATTCTAATGAAAATATTTTGAGTGAATCGTGTGTTTGTTTGTCTTGTGTTCTTTCTATATTTAGCAACTTCCAAGTTTTAGTTGATTCCGCCGGTTAGTATCTTGAGGTCTTTATATCCTTTGTATCTCGTAGTGTTCTTGTCAATTTATTGTTTGTGTACGAGTTTAACGGCCCTAACATGACGTAATTTTTTTTATTTTTATATAACAAAATTCTACTCATATTAAAGATAAAAAATACGCTTGTTATTATGGTGAACATTTTTTTTTTAAAAAAGTATCATATGTAAAAGTTATAGACGTTTTAAAATGATGGGAGTATTAACATGTGACTTGCATGTGGAGAGAAAATTTGTACTATTACTTTTATACCATTTTTTCTTTGATCATCACTTAACACATGTCAATTAATTATGTCTTCTCACACTTCTCATTTTTGTTGCCCTTTATAGAATAACTCAACCCTGACAACCAAACTCATGTACATTTTAATGACTTTATTAATAAAAATTATATTAGCAAACCAAAAATATGTTTATATACCTATCCTTAAACCATATGGAGTGGGGTGACATCGTAACCAACTCATCAGCATACTTTTTGGAACTCATTTCACAGTAGCGTCGATTAGGGTGTTAGCGCCTTCTTCGTTAACAACTTAACGGGTGGGAGGGTAAAGAGAGATGGGATCCGTCAAGTTTTTACCATTTGTATTTATCCTTTTTATCTATTATTTACATGTTAAACATTACATACAAATTAAAATGAACAAAAAAAAATGAGTGAGAATTAACCAACGACATGGACCAAGTAGGGTATAAATACCCATCCTTAAACCCCATTTACATGTTAATTATACCTGTTAGGGCATGAATTTTACGTTGAGGATCCATTACTCTTAATAGTCTTATGGATGGATTATCCTTGAGATATGTTATATGTTATGAAGGATCAAGGATCCTCGATATTACTTGCTTACTCATAATTGTGTCTATATGGTGTTGTGTTTGATAGATATAATGGCTCCAAGACCTAGTCCACCACCTATTTCGCTACTAGACCTATTCAGCACGTGGTCAAATGGCACGAATGAAGAGAGTGGGAAGATGGCAGATTAGTAAGAGAAATTAATTAGTTGTTATGATTGTTAAATACCGAGTTATGATCAAAGTTAGGTCACTTCACATACGTACACACTCATACACATACAGTTTATATTCACAAACACTCTGTCAAGATCACTCAAAGCAAATCACTTACACTTAGCTTCTTTGTAATCTTTGATCATAAACTCCACCATTTGTAACCCGATTTTTACATTAATAAAGTGGTGATAGACAATTGTCATCACCTGGGTTTTTGTGCCGGCGATCCGAACCAGATTAAGGGCTTTTCCTCGCAACAAATCCTTGTGTTTGTGTTTGCAATCGACTCAATGCCATATTTTTTAGCTTAGCACTAAACCTCACCAAACGAATTTGGTTACATTATCCTTAGTAGATTTTTGACCAAAATAATTTGGCGCCCACCGTGGGGCTATTGGTGCTATAATCCAGAAAATACCCTTTCAATATTCAACCTTTTCTGTCAGTACCACCAATAATGGCCTCTCAACAATCTTCTGCTTCGTCAACCATGCCTTCATAAGTTTCACTCCCAGCGAGATCCTCACTACCAATGCCTCCTCCACTTGCGGGAGCACCAAGGCCTACTGCTGCTGGGAACGAGACACAACTACCAGTCTTCCAGAGCTCGAAAACCACTGCTGCCACTTCGGTGGTTAATACTAATAATGATGTTTTTGCTATGTTTTCACAGGTTAAAGCTTACATGGAGCAGTAGAACAACACTAACCAAAGGATCCTTTGGGAAATAGAAGACCTGAAGAGAACTAAGAGGCCAGCGGAGGATCAAACTCCTCTGATGCCTAGGATGCTGGATTTTACCACTCTAGTGTCCTTGGCTCAGCCTACTCAAGGATCATCCATCCTTCAACCGGGATCCATGAGTTTACAAACTCAGGGATCCTCAATTTTCCAGCAAGGATCATCCATCCTTAATCCGGGGTCTATGGGTCAACACTTTCAAGGGTCCTCGACTTTTCAACAAGGATCATCTATCCTTCAGTCAGGATCAATGGGTCAGCAGACTCAAGGATCCTCGATCTTCCATCAAGGACCATCGATCCTTAAACAGGATCCTCTGGGTTGTGTTACCAAGGATCCTACAGCTTCCAGCCTCAAGGAATTTTCCCCCAGAATCAAGGATCCTCAGGAATTCTACATCAGAGGTCTTCGGAAGTCCATGAAAGAGATATTATCCCCATGCAGACTATCGCATCTGGCGATCCAAATCCTGTAGCAGACTCTTCTTACCACAGCCATTCTTCTGGAATGCTTACATTCACACAAAAAAGATGTAACATGTATGATCCTATATCCTTAAATGCTAATCGTGGTTCCATTCAAGATACGAGTATCAACCAAGCTATGGCTAAGGAACTACATGAACTTAAGGATATGATATCCAGCGTACCAGGGGTAATCCGTCCAATCCCTGAGATACAAGAAGGAAGCCACAAATTGTCCAGATTTCTTCACCAATCTGTGACACGATGATTCCGAAATGCTTTCAAACCCCTAACATGAAATTTATGATGGGACCACTGATCCTTAAGAGCATGTAGCTCAATACAGGGAAAGGATGGAGATCAATCCAATTCCCGAGAGGCTCAAGGAGGCTTGTCTGTGCAAGGGTTTGGATCCACACTAATAGGATCTGCTTTAAAATGGCTGCTAAGTCTTCCTCCCATTTCTGTTACTTCTTTTTTTGCATTTAGTTAACTTATTTAACAACCAATTTTCTTGCAGTACGAAATTTGAGAAGTTAAGTAGTGAGTTATATAGAGATGTCCAACCCAATGATGAATCCCTTAGGGATTTTGTCACGAGGTTTGGCAGGGAGGCCCAAGAAATCCCTATTCTTGACATGGCCATGGCTGTGGAACTCTTCAAGATGGGACTAAATAGGGGCTCCCCCTATTATTATGATCTTTTGATGACTCCTTGCAGGACTTTATATGAACTAAGGAACAGGGAACTTAGGTTCATACAGCTGGAGGATGACAAAAGGATCCAAGAACGATTAGGGGCTCAAACGAAACAAGAATCCCCTGACAAGAAACAAGGTTCCTCGATAAGAAACAACAACTTGAAGCCGTACTCCAAATTCAATAATCAAAACGTTCGAGCAGTTGAAGAAGGAGATGATGATGAAGACTACCCAAGCATCTCAGAGTATTGCTTCTCTGTGGATACTCATGGCATGATATGTGCCATGAAGGATCTAGGAGAGAAAGCAAGGTGGCCTCGAAAGAACGAGAAGTCAACAACCTTCAGAGACAAATCCAAATGGTGTGCATTCCATGAGGATTTTGGCCATACGACGGATGACTGCATTGTTTTAAGGAGGGAAATTGGATACCTCCTGAGCAAGTGATATTTCAAAGAATTTATGGGAAGAAAAAAGTCAAGGATCCAGGATACTGAGGAGGTCCCTCAGAAAGCAACTCCGAGCCCACCAGATGCTCAGGTGATCATCTTCATCTCCCTAATTGATTTACATTTGTATGAAAAATTTCTATAAATGGAAATCTTTTGAGTGATTGTTTTTGTTTGTTACATTTATTAATCTTAAAGCAACAATTCTGTTTGTTTCTGATTCCGCCGTTAACAAACATTTAATCTTACCAAAATTAGCAACGTCATCAACCTTCTTGTCGACACATTTATTGTGTGGGCTGTGACAATTTTTGTGACTTGAGTGATCAATACGGGACTGACAAGTGGTATCAGAGCTCCGTTGTTGCTGTTTGGGTGAAGATTTGTTGCTTATTGCGGATTATTTGAATATGAAGAATGACGTAAGCTGAGTACTATTCCATTGAATACTGACGTCAGCAACTCTGTTCTTCCTTCATTCTTCAAGATCTGCAAATTTGGGTTACATCTTTTACTTGTTTTTTTTTTTATTAAAGTTTAATTTTTATTATTAGATCTTGCTCCAATCGAATCAGATACATCAGATCTGAAGAGCTTCTTCTCAGATCTGATTGATTTTTCAACTTTGATTTTTAATATGTTTAAACTGTTCTCTGTATTTCTTTAGAATCGTTTTACAAAATACCAAAAATATGTCTGGTTTTGAAGAGCAAAAGGTATCCACTAACAAAATTCCAAGGCTGTATGGGCAGGAGAATTTTATCAAATGGAAAGTTTTGTTTGAGGCCGCTGTGTGTTATAATGACGTGGATATGTGTAACTCCATTAAAAACGGACCATATACTCCTGATGGTCCTAATCCTAATCAAACTGTAGTTGATAGAATGAATAAAATTGATGACAGAGCCCTTGCAATGATCAAGCTGGGTCTGTCTTGAAGTAAATGAATAAGGAGAGTTTGTTGTGAAAGAGGAAGTAAGGGAAGATAAGTCAATTGGAGTACAAGTGTCTGAATTTGACTTCAGTGAAGAAGATTTGAACCAAGATGATTTGAGTGATACTAGTGATCAAATCTCAGATGAACAAATCCAAGCTGCAAAGATGGGTAGAAGACAGAAGAAAGCTGATTCAATAGACAAACTGCCTAAACTACCCAAATTGACTCCAAAGATGATCAAGAACAATGAAAGAATTAGAAGAGAACATGTGTCTTTTGACATACGTGAATGGCCAAAAGTAAGTTACAATGCTGTTAGGCCTCCAAGCAAAACACTGTTGAAAAGGTTAAGTGAGAATAACAAGAAAAAGGCTATTGAAACAGTTGAGTGTGATAATTTCATTCCAGTGTACCCTATTTTCTCTAGCCATGAAGTGTTTGACATTGGAGAAGTTGAAACAATGGAGGAGTATGAGAAAAGACAGTCAATACACAAGGGACACCTGGATGAAGAGCCTATGAATATGTAGAAAATCATCTTTGTGAAGAGCAAGACTGAAAGACACGATATCAAGATAGAAGAGTTTGTTCCTTTTTCAATTGACTTTGATGGATTGAAAACTCAGAAAACACTTGGAATTACACCACCTAGACCAAGTGAGAGATTCAAGAAGGGGAGTGATCATGAAAGATACAAAGGAAAGGTGTGGTGCAAAACATGTGATGAATATGGTCACCATATTGATTCTTGAAATGAAAGGTTCAACTTCAACCCTTTTCATATTCCCAATGAGACAAAGTATGGTAAAAACTTTGAGCTTTACAAACAGAAGTATGATGAATACTTGGGAAAAGGAAACGTGTGTGGAAAGGAGAATGTGAGCAAAACTGATCAGAAGGCTAACAACAGTATTAAGAAGGAAGGGAAAGCTGAAAGGAAACCAAAGAAAGACATGGCTGAACAAGTCAAAAGAAGCAAATCTCCCAAGAAACCTGAAACTGGTGTCAAAAAGAATTTTCAAACTTTGAGAATTATCCCCAATCAAGACTCAAAATCAGTTAAGTATGATGATTTTCAAGGATCACCAAGTAATGATAAGAAAGGAAAGAAGAATGTTTTCTCAAAAAGGAAACCAAAAGAACTAACTGGTGATGAAAAGTTCCCATTGAACCATGGTTTTGAACCTCAAGGATTTCTTTGGAAATCTAAGGTTGAAGTTCAGAAGGAAAATAACTTTGATGTGAGAGATTATTCAAGCACAAAGGACTATGTAGTTCAAGAGTGCAACTGCCTAGTGGATGATTGCCAAACCACAACTTCATATGTGAAAACTCCAAGGGAATGTGGTTATGAAACAGATAATTCAGATAATATTGAAATTACTAATGAAGATCCTAAACCCATTACTCTCACACCCAATGCTGCTACTGTTAATGAATATGATGATTTTCAAGTTGAGACAGCTTGCACTTCATCACTCAACTAATCAATTTCTTTGATTTGTCCAGGGACCATCCACTCCACTGAATGAAGTATGGTACATGGATAATGAGTGTTCCGGGCACATAACTTGTGACAAAAGGTCACTTGTCAACTATGAAGAGAAGTTTGAAGGTCCAGTAGCCTTTGGTTGTGATGAGAATGGTGGTAAAATTGTTGGAAAGAGTATCTTGACAAATTGAAAGGTCACATTTGACAATTTCTTCTATGTAGAAGGGTTACAGTACAACCTTTTAAGCATATCCCAGATGTGTTATAAAGGGTATAAAGTTGGGTTTGATGATTCTCACTGTTTCATCCTTAAACCTGACGTTGTAATCCCTTGTGACATGATCATGATGATGGCCCCAAGGAATGGCAATTTGTATGAACTGAACATGAAGGATGTTGTTTCAAGGGGTGGGGTACCTGTTTTGTTTCTAAAGCCACTAAAAATGAGTCAAAATTGTGGCATAGGAAACTGTGTCATGTGAATTTGAAGAACATGAACAAACTTGTGAAGGGTGAGCATGTGATTGGCCTACCTACAAGAGAGTTCAAAATGGATGATAATTGTATCTAATGCCAAAGGGGCAAGCAGCACACAAGTCTTCTCATAAGACAAAACTCATCAACTCAACTGATCAAGTGCTTGAGATGCTTCACATGGATCTCTATGGTCCTGTAAGTGTCCTAAGCATAGGTAAGAAAAGATATTGTCTTGTGATCATTGATGATTTCTCAAGATATACTTGGGTTTATTTCCTAAGTACAAAGAATGAGACTGCAGAGTTGATTAAAGGCTGTGTAACTAGGATTGAGAATCAACTGGATGCAAGGGTAAAGATAATGAGAAGTGATAATGGTACAGAGTTCATAAATGGAGTGATAGAAGAGTTTTGTACTGCAAAGGGAATTCTTCAACAATTCTCTGCTGCTAGAACTCCTGAACAAAATGGTGTAGCTGAAAGAAGAAACATAACACTTATAGAAGCTGCAAGAACCATGTTGGCTGATGCTTTTCTGCTTGTCACTTTTTGGGTAGAAGCAATCAATATAGCCTGTTATGTTCAGAATAGAGACCTTCTCAATAAAAGTCAAGACAAAACTCCCTATGAGATTTTGTTTAAAAGAAAGCCCTACATCAAGTTTCTCAAGCCATTTGGATGCAATTGTTCATTGCTGAACACCAAGGATTATCTCAACAAGTTTCAAGCAAAATCCTTGGACTGCTTCTTTGTTGGTTACTCTACACACTCAAAAGTCTACAGAGTATATGTCAAATATCACTTGAGTGTGACTGAATCATCTGATATTATGTTCAATGAGAATCAGTTCAATACAGTTGATGGTGCTGCATGGCTATTTGATCTTGAAAAGCTAATCAAGTCCTTCAAGATTTATCATGAGGACTTTGATGAAGCTATGTATAAGACAAGTGAAGCTACAAAATAATTTTCAAAGAAACTTGATTTGGACAAGCTGTGGACAAAGGTTGCTGAAAAATGACAGGAATACAATTTCATTAAGCATCTTCCATTGTTGAAAATGAACATGCTCCAGATCAAGTTCAAGAACATAATGATGAACAAGCAGATCCTGATAATCAAGAAAATCTAGATAATGATGTGTAGAATGAAGCAAATCCAGATAACACTGAAGATGCAAGAAGAAATGCATGATTTGAGGACTTGTTTGAAACTTTAAATGTTGGAAACAATGGTGCATCTACCTTTCAACTAAACAATGAAGAAGCACCAGAGTTTCAGGATGCAACAACTGATTTGATTATTGATGAACCTGATCTCAATGATACAAATCTAGATTCTGATATATCAACTGATATCGTTGTTCAATCCTCTTATGTTGAAAATAATCATCCTCTTGAGAATATCATTGGAAACATCTATGAAAAAGTAACAAGAAGTGCATCTGAATCTGCAAACATATGTTTTTACTCCTGCTTTCTATCCCAAATATAACCCAAGAACATTGTTCAAGCATTAAAGGACAACAGCTGGGTAGAGGCTATGCAAGAGGAGTTGGCTTAGTTCAGAGATTTGCAAGTGTGGGAATTTGTAGAAAAGCTAAGAAGTAGATATGCAATTGGAACTAAATGGGTTTTCAGGAATAAAAGGGATGAAAGAGTTATTGTGATTAAGAACAAGGCTAGACTTGTTGCTTTGGGATGCCTGCAAGAAGAAGGGATTGACTTTGAGGAAGTCTTTGCACCAGTTGCAAGACTTGAAGCAATAAGAGTTTTCTTGGCTTATGCTGCCTGAAAGAATATAAGGGTATTCCAACTTGATGTCAAATATGCATTCTTTAATGGAAAGATAGAAGAGGAGGTGTATGTGACTCAGCCACCAGGAATTGAGGGCCCTGATTATCCTCACAAGGTGTATAAGTTAAACAAAGCCTTGTATGGACTACATCAAGCTCCAAGAGCTTGGTATGATGAGTTATCAAATCATCTACTTGAACATGGTTTCCAAAGGGGAGCCATTGACAAGACCCTGTTTTACAAGAAGAAAGGAAGAGATTTGCTGTTGCTGCAAGTTTATGTTGATGATATTATTTTTGGGTCAACCAATGAACAGATATGCATGGAGTTTGAAGGGGTGATGAAATCCAAATACAGTATGAGCTCAATGGGAGAAATGAACTTCTTTCTTGGACTGCAAGTTCAACAGAAGACTGATGGGATTTTCATTTACCAGTCTAAGTATGTGCAGGACATATTAGACAAATTCGAGTTTAATGATCTTAAAACTACTTTAACTCCTATGGATACAAAAGAGAAGATGGTAGCAGATGAAAAAGGGGAGCCAATGGATGAACATGAATACAGAGCAAAGATTGGATCGCTAATGTATCTGACTGCTTCAAGGCCAGTTATCATGTTTGCTGTTTGTGTGTGTGCAAGATTTCAGTCAAGTCCTAAGGTTTCTCACATGAATGTAGTGAAGAGTATCTTTAGATATTTGAAGGGAAGACCAGATCTGGGAATTTGGTTTCCAAAGAACCAGTCATTTGATCTAACTGCCTTCACAGATAGTGACTATGATGGGTGCAATATGAGCAGGAAGTCTACTTCTGGAGGTTGTCGATTTTTGGGAGGAAGACTGGTGTCATGGCAATGCAAGAAACAAACTACAGTGTCAATCTCAACTGCAGAAGCTGAGTATATTGCTGCAACTGCTTGCTGTGCACAAGTCCTCTGGATTCAGAATCAGATGCTGGATTATGGTCTGAATTTCTTAAACACCCCTATTTACACTGATAATACTGCTGCATCTTTTATTGTTAAAAATCCTATGCAACATTCCAAGACTAAGCACATTGAAATCATACATCATGTTATAAGGGATTGTAGTGAAAAAGGTTTAATTGAGGTGAAAAGAGTTGATACAAGTGATAATTTGGCTGACCTATTCACAAAATCACTTGATAGAAGCAGGTTCAACTTTCTTCTGAAAGCCCTGGGAATGATCAACTCTAATGAAGTCTGATTAATGATGTGTGCTTGATTGTGCAAACTGACTATCTTTTCAATGTCTTGATGGATGTTTGTTTGATATGTGTGCCTCTATGTGCAGATTGACTATTTTGGTAGAGGATCTAAGTAATTGCTGTATTTGAATGTGCTTATGATTGATGTTCACTGATATGTGCTTATTTGATTATTTGTTAATCTTAGGTATTTCTGATGCTTAGGAAAATGATCAGTTAATGTGTATGGTATCTAGATAAGTACCTGATTTGAATTGATAATGTGTTCTTGTCTGATATCTTGATTATGTGTTTTACTTGATGTGATATTGTTAAGATCTGTTAGACTATGCATCTTGTGATGTCTACCATGTTTTAATAATGTCATTGATGATTTGAATATGCTATGCTTGTGATTGTGTCAAAATGTGTTTTTGTGTCAAAAAGATATGCTCAAATGAAAATTTTTAAGAAACCTTTTGATCAAAACAATTTTGATAATACAAGAGCAAGTTGTTTAATGGTGTAGAGACATGATAATACTATTCAGTTCAAAGCTTTATAGAAGCTTAAAAGGATATTTTCAATGAAAAGTCTCAAAGAGTTACTTTTGCTTAAAATCATGTCATTTGCTCAAGTTGGAAGGGCATATACTTGTATATGTTTGGTCCTATCATCTGGTTTCAGATTGACAGGATAGCCATTAACCTGGAAAACTGAAAGCATTTGGGGCAATTGTAACTTGTTTTCTGTTCTTTCACTTAAAATTATGTCAATAACTCTAAATTTGAAAGGGCATGTATTCTCATATATGTTTGGTTCTGTTAACCACTTGTGGTCAAATAGGATAGCCATTTACCTGTCAATTAAGAGAAATTGGGGTGATTGAGTATTAAACTTTGTTTATTGGGAAATGATTGTACATTGACTACTTAGCCAATCATATGGATTTAATAGGCTAAAAAGGAACTTACTACAGTCATTGACATGTATGGTTGCTTTCTCATGATATGTAAAACCTGAGGTGATATAAACATAAAGAAGTTGTTAAGCTTAATGTGGAGTTACATTGTTGTCTCTGCATGTTCCAAGATAAATCTTTCCAAATGATATGCAGAAAAGTGACTATCTAGTCATACACGAGCCCGTTGGTATTTGGTCCCCAAAATGATGTATTTACAAATGAATGACAAAGAACAAAGTTGAGCTAAATGTATTGTATAAACAACACAATGTTGTTATGTGCTCGCAGCCTTATGATAATACATACATATATATATATATATATATATATATAAATTCTGTCATCTAAAGGTTTTTAAACCAAATCCAGGGGGTCAAAGTCAAGTTGGGGTGATATGGAGAAAGCCAAATAAGCCTTGAGAATATATATATATATATATATATATATATATATATATATGTATATGTATATAAATTCTGTCATCTAATGGTTTCTAAACCAAATCCAGCGGGTCAAAGTCAAGTCGGGGTGATCTGGAGAAAGCCAAATAAGCCTTGAGAATAGATATGGAACATCAGAAAACAAAAAGTGTTATCCATTTATCCTTATGCATATTAATTGAACCTTAATCATATCACTAAAGAAATGAAATTCATGCTAAGTCTAGACCTGCTATTAACCTGTCTATGTTGTCATAATAATGCTGAGAATGAAGTATTGAGAAAGCTACTTAGTCAATATGATCCCATTCTTGAGTTCTTTTCAGCAAATGATAGAAACTTTTTTGAAAAGAAACATGACTGAAATTTGATCTCTAAATGCACCAGTTGCTCTTAAACAATGATTTTTGTTGATAAATGTAATTGATATTCAGTTTAAGTAAAAAAGTGTTGCATTTTACTATCAATAGGCCTGAATATGTATTTTCGGGTAAGGTTTGATGTTTTATAACCTTTCCGAGCACACTTAGATATTTTCATCTAAGTTTATCCTTTTCGAGCATGCTTTGAAGTTTTTCACATTTTTCGGGTAGAGTTCACTATTTTACTTGAAATTTAACTTTCCGAGCAAGCTTGATATTTGTTTATGTCTGAATATGATGTTTACTAGAAAGATTTTATATAGTTAGGACTTTCGAGCATACTTTAGTGTTTTGTTTGAAAGTATATCTGTTCTAGCAAGCTAGTCGACATGAATGATTGCACTGTTCACTAGCAAGCTTTGTTGAATTCTAAACTTTCTAGCAAACTTAATTGTTTATAGGTTGTTTAAGTCATACTAGCAAGCTTTGTGTTTATATGTAATATATCTAGCAAGATGGACCTTATAGCACACTCAAGTGTTTGTTTTACTGTTTAAACTCATTTCTAGCAAGCTATGTGATAATTGTGTATATGATTCTTTGAAATTACAATTGATTTCGGGTAAACCTTGTTTCCCGGGCACACTTTATATTTCGGGCACACTTTGAAATTTTCAAATGTTCTCTTAATATACTTGGTAATTTCAACTTTACTTTTCGAGTACACTTTGTGTTTGGAATTCATTTCTTGCACAATTTGTATTCTTAAAGCTTTTCGAGCATACTTTGTTTTCAATGTATACATGACTAAATATTTGTGAACTATTTGACATTTACGGGTAAGGTTTGTGATAGGTTGAATTATTCGAGCAAGGTTTGTAATTAGAAGTATGTCTGAGATAGTTATTTGGGTATCTTAATTGATTCCTAGCAAGGTTGCCTACTTGATATTTTATACTTGATTATTTGCCTTGTGATTCAGTTCTAGAGCAATCTTGTATTTCGAGTAAGCTTCCTTCGTTTTACTTAGCTTTATTTCTAAAATCATTGTTGATAATCTGGAACGAGCAAGTTTGTGGAAGTGGAAGGTTCATAGCAAGCCTTGTTAATAAATAAATGAACTTTATCGAGAAAGGTTTTAAATGTGAATATTTTAAATGGTTAATAGTACTGTTTGACAGCTATTAACTCACTACACGACAAAATTTATTTAAAACCCACTTTCAAATGGTATATAAGAGGAAGTTAGAGAAAATTTTCCCACTTTCCTCTCTCACCTTCCACTCTCTTGCTCTAGGTTTCAGAAACTCAACCAACTTATCGCAATAATCTTAATTTCCTAATGTTAATTTACCAGTCCACACATTCCGATTCGGTAAGCTTCAATTAAGTGTTTTCTGACAACGATTAAGTGATTATGGTCTTTGATTATTAATTTTTACTAACTCTTTGTTTCTTGTGTAGGTTATAAATTTGTCGAAGATCAGGTTCTTAATGAAATTTCTTCTTATCTTCTTCAATTTATAACTTGAAATTACTTAAAGATGCGAGCTTTAGGACTAACCTGCTTTGAATATGTTTATTTATGTGTCCAGATATTGCGGAAGACGATGAACCGACCTATCCTTTTGAGCACAAGCACAACATGTGTGCTCTACTACAACTGACGCCTGACAATGAGGACGTAGCTCTTATATTCTGATGGCTTCAACGATCAAACATAAGATTTGCCTTGACAGAAACCCCGGTGATTTACATAAATCATTCACTTGATTTTTGGCGCTTAGCTCAATTGATAGATGACATAAACGGTAGGCGGATAGAGGCTACCGTGGCAAAGCAAGAGATTCATGTTACTGAATGATTAATCAGAAGATGCTTGGAGCTACATGATGATGATCACAATCCAATTCACTTCACAACGGATCATCTCCTGAAGATATTTGTGCATACAATGGGATATCAGGGAAATGTGAAGGAAGGACAATCGGAAATGGAATGTTACCGAATTTGTACCGATACTTGATTCATCATTTGATCCAGGGTTTTGCCCCTCGAAAAGGATCTTGGACTCTTGTCATGAATTAGCAAATGCCACAGTTGCTATAGTCTATGATCTGTCATTCAACTTTTCGAAGATGATTTTTTGATGGAATGGTAAGCATCTTGAAGAAGGCTAACAAAGATAGATTTCTAGCCTATCCAAGGTTTCTGCAGATAATTTTCAACCATGAGCTTCAAGATTTTCCAACAATGGGTACAATTCATGTGCTTCATAACCCAAATACCTATTAAAGTCAAGTTGGGGTGATCTGGAGAAAGCCAAATAAGCCTTGAGAATATATATATATATATATATATATATATATATATATATATGTATATAAATTCTGTCATCTAATGGTTTCTAAACCAAATCCAGCGGGTCAAAGTCAAGTCGGGGTGATCTGGAGAAAGCCAAATAAGCCTTGAGAATAGATATGGAACATCAGAAAACAAAAAGTGTTATCCATTTATCCTTATGCATATTAATTGAACCTTAATCATATCACTAAAGAAATGAAATTCATGCTAAGTCTAGACCTGCTGTTAACCTGTCTATGTTGTCATAATAATGCTGAGAATGAAGTATTGAGAAAGCTACTTAGTCAATATGATCCCATTCTTGAGTTCTTTTCAGCAAATGATAGAAACTTTTTTGAAAAGAAACATGACTGAAATTTGATCTCTAAATGCACAAGTTACTCTATAAGTATGAGAAGGAGAATGACTCGTCCAAACCATGAAGTCCAGAAGAATGGTAGAATTTCTGAGATCGACTACAAAGAAAATGAAGGCCACTACATTCATCGTAACTCTGATGGACTTATACTAGGCGTTATTAGAAATGATGAAGATCTGACATTTTTGCACAATGAAGATCTGAGGGACATATTGGAAATGACAATTCCTGAAAATTACCCTCATTATCAAATACTGTCTATCTTCAAGCAAAGGGCAGGAGCAGTGATTGTTGGAAGAAGACAAGCAACCCATAATGCAAGAAGACGAAGATTTTTAGAGTATAGTTTGCTTTGTAATGTCTACGGACAGAATTTGAATATGTAATATTTTGACTTTTGTTATGTAATTTGATTTCGATTTGATATGTATTTTAACTAAGTGTATGTAACCTTAGAGGTGTTTTGGGACAGCTGAGGTGTTCCAATCTAGGGGAGATTGTTGAGTCAAAGATTTGACAAGAAATGACTCAAAGAAGATTAAGAAATATTGAAATCTTCTCAACACTCCCCCGAAATGACTAAGTATGGAAACCGAGCACACTTGGACCTCCTAGCAAGGTTTTACTTGCCCTAGCAAGGTATTTTGCCTTTCGGGCAAGGTTATCTTCTTGAAGTCTTCTTTAGTGTCAATCTGAGCAGGGTTCACTATGTCTAGCAAGGTTGTTCTTCATAGCCAAGCAAGGTTTACTTCCGAGTAGGCTCTGGGCTAACCAAGCTTTTGAAGCCAAGTATTTGGAAGATCTAGCAAGGTATTCTTTAATAAAAAGTGGTCCGAGCATTCTTGATGGAAAAGACTTATCTTAAGGAGTTCTTCGGGCAAGGTTCAACTCCGAGCAAGCTACAGTGTTACGAGCACACTTGTAATTGCTAATATGTTATTCATTAACAAAGAGTTGAAAGGATTTCTGAAGAACAAGTTTTCTCATTAGATCTTATCGGGCAAAGTCTTTTATGGTCAAGAAGATTGAAGTCTGCTAGGTGAGTATTTTCAGAAAATACTCTAAGTAAAGTCTACCCAGAGAACTGTTTACCAGCACACTTCAAGGTTACGCGGTCTACTCGAAAATGTCAAATAGCACAAAGCCTACCCGGAAGACCTGTTTTTACATTTAGTATGTTTCTGAATATGTAATATAATTATGTACCTATCATTAGGGTTACTAGAAGGAATGCCAGCTGTGAGGAGGCATGCCTATAAATAGAATGAAATAGGGCACGCCTCCTAACAGACAGACGGACGATTTTCCACTTTACACTTTTCAGAAAAGCATCGAATGTCCTAAGATTAGTACGTATAAACATGCCTTACAAGAAACCCTAATCGATTTACATTTTTATGAAACATTTCTAAAAATGGAAATCTTTTGAGTGATTTTTTGTGTTTGTTACATTTATTAATCTTTAAGCAACAATTCTGTTTGTTTCTGATTCCGCCGTTAACAAACATTTAATCTTACCAAAAATAGCAACGTCATCAACCTTCTTGTCAACACATTATAGTGTGGGCTGTAACATTTGTTGTGAGCTGAGTGATCAACACGGGACCAACACCAAGAATTATTATTCTTCATCCATGAAGCCAATAGCTAAACAGACGATAACATAGAAACCACAACAACATCCTAAGAACATGTTGGATGCTCGGGAGCGAGACATAAAGGAAGTATTATTGGATCTCGAGGATCCAGATGTGAAAGTGTTCCTAGGATCCAGTATCCCTAATGAGATCGATGAGGATATAGTATCCTTCCTAAAGCAAAGAAAATCCACATTTGCTTTCAGACACTCAGACATGACATGTATTTCTAAGGAGGTAATTACTCACAAGTTGGGCCTTAATTTATCTGTTAAACCCGTCCATTAGAAGCGAAGGAAATTCGCTCCTGAGAGGAACGCGATCATACAAGAAGAAGTTGAAAAACTTCTCAAGGCTGGTATGATCAGATAGGTTAAGTATCCTCGATGGTTAGCTAATGTGGTTGTTGTTCCTAAAAAGAATGGAAAGTGGAGGGTGTGTGTCGATTTTACTGATTTAAACAAGGCATGCCCAAAGGATCCTTTCCCATTACCACATATAGACTCCATGGTGGATGCGAAGAAAGGACATGAGATTCTTACCTTTATGGATACTTCCTATGGAATTCAACAAATTCAGATGGAACCATCTGATTAAGTGGATACAACATTCATGACTCCTACCGGCATATACTGTTATATTGCTATGCCGTTCGGACTAAGAAATGCACGTGGACCTGTTCAGCACATGGTCAAATGACACGAATGAAGAGAGTGGGAAGATGGCGGATTATTAGGAGAAATTAGTTAGTTGTTATTATTGTTAAATACCGAGTTATGATCAACGTTAGGTCACTTCACATATGTACACACTCATACACATACAGTTTACATTCACAAACACTCTGTCATGATCACTCAAAGCAGATCACTTACACTGGGTTTTTGTGCCGGCCACCGAACCAGATCAAGGGCTTTCCTCACAACAAATCCCTGTGGTTGTGTTTTCAATCGACTCATTACCATATTTTTTAGCTTAGCACTAAACCTCGCCATACGAATTTGGTTACATTATCATTAGTAGATTTTTGACAAAAACAATTTGGCGCCCACCGTGGGGCTATTAGTGCTATAATCCAGAGAATACCCTATCAATATTCAACCTTTTCTATCAATACCACCAATAATGGCCTCTCAAAAATCTTCTGCTTCATCAACCATGCCTTCATCAGTTTCACTCCCACCGAGATCCTTATGCCTCCTCCACTTTCGGGAGCACCAAGGCCTACTACTGCTGGGAACGAGACACAACTACCAGTCTTCCAGAGCTCGAAAACCACTGCTGCCACCTCGGTGGTTAATACTAATAATGATGTTTCTGCTATGTTTTCACAGGTTAAAGCTTACATGGAGCAGCAGAACAAGACTAACCAAATGATCGTTCGGGAAATAGAAGACCTGAAGAGAACTAAGAGGCCAGCGGAGGATCAAACTCCTCTGATGCCCAGGATGCTGGATTTTACCACTCTAGTGTCCTTGGCTCAGCCTACTCAAGGATAATCCATCCTTCAACCGTGATCTATGAGTCTACAAACTCAGGGATCCTCAATTTTCTAGTAAGGATCATCCATCCTTAATCCGGGGTCCATGGGTCAACAGTTTCAAGGGTTCTCGACTTTTCAACAAGGATCATCTATCCTTCAGTCAGAATCAATGGGTCAGCAGACTCAAGGATCCTTGATCTTCCATCAAGGACCATCGATCCTTCAACCAGGATCCTCTGGGCTGTGTTACCATGGATCCTACAGCTTCCAGCCTCAAGGAATTTTCCCCCAGAATCAAGGATCCTCAGGAATTCTACATCAGAGGTCTTCGAAAGTCCATGAAGGAGATATTTTCCCTATGCAGACTATCGTGTCTGGCGAACCAACTCCTGTAGCAGAATCTTCTTACCACAGCCATTGTTCTGGAATGCCTACATTCACACAACAAAGAGGTAACATGTATTATCCTATATCCTTAAATGCTAATCGTGGTTCCATGCAGGATACATGTATCAACCAAGCTATGGCTAAGGAACTATAGAAACTTAAGGATATGATATCCAGCGTACCAGGGGCAATCCGTCCAATCCCTGAGATACCGGAAGGAAGCCACAAATTGTCCAGATTTGCTCCACCAATCTGTGACGCGGAGATTTCGAAACGCTTTCAAACCCCCAACATGAAAGTGTATGATGGGACCACTGATCTTGAAGAGCATGTAGCTCAATACAGGGAAATGATGAAGATCAATACAATTCCTGAGAGGCTCAAGGAGGCTTATCTGTGAAAGGGTTTTGGATCAACACTAACAGGATTTGCTTTATAAAGGCTGTTAAGTCTTCCTCCATTTTCTTTTAATTCTTTTTCACATTTAGTTAACTTATTCAACAACCAATTTTCTTGCAGTAGGAAATTTGAGAAGTTAACTAGTGACCTATATAGAGTTGGCTAACACAATTATGAATCCCTTAGGGATTTTATCACGAGGTTTGGCAGGTAGGCCCTAAAAATCCCTAATCTTTACATGGCCACGACTGTGGAAGCCTTCAAGATGGGACTAAATAGGGGCTCCCCCTATTATGATGATCTTTTGATGACTCATTGCATGACTTTAGATGAAATAAGGAACAGGGCACTTAGGTTCATACGGCTGGAGGATGACAAAAGGATCCAAGAACGATTAGGGGATAAAAAAAAACAAGAATCCCCTGACAAGAAACATGGATCCTCGTTCAGAAACAACAACTCGAAGCCGTACTCTAAGTTCAACAATCAAAACGTTCGAGCGGTTGAAGAAGGAGATGATGATGAATATTACCCAAGCATCACAGAGTATTTCTTCTCTGTGGATACTCATGGCTTGATCTGTGCCATGAAGGATCTAGAAGAGAAAGCAAGGTGTCCTTGAAAGAACGAGAAGTCAACAACCTTCAGAGACAAATCTAAATGGTGTGGATTCCATGAGGATTTTGGCCATACGACGGATGACTGCATTGGTTTAAGGCGGGAAATTGGATACCTCATGAGCTAGGGACATTTCAAAGAACTCCTGGGAAGAAAAAATGTCAAGGATCCAAGATACTGAGGAGGTCCCTCAAAAAGCAACTCCGCCCCCACCAGATGCTCAAGTGATCAACTTCATCTCCGGTGGCTCAGATATATGCGGCACTTCTTTCTCTTCGGAAAAAAGGCACGCCAAAGAAACCAAGCTGGAGAATGGAGAACAACCGGTCATATCCACCACTTTGACAACTAACATAAGGATCTTCTTTGATGAAGAAGATAAATCAAGCATCTAGGATACAATTGGTCATATCCACCACTTTGACAACTGACAACCGGTCATATCGCTAACCATTATGTACGTAGGATCCTAGTCGATGGTGGAAGCTCGGTCAACATCATCCAACACGATGTCCTCCAGAAAATGAATATCCAAGCCTCGGAGATCATCCCGGGGACGTCGGTGCTAGTTGGATTCAGTGGCGAAACCAAGAAACATTGGGGGACATCAAACTCCCAATATACATGTGTTATGTTCTTACCAAAAATCATGTGTTATTGATAACCTATCTTGTTGCAATGTAATTTTGGGCAGGCCCTGGCAACATGGAATTAAGGTTGTAGCGTCTACTTACCATCATTGCATCAAACTGCCGACACCTTGGGTAGTAGTAAAGATAGATGGTGACCAAGTAGAAGCCAAGAATTATTATTCTTCATCCATGAAGCCAAAATCTAAACAGACGCAGCAACATTCTAGGAACGTGTTGGAGGCATACGACATGATAACTCATGTTAGGGACTATGATTCCCGAAATCCAAAAGGATTTCGAGCATCATGGGGCATACGACATGATAACTCAATTGAAGGAAATGTTCCTTCAACAAGCTAGAGCGGAACGTTTCGAAACAGTTCGAGCGTTTCATGCATGTCGTATGGAGGAAACCCAAAGCGTCTCATCTTATGTCCTAAAGATGAAAAGCTACATCGAAAAGCTTCGTAGGTTGAATTGTCCCGTGTCTAATGAGTTGGCTACGGATTTGATCCTCAACTCTTTGACCAAAAGGTTTGAAACCTTTGTCATGAATTATAACATGAATGGATGGGACAAAAGCATTGGTGAGCTTCACGCAATGCTAAGAACGGCCGAAGCGGGAATGGGTAAAAAGGTTTTACCCGTTCTAACAATCGATGAAGGGAAAAGGGGACATAACTCCAAACCCAAAGCAAGTGTTGCTAAGGGCAAGGGCCACGTCCAAGGAAAGGGAAAGAGGAAAGCCATCACGCCCTACAAACCGAAGGAAAAGAAGCAAAAGGTTGCGGCGCAAGATCCATGCTTTGAGTGTGGAGAGATAGGTCATTGGAAAAGGAATTGTCCGACCTATCTCAATGCGTTAAAAGATAAGAGGGATGCGGGGCATACCTCAGGTATTATCTTTACTATACATATTGAACTAAATGTTATTTCTTCAAATACATGGGTACTTGATACCGGATGTGGAACTCACATTTGCAATTTGTTGCAGGGGTTCAAAAGAAGTAAACAACTCAACAAAGGGGACATTAGTCTCTTTATGGGCAATGGAGCAAGAGTTGAAGTCCAAGCCCAAGGAGACTACTTGTTAAAGCTTCCAAGTGGTTTGGAAGTAATTTTGAAGAATGTTTTGTATGCTCCTAAGTTAAGGAGAAACATTATTTCCGTGTCCCTTTTAAAACAATGTGGCTTTGATCTTAAGTTTATTGATTATGATATTCATGTTTTGATGAATGGCATATTTTATTTTAAAGCTATACCCATGAATGGTATATATGAAATTGATCAAAGTGGTATGTCACATAGTAGTTCAATGTACAATGTCAGCACCAAGAAACTCAAGAAGGACTTGGGTGATTCCTATCTTTGGCATTGTCGCCTTGGACATATAAGCAAGAATCGCATGCAAACTCTTCGCAAGAGTGGTATTCTAGAAACAAATGAGTATGATTCATTTGATGTATGTGAATCTTGTTTACAAGGCAAAATGACAAAGCAACCCTTTAATAAAACTTTTGAAAGGTCAAAAGAATTATTGGGTATCATACATTCGGATGTATGTGGTCCTTTTAGACCAATGACTAGGAATGGTGAAAGATACTTCATTACCTTTATTGACGATTATAGTCGATATGGTTATGTGTACTTAATGAAACACAAAGATGAAGATTTTGAAATGTTCAAAGACTTCAAAACTGAAGTAGAAAGACAACTCAAGACCACAATCAAAGTACTTCGTAGTGATAGAGGAGGTGAATACCTAAGTGGTGTTTTTCAAGATCATCTTAAGAGTTGTGGAATTATTTCACAACTTACTCCACCTGGAACACCACAACATAATGGTGTGTCTGAAAGGAGAAATCGTACCCTATTAGATATGGTTCGATCGATGATGGCTAGAAGCACTTTACCTCTATCATTTTGGGGCTATGCTTTACTTTCCGCTGTTCGCATATTGAATATGGCTCCAACCAAGAAAGTGGAGAAGACACCTTTTGAAGTATGGCATGGAAAGGCTCCATCGCTATCATTCTTAAGAGTTTGGGGTTGTGAAGCTTATGTAAAGCAATACACCCCAAACAAATTAGAAGTCCGATCCACTAAGTGTATCTTTATAGGTTATCCTAAAGATGATTTAGGATATTACTTTTATGATCCTAGTGAGCAAAATGTTATTATTGCTCGAAAGGGTAAGTTCTTGGAAACTAAGTTCCTTGAGGAAGGAACTAATAGTAGAACAGTGAAATTTGATGAGGATCAAGAATCACAAGATGATACACAATTGGTTGATACTAGCACTCAACAAGAGGTTGTTGAAAGTGATCAAGTGGTTGATCAAAACACACAAAACGTTCGCAGATCTGGTAGAGTTAGCAATCCACCTGAAAGATATGGATTTTTGGTAGAAGGTTGCTACGTGGTAGATTCTGATGAACCAACCACATACCGTGATGCAATGTCCAAGAATGATTGTGACAAATGGCTTGAAGCCATGAACGTTGAGATGCAATCCATGTATGACAACCAAGTTTGGGAATTGGTTGAACTACCACTCAACTCCAAAGCTGTTGGAAGTAAGTGGGTTTTCAAAAGAAAAACTGATATGCATGGAAACTTGGATACTTATAAAGCAAGACTTGTAGCTAAAGGTTTCACTCAAACTCAAGGGGTTGATTATGATGAAACTTTTTCGCCTGTGGCAATGCTAAAGTCTATTAGGATATTATTTGCCATAGCTGCATATTATGATTATGAAATTTGGCAAATGGATGTCAAGACCGCTTTCCTAAATGGATATCTTGAGGAAGATGTCTATATGGTTCAGCCTGAAGGTTTTGTCGATCCGAAACATCCTAATAAAGTATGCAAGTTAAAGAAGTCAATCTATGGATTGAAACAAGCATCTAGAACTTGGAATCATCGTTTTGATGAAGAAATCAAAAATTTTGGATTCATCAAGAACGCTGATGAGGCTTGTGTGTATAAAAAGGCTAGTGGGAGTATAATTACCTTCTTAGTATTGTATGTCGATGACATTCTACTATTTGGAAATGACATTCCAACCATGGAAAGCGTTAAGGCTTGGCTTGGAAGTAGATTTTCCATCAAGGATCTTGGTGAAGCTGCCTATATTTTGGGAATAAAGATCTATAGGGATAGGTCAAGGCGCTTGATAGGTTTGAACCAAAGTACATACATTGATAAAATCTTGAAAAGGTTCAAGATGGAAAACTCCAAGAAAGGTTTTGTACCTATTCAAAGAGGGACTATATTGAGTTCAGCTCAATGTCCAAGCTCAAAGGGTGAGCAAGAAACAATGAAACAAATCCCATATGCTTCTGCTATAGGATCCATCATGTATGCGATGATATGTACTAGACCGGATGTGTCATGCGCTTTGAGCATGACAAGCAGATACCAACAGAATCCAGGAAACAGTCATTGGATGGCTGTTAAGAACATATTGAAATACCTTAGGAGAACTAAGGATATGTTTCTGATATATGGATCTGGTGAGGAGGAACTCGCTATAAAAGGTTACACGGATGCGAGCTTCCAAACTGATCGAGATGATTCTCGATCACAGTCTGGGTATGTGTTCACTCTTAATGGAGGAGCTGTCTCTTGGAAGAGCTCAAAACAGGAAGTGGTAGCATTGTCCACTACAGAATCAGAATACATCGCCGCTTCATTGGCAGCTCAGGAAGCTGCATGGTTGAAGAAATTCATTACTGATCTAGGGGTAGTCTCTTCCATTCAAGACCCCCTAGAAATCTTTTGTGACAACGAGGGTGCGATTGCACAAATCAAGGAACCTCGTTCGCACCAAAAGACAAGGCACATAGAGCGGAGATTCAACTACATAAGGGATGAAGTTGAAAAAGGAAAGATATGTATTCGCAAAGTTGGAACTGATCAAAATCTTGCGGATCCATTCACGAAGCTCCTAGAAAGACCGAAACATGAGCGTCATGCGAGTGGCTTAGGACTCCGATATTCTAGTAATTGGATTTGATCTATTTTGTATTTACGTTTAAAAGACTTTTGTAATTTAACTCTTTTATATGATTATGGAATCTTGAGTTAAATTCTAATTTTGCATGTTTAATCCATGAATAAGTTATCTTATTCTAAAAGTCCGTAGTCGATCACATTTGTGGGAACAAATATGAAGCAAGACTATTATGAACTAGGATTGGTGGATATTCATAAGGAATGAATATGGAGCATAGGTTTGCTGCCAAGGTTCATAGATATTTGTGGGATACGAATATTGGACTGACCCGCTCTCAATATTACTACATGGAGTCAATGGACCTGATCATTAGTAATTTTGAGTAAAGGATAATTTCATATTATCCTTAGACCTGAGATGTATACTGGGTCTTGATTTTCACCAAGTATTACACTTTGACTCTCCCCTTCGCTATTCGTAAAAGATGGTACATAAGGATGAGCTCAGGTGGAGTATAAAGTGATAGTGAGAGGCGTATACAGTCAAGATGGAATTTGTTCCTCTTATGTGTTGAGAGTTTAGATGTCTAAGGCCTGATAAAGTTGAATTGTAAAGAGAATGATCGCCTATGTCTCTTAGATCCAACATGACATCTAGTAACAAAGGGATATAATGATAGATTCACCTAAATCATATCAAGTAAGGGACTTGAAGGGATGATGTTATTGAATGGCACTTCGTCAAACACATTAGGGGTGGTGAACTGTTGTTAGGCGGTATTCACCACTTGCATTAATTTTCTATGTATCTCGTGCAAGTGGGAGATTGTTGGAATTACGTATGCCCGAGACACATACTTAAACTAATGTGGCTAACTGTGTTTGATCCAAGTCGGGTCATACCCAATAACAAGCTAGACAACACCAAATGTATTCTTTTAGTGATTTGATCATTTAAACGAATACCGAACACTACGTGTTTAGAAAATTGGTTTTCTAAACAAACACACTTGAGGATTTAAATAAATTATCTGGATAATTTGTTTATATAAATAAATTATTTAATTGGTTAAATAATTACATAAATGTATGTACAATTTTATAAAAGTGAGTTTTATAAAATAAATGGAGGTGTTTTAAATGGTTAAAACAAAACACAAAAAAAAAAAAAAAAAAAAAAAAAAAAAAACAAAACCGGCCACCCCATGTGGGTGGAGGGTTTGGTCCCATCCAAACTTTTGTCCTTTTGTGTTGACCACCTTTTATTAATAACCATTCACAAGACATGCATTTTGCTTCTTGTCTCATTTTGAATTTCAAGTAATCAAAAACATCCTCTCTTTCTCCCTCTAAAACCCACGGCCACTTTGGCCAATTTTGGGGTTTTTGTGAGCTTGATTAAAGTGTTCAAATCCTAGCATCAATTGGTGTTGTTGATTCAAAGCTTGGGGTATTCAAAGCTTGAGGGTTTCTCCTTTGCAACCTTGCCATTTGAAGACATCATCTTCTTCATCCATCTACATCTTCTTATAAGGTATAAGAAGGTACCATTTACATTTTGTAAGCATATTGTTCTTGTAATATTGATCCTTGTTCTTTGGGTTTTAGTTTTAACATAATGGTATGTTCATAACAAGTTTTAAAATCTAAGCTTCCGTTGCGTTTTCATGTTAAATATGGTTAACTTGAACTTTGATAATCTTGTATAAAACCCAACAATGGCATCAAGAGCCGGTTACAAGGACTTATGCTTCTTTTGTGTTCATAAATTTCGGGTTTTTTCATGGGTGAAAAGGGGTCCGAAATTTTGGTGGATTTTACCCCTCATGGATTTGTAAGATCTTGACATGCATGAAAGATCTTAGGAAACCATTATTAACATTTGGATGTTGAAAAAAAAAAAAATAATAAAAAAAATTTGGGCCGTAGCCTCTTGGGGGGGGGGCCGATTTTATTTGGTGATTTTGGGCATTGGTTGCTTAGGTTGCATGCTTAGAACATTTGGTATGTTTGGATGTGTCATAACCGAAACCTAGACCTTGGATGTGTTGATTGTTGTTTGTGTATGTTGATTATGTTTATTATTTAATATGGTTGTAATAATTCATAATCTTAGGCTTGTGTAATTTATTTATTCATAAGTTGGTTTGTAATAAATAGATTAGTTGCATTTTTTTTTTAGAAAAATATGTATTAGGATACATTTTGTAAAAATTGAAGATGCAAGAATTGGTGGATTTGGGCCTTGGACCGAAATTTTGGGCTTGTTGGGCCTCACCGGCCCATCATGGGATTCAAGCCCATTAGGCCCATAAATTTCACTCTTGAGCCCAAGAAGACTTTTGGAAGTTTGGAGCCCATTAACAAGCCCAACAAGAACACAACAACTTGGAAAGGATACTTGAAGCATTTGGATGCAAGGTCAAGTGGGAGTCAACATTCCATCCTTGTGTCATGTTTTGTCCCTTAGGTGTGACTTATGACCTATACTTGTTTCGGCTAACAAGTATGGTCAAACTTAGCGGTTCTCGGTTATGACTATATTTTGCATGTGCATGCTTGGTTGTTTGTTTTACTTTATGTAATGTGTGGTTGATAGATATTAGGATACCCAACCGTCACATAGGAACGACAACAAGCATAAAACGGGTTCTAATATATATTTGGTAATATCGCGTCAATTAGTTTAATTAAATGGGTTTATTAAAACTAAGCGATCACTCACCTATAATAAAATTGGTTTTATTATAACTAGAACCTTGAAAATTGGTTTTCAAAATCGCCATATTTCTAAATGCATGTTAGGATATGGCATAATGTTTTTCAAACTAGAATATTGGAAAACTTAAAAATCCCTTTTTCATAATTACCAAGGAAACAAGTCTAACACCATCCTTTTGTATGACACTTAACGTATTAGGGAACTTTAAATGGGATAAAGGTCACCTAACCATTTTGAGCAAACTAATATACTTAGGGTAATATTAACATATTTGTGGGATAAAGGTCACCTAACCACTTGTATGTTAATCTTACATGTTTATACAAGTAGGACGACTTGAATTGGAAACCATGTGATAAAGGTCACCTAAGCATGGGGTCCAATGGTGTTGATGGGATAAACATGCCAACACGAAATAAGGATTTCGAATGGTCCCATACCTCTAGAAGTTGCAAAGGGTTGCAATTGTCAAGATTGACTACCTTGTTAAATCAAATAACGGGATAAAGGTCACCTAACCGAAATTTGATTTATCGTTGGATTCTAGAATTTAATTATTATTTTAAAATTTGGAATAAAAGGGTATTAATAATTAAATTGTTTATAATACTAAAATAAAACTTTGTTAAATTTTGTAGATGGCCGCTAACAATGCTAACACCTCTACCCATAACACCCGTAACCTATCCTTAAGAACCATCCTTGAAAAGGATCGTCTAAACCATAATAACTTTATGGATTGGTATCGCAACTTGAGAATAGTTCTCAAACAAGAAGAGATATCATATGTCTTAGACGATCCCATTCCCGACGAGCCTAACGTGGAAGATGAGGAGGCGTATAACAATTGGGTCAAGTACACCAAAGATTCGGTGCAAGCCTCTTGCCTCATGTTAGGGACTATGATTCCCGAAATCCAAAAGGATTTCGAGCATCATGGGGCATACGACATGATAACTCAATTGAAGGAAATGTTCCTTCAACAAGCTAGAGCGGAACGTTTCGAAACAGTTCGAGCGTTTCATGCATGTCGTATGGAGGAAACCCAAAGCGTCTCATCTTATGTCCTAAAGATGAAAAGCTACATCGAAAAGCTTCGTAGGTTGAATTGTCCCGTGTCTAATGAGTTGGCTACGGATTTGATCCTCAACTCTTTGACCAAAAGGTTTGAAACCTTTGTCATGAATTATAACATGAATGGATGGGACAAAAGCATTGGTGAGCTTCACGCAATGCTAAGAACGGCCGAAGCGGGAATGGGTAAAAAGGTTTTACCCGTTCTAACAATCGATGAAGGGAAAAGGGGACATAACTCCAAACCCAAAGCAAGTGTTGCTAAGGGCAAGGGCCACGTCCAAGGAAAGGGAAAGAGGAAAGCCATCACGCCCTACAAACCGAAGGAAAAGAAGCAAAAGGTTGCGGCGCAAGATCCATGCTTTGAGTGTGGAGAGATAGGTCATTGGAAAAGGAATTGTCCGACCTATCTCAATGCGTTAAAAGATAAGAGGGATGCGGGGCATACCTCAGGTATTATCTTTACTATACATATTGAACTAAATGTTATTTCTTCAAATACATGGGTACTTGATACCGGATGTGGAACTCACATTTGCAATTTGTTGCAGGGGTTCAAAAGAAGTAAACAACTCAACAAAGGGGACATTAGTCTCTTTATGGGCAATGGAGCAAGAGTTGAAGTCCAAGCCCAAGGAGACTACTTGTTAAAGCTTCCAAGTGGTTTGGAAGTAATTTTGAAGAATGTTTTGTATGCTCCTAAGTTAAGGAGAAACATTATTTCCGTGTCCCTTTTAAAACAATGTGGCTTTGATCTTAAGTTTATTGATTATGATATTCATGTTTTGATGAATGGCATATTTTATTTTAAAGCTATACCCATGAATGGTATATATGAAATAGATCAAAGTGGTATGTCACATAGTAGTTCAATGTACAATGTCAGCACCAAGAAACTCAAGAAGGACTTGGGTGATTCCTATCTTTGGCATTGTCGCCTTGGACATATAAGCAAGAATCGCATGCAAACTCTTCGCAAGAGTGGTATTCTAGAAACAAATGAGTATGATTCATTTGATGTATGTGAATCTTGTTTACAAGGCAAAATGACAAAGCAACCCTTTAATAAAACTTTTGAAAGGTCAAAAGAATTATTGGGTATCATACATTCGGATGTATGTGGTCCTTTTAGACCAATGACTAGGAATGGTGAAAGATACTTCATTACCTTTATTGACGATTATAGTCGATATGGTTATGTGTACTTAATGAAACACAAAGATGAAGCTTTTGAAATGTTCAAAGACTTCAAAACTGAAGTAGAAAGACAACTCAAGACCACAATCAAAGTACTTCGTAGTGATAGAGGAGGTGAATACCTAAGTGGTGTTTTTCAAGATCATCTTAAGAGTTGTGGAATTATTTCACAACTTACTCCACCTGGAACACCACAACATAATGGTGTGTCTGAAAGGAGAAATCGTACCCTATTAGATATGGTTCGATCGATGATGGCTAGAAGCACTTTACCTCTATCATTTTGGGGCTATGCTTTACTTTCCGCTGTTCGCATATTGAATATGGCTCCAACCAAGAAAGTGGAGAAGACACCTTTTGAAGTATGGCATGGAAAGGCTCCATCGCTATCATTCTTAAGAGTTTGGGGTTGTGAAGCTTATGTAAAGCAATACACCCCAAACAAATTAGAAGTCCGATCCACTAAGTGTATCTTTATAGGTTATCCTAAAGATGATTTAGGATATTACTTTTATGATCCTAGTGAGCAAAATGTTATTATTGCTCGAAAGGGTAAGTTCTTGGAAACTAAGTTCCTTGAGGAAGGAACTAATAGTAGAACAGTGAAATTTGATGAGGATCAAGAATCACAAGATGATACACAATTGGTTGATACTAGCACTCAACAAGAGGTTGTTGAAAGTGATCAAGTGGTTGATCAAAACACACAAAACGTTCGCAGATCTGGTAGAGTTAGCAATCCACCTGAAAGATATGGATTTTTGGTAGAAGGTTGCTACGTGGTAGATTCTGATGAACCAACCACATACCGTGATGCAATGTCCAAGAATGATTGTGACAAATGGCTTGAAGCCATGAACGTTGAGATGCAATCCATGTATGACAACCAAGTTTGGGAATTGGTTGAACTACCACTCAACTCCAAAGCTGTTGGAAGTAAGTGGGTTTTCAAAAGAAAAACTGATATGCATGGAAACTTGGATACTTATAAAGCAAGACTTGTAGCTAAAGGTTTCACTCAAACTCAAGGGGTTGATTATGATGAAACTTTTTCGCCTGTGGCAATGCTAAAGTCTATTAGGATATTATTTGCCATAGCTGCATATTATGATTATGAAATTTGGCAAATGGATGTCAAGACCGCTTTCCTAAATGGATATCTTGAGGAAGATGTCTATATGGTTCAGCCTGAAGGTTTTGTCGATCCGAAACATCCTAATAAAGTATGCAAGTTAAAGAAGTCAATCTATGGATTGAAACAAGCATCTAGAACTTGGAATCATCGTTTTGATGAAGAAATCAAAAATTTTGGATTCATCAAGAACGCTGATGAGGCTTGTGTGTATAAAAAGGCTAGTGGGAGTATAATTACCTTCTTAGTATTGTATGTCGATGACATTCTACTATTTGGAAATGACATTCCAACCATGGAAAGCGTTAAGGCTTGGCTTGGAAGTAGATTTTCCATCAAGGATCTTGGTGAAGCTGCCTATATTTTGGGAATAAAGATCTATAGGGATAGGTCAAGGCGCTTGATAGGTTTGAACCAAAGTACATACATTGATAAATCTTGAAATGTTCAAGATGGAAAACTCCAAGAAAGGTTTTGTACCTATTCAAAGAGGGACTATATTGAGTTCAGCTCAATGTCCAAGCTCAAAGGGTGAGCAAGAAACAATGAAACAAATCCCATATGCTTCTGCTATAGGATCCATCATGTATGCGATGATATGTACTAGACCGGATGTGTCATGCGCTTTGAGCATGACAAGCAGATACCAACAGAATCCAGGGAAACAGTCATTGGATGGCTGTTAAGAGACATATTGAAATACCTTAGGAGAACTAAGGATATGTTTCTGATATATGGATCTGGTGAGGAGGAACTCGCTATAAAAGGTTACACGGATGCGAGCTTCCAAACTGATCGAGATGATTCTCGATCACAGTCTGGGTATGTGTTCACTCTTAATGGAGGAGCTGTCTCTTGGAAGAGCTCAAAACAGGAGTGGTAGCATTGTCCACTACAGAATCAGAATACATCGCCGCTTCATTGGCAGCTCAGGAAGCTGCATGGTTGAAGAAATTCATTACTGATCTAGGGGTAGTCTCTTCCATTCAAGACCCCCTAGAAATCTTTTTGTGACAACGAGGGTGCGATTGCACAAATCAAGGAACCTCGTTCGCACCAAAAGACAAGGCACATAGAGCGGAGATTCAACTACATAAGGGATGAAGTTGAAAAAGGAAAGATATGTATTCGCAAAGTTGGAACTGATCAAAATCTTGCGGATCCATTCACGAAGCTCCTAGAAAGACCGAAACATGAGCGTCATGCGAGTGGCTTAGGACTTCGATATTCTAGTAATTGGATTTGATCTATTTTGTATTAAAGTTTAAAAGACTTTTGTAATTTAACTCTTTTATATGATTATGGAATCTTGAGTTAAATTCTAATTTTGCATGTTAAATCCATGAATAAGTTATCTTATTCTAAAAGTCCGTAGTCGATCACATTTGTGGGAACAAATATGAAGCAAGACTATTATGAACTAGGATTGGTGGATATTCATAAGGAATGAATATGGAGCATAGGTTTGCTGCCAAGGTTCATAGATATTTGTGGGATACGAATATTGGACTGACCCGCTCTCAATATTACTACATGGAGTCAATGGACCTGATCATTAGTAATTTTGAGTAAAGGATAATTTCATATTATCCTTAGACCTGAGATGTATACTGGGTCTTGATTTTCACCAAGTATTACACTTTGACTCTCCCCTTCGCTATTCGTAAAAGATGGTACATAAGGATGAGCTCAGGTGGAGTATAAAGTGATAGTGAGAGGCGTATACAGTCAAGATGGAATTTGTTCCTCTTATGTGTTGAGAGTTTAGATGTCTAAGGCCTGATAAAGTTGAATTGTAAAGAGAATGATCGCCTATGTCCTCTTAGATCCAACATGACATCTAGTAACAAAGGGATATAATGATAGATTCACCTAAATCATATCAAGTAAGGGACTTGAAGGGATGATGTTATTGAATGGCACTTCGTCAAACACATTAGGGGTGGTGAACTTTGTTAGGCGGTATTCACCACTTGCATTAATTTTCTATGTATCTCGTGCAAGTGGGAGATTGTTGGAATTACGTATGCCCGAGACACATACTTAAACTAAATGTGGCTAACTGTGTTTGATCCAAGTCGGGTCATACCCAAAACAAGCTAGACAACACCAAATGTATTCTTTTAGTGATTTGATCATTTAAACGAATACCGAACACTACGTGTTTAGAAAATTGGTTTTCTAAACAAACACACTTGAGGATTTAAATAAATTATCTGGATAATTTGTTTATATAAATAAATTATTTAATTGGTTAAATAATTACATAAATGTATGTACAATTTTATAAAAGTGAGTTTTATAAAATAAATGGAGGTGTTTTAAATGGTTAAAACAAAACACAAAAAAAAAAAAAAAAAAAAAAAAACAAAACCGGCCACCCCATGTGGGTGGAGGGTTTGGTCCCATCCAAACTTTTGTCCTTTTGTGTTGACCACCTTTTATTAATAACCATTCACAAGACATGCATTTTGGTTCTTGTCTCATTTTGAATTTCAAGTAATCAAAAACATCCTCTCTTTCTCCCTCTAAAACTCACGGCCACTTTGGCCAATTTTGGGGTTTTTGTGAGCTTGATTAAAGTGTTCAAATCCTAGCATCAATTGGTGTTGTTGATTCAAAGCTTGGGGTATTCAAAGCTTGAGGGTTTCTCCTTTGCAACCTTGCCATTTGAAGACATCATCTTCTTCATCCATCTACATCTTCTTATAAGGTATAAGAAGGTACCATTTACATTTTGTAAGCATATTGTTCTTGTAATATTGATCCTTGTTCTTTGGGTTTTAGTTTTAACATAATGGTATGTTCATAACAAGTTTTAAAATCTAAGCTTCCGTTGCGTTTTCATGTTAAATATGGTTAACTTGAACTTTGATAATCTTGTATAAAACCCAACAGACCAAACACCGAAAACCGCGAAATCCGTCAAACCGTCAGAAATCACCAGAGGTATGAATTAAATTTCGGGACGAAATTTCTTTCTACTAGGGGATGATATGACAAACTGAAAATTTTTCTTGCTTTTTCAGACACCCATCGCGACTTGACTCAAATTTTCGGGACGAAAATTCTTTCAACATGGGAATGATGTGACACTCGTCAGTTTCAGGTTAACTCCGTTAATCCAAACTCCGTCGATTCAAACTTAAGATCACTTGATCTATAACGCACATCTCATTACATTTAAACTAGGGCTTTAAATGTCGCTTGACAATCACTACATATGTAGTCTTTCGGGATTGCACCGAAACGCAAACGAGTTGACGCAAACATTGGTGAATAAACGGAAAACATCCAAACAATAATTATTTGATAATTATGTGTTAGACTTAGTGCTATTTGATAATATTGTATAGAACACTAACTCAAGATGCAAACAAGTTACTTTATGCTAGAAAAGTAATAATTAAAAGTTGAGAGGCCTTTGTGTAACATATTATTATTAATAATAATAAAAACCCTAACCTTCATCCTCCTCCCCCACAACCCGATCGGCCCCCTCCCTCTCATCCCTTGCGACGGCAGCCACCACCACCACCATATCACTCCCGTTTTGACCTTGTTTTTCATAATCGGAGCATCCCGCACTTGTTTCTAAGCATCTCTCACCTTCCTCTTGCTCGTTTCTGCGTTTTCAAGGTATAAACATGAAACCACTAATTCTTGAATATCATGTGTTAAGTGTTCATATGCTTTGTTTTGATTAGATGATGCTTGATTATGCTTCGGTTATTGATTTAGATGATCATATGTGATTTTGAACGGTGAAAGATTGTTAAATCATTGATGTTCGTAAGCCCTAGAGGGTTTACTACTAATTTTATGGATAATTATGTTTATTGCATGTTTGGGGATATGTCGTATGCTTAGGATGCATGCTAGATGTTTGTGTGTGCTTGCTGATTTTTGACAGCAGAGAAAGTTAAACTTGAACGACATGTAACTTGTTAAATATAAAACCAAACTGGAATATTTATGAGTCTAAAAGGTAGAACTCTGAGTCTAGTTTTCAGAAAACCCAACCACGCCTGATTTGGAGGTGTTTTGGTTGCTCAAACGATTTAAATGTGATCAAAGGTCAAAACTGGTACTGGACAGATTGTAAGTTATGTTTAGACAACTGTAAGGGAATGTTAATTTGATAATTGGTCGAGGTTGTTAACACTACAGTGTACTAGGTTGAGTCTAGTTTTTTATAAAGTCCAAGTTTGTAAATTTTTGGATGGGTAAAAGTTAACTTTTATTATTTTACAAAACTGAAGTGCAAGTCTGAATTGTGAGACCTGCTGTTTGGCTGTTTTGTAATTATCATATCTCACGAACTACAAGACCAAATGGGTTGGTTCCACTTCTGGAAGTTGACATGTTAAGTTAAGAACCTAACCCAATTGGTCTTGCATTAATTGGAATTACCATTTAACAGGAATAACAAATATCATTCTGTTGCGCATGATTTTGACTGTTGTGAGTTTACTGTAATGTTTTGATCATTGTGAGAAATCTATGTGGAATAAAAATACAATAAAAATAGTTCTGAAAACCTAACTCATGTGTGCTTTTGTGACGATTTTTGATGAATTAATTGATATGTTATGATCTGTTGAATAGAGTAATCTTTTAATTAGAAATCTATCTTGATAAAACTAGCTGCTGAACTATATGAAAATACATGAAACGTGCTTGTTGCTAGATAATTTCTATGTTTTGACTAAATTTCCCTTGTGGGGAATAATTGCTAGTAATGTACCCTATTAATACTTGACACGTAAGTAGTTGTTCACACATGTAACGTATCACAAATGTGTTTGTTGAGTCACACACAATTCACAAACGAAACACTAAACGTATTTTATGCATAGGTATTATGTGCCGAGTCTAGAGACTCAATAATAGTTCCAACACTTAGAAAATCTCATTCTTCTTTTAGAATGCTAGTGAGGGTTTTCTGTGACGCGCATCCTTTGGTTGACTTGTTTTTGGATCATTCGCAAACAGTGAGTTTCACATTCCCCTTTTACTCTTTTAAACGCTTTTCACTTGGGGGAGATAACATACTCCAAAACGCTTTAGATTTTGTTATTAGTTATATATCACTCGTAAAGGCTAAGTGGCAAACGAACCAACTAAAGTCCTTCATAACATCGAACCGTTTAGTATTTGTATAATAGCGAGTCACTGTTGAGTAGTACTACTGGGTTTGACAAACCCCACCCAACTCTAAACTCGACTGGAGGTCGAGCGGGTGTAATCTTGGCTAACACATTTTCCATGGTCTGTATAGACATGGTGGCAAGGCAATTGATAAACAGTCAGCTTCGGTGTCGAACACTTAGTAATACTTGTTTTATAGGCTAGCTACCTATAGATATATAATTGACTTAACAATATCTGGTAACGCAAACGCAAAACGTAAACGCAAATGCAAACGCCTTATATATATAAATTTGTGAACTCACCAATCCCGTGTTGACACTTTTAGTATGTTATTCTCAGGTAGCCGAGGCGGGCGCGCGGTATAGGAACATGCATCGTTGAACACTATCGTTTTTGCAAACTTATTTTTAAACTGTTATTAATTGGGTTTTAAGTCGTCCTGCGTGACGCAACACTTGGTTTATGAATTTACGCTTCCGCACTTATTTAAACTTAAATGTTTTCGTGGTTTGAAAACTATACTTATGGTTTGATTATAACTAATGATTCCGATCCTGTTAGTTCACACCCTCTGACGGTAAAACTCCGTTAGTGGATTTTGTGGGTGTGACACCATGTTCCATGTCTGTTAGTGTAAGTCCCCGTGCGATGGTGATCGATACGAGATCCGCACAATGTCTAGCAGTGCGGAATCCTCCTAGACTCGTTTATGGTATTGGAGACGAAGAACATGATAACACACAAACAAACACACGAATATAATAACCAGATCTGCAGAGCGCTTAATATATTAATCAAAACACATTACATACCGAAAGAGAAACACATGTTACGGCCGACCCAAGGTGAGCTCTACCTCGGGTCTGCCCATGAGACTCTCCCTGTCTGTTTTCTCTAGACAACTTTTACCGCTCTCACTCTCACTTTTTTGTTTCAACCACTTTAACCCTAAATATATAAACATCTTCGCGGGATTGGGCTTGGGCCTCAAGGTGAAGTTGTTGTAACTTCACCAACAGGTGAAGTTGTCCTAACTTCACCAACACGTGAAGTTGTTCCTAACTTCACCAACACGTGAAGTTGTTCCTAACTTCACCAACACGTGATGTTGTTCCTAACTTCACCAACACGTGAAGTTGTTCCTAACTTCACCAACATGTGAAGTTGTCCCTACTTCACCAACAGCGAAGTTGGCTCCCTCCACAACTTCTCCCCAGCTTGTCGGAATTGCATAGCGACGGTCACAAAATGCACCAACAGACTCCCCCTTGATAGTTGCTCTCAATTCTAACAAACACTAAAGATCATCTGTTATAAAACATGCACCAACAGCACCCCCTTAAATGATGATCTTCTGTGTTCTTCATCTGGTAGGACCCGATCTTCAGACATTGCTCTGTGATCTTTAAGGTTGAACTTCACCTATACATGCAACATCAATCCTGTCTTCAACCAGCAGTGTCTGAAACTGTCTTGTAGCGTCACAAATCTACCAATCACCCAACGTCTTCCATATCAGATCTCCCCTTCAGTGTAAGCCCTTCCAAACTATATCGATCGAGATAATCTCAACCATTCGGTTCATAAGATAAGGTTCAATCTTCAACTATTCAACAGCAAATGATCAGTTTCATCAGAAAACCACCTTGACAGAATCTAACACACATGCCCTATAATAATCATCAAAAGTTTAACCAAGCCTCCATGATCTTTATTACCCGAGCATCCATGATATCCAAAAATATTATCACCAAATTTTTCCTCAATGATCCTGAATGACATATAAAAATTTCTGTTCAAGCAAATTTCCCGAATTTTTTTTTTTATTTTTTTTTTGGGAATGCCATATCTTGAACGTCGGAGGAAAAAAGAAAAACATATCGATAACTTCACCTGATAACTTCACCCTCTTTAACTTCACCAGCTGATAACTTCACCACCTGATAACTTCACCCTTTGTTAACTTCGTCCTTCATTAACTTCGCCTGGCTTTAACTTCGCCTGGCTTTAACTTCACCACCTAATAAATTCGCCAAAACCCTAAATGTCGATCGACAACTTCGCCAAAGCCCTGTAATTTCGCCGTTTCCATCTTCCCCAACTAAAATCAGATATGAAACGGGCCAAAAACACCAAAATGCAGATCTAGAACCATAGCATAAGGGCCTAAGGCTCTGATACCACTTGTAAGTCTCCGGTGCGATGGTGATCGATACGAGATCCGCATGATGTCTAGGAGTGCGGAATCTTCCTCGACTTGTTTATGGTGTTGGAGACGAAGAACACGATAACACACAAACAAACACACGAATATAATAACCAGATCTGCAGACCGCTTTATATATTAATCAAAACACATTACATGTCGAAAGAGAAACACATGTTACGACCGACCCGAGGTGAGCTCTACCTCGGGTCTGCCCACGAGACTCTCCCTATATGTTTTCTCTATAAAACTTTTACTGCTCTCACTCTCTCTTTTCTGTTTCAACCACTTTAACCCTAAACATAACACACATATATATAAACATCTTCGCGGGCTTGGGCTTGGGCCTTAAGGTGAAGTTGTTCTAACTTCACCAACACATGAAGTTGTTCCTAACTTCACCAACACGTGAAGTTGTTCCTAAGTTCACCAACAAGTGAAGTTGTTCTAACTTCACCAACACGTGAAGTTGTTCCTAACTTCACCAAAAAGTGAAGTTGTCCTAACTTCACCAACACGTGATGTTGTTCCTAACTTCACCAACAGCGAAGTTGGATCCCTCCACAACTTCTCCCCAATTGGTCAGAATTGCATAGCGACGGTCACAAAATGCACCAACAGTCAGTGTGCCAGATATCAGTGTCATCCAAAAAAATCCCACTTAACCGCTGTAAAGCGTATCTTCTGGTATCTAAAGGGAAACCCTTGCTTAGTTATTTGGTATCCCAAAGATTCCCATATGGTATTGCATGCTTACACCGATAGCAATTATGGGGGATGCAATCTTGATCAAAAACGCCGGGTGGATGTCAGTTCCGGGGAGATAGGTTGATATCTTGGCAATGCAAGAAGCAAATCACAGTATCCACCTCCACCGCCGAAGCAGAATGCATTTCCGCCTTTGCTTATTGTTCACAAGTGATATGGATCCAGCATCAGCTGCTGAATTACACCCTATCAAATGTGATAATGAGGCAGCAGTGTGTATTGTTAAAAACCCGGTCCAACTCTCAAAGACAAAACACATAGACATCTGAATGCATTTCATTCGCAATTGTTATGACCCAACTTGTCACCATGGAACGGGTCGACACGAATTACAACTTTGCATACTTGTTTACAAAAGCCTTCGATCGTGCCCGATTTTTGTATCTTATTGAGTCTTTGGGCATGATCTCCTATGTTCAAAAGTGATTTTATCTCTATAATTTTGTATATAAATTTGTAAATATTTTTTAAATATGTCAAAATTTTAGAGGGAGAAAATGAGTTAAGTTTAACTCACCGAAATGAGTTAACTTGACTTATCAAAAATATTTCTTTTTATCTTCTTTTACATATTAAGAAAAAGATTCTAAAAGGATATTCTCTCGTTTAGAGGGAGCTCTGCTTAGAGGGAGTGGGATAATTAAAAAAAATTAAAAATATTTTGAGAAATTGATTCGACGTATGGAAAATGATGAGAAATTATCTCTATTGATCCTAGCACATGAAAAGTGTAGATCAAAAGTCCACAAGATCATTGCATTATGTGTAGATAGGCTTGACAAATGAGTAAGTGGCGTAATGATATAAACTTAAATTCCCGCCTATGCTAGTGGTTACACTATTATGAAGTGGTTACCGACTCCAATATAAGTCACATCGATGAAGGAAAAATGTTATTAGTCAGTTATACACGAGCCCGTTAGTGATTGATGTCACACCCCCACTTAGGGCCTAGGCGTGTAACCAATAGTTGGTACCTGTTTTGTAAATAAATCAGAGTTGCGGTTTTATTTTAGCGGAAGTCTTTAAATAAAATATTATTATATCGAAAACTTATTAAATTCTCGGGTTAAATACCCGTTCAATGTTTACAATACTTTTCTTTAGAAAACATAACTCCTTTTATAATATTTTCAAATATAATATCTGAGCCACCAGATAGCATCTAATGACTAAAACTCCAATCTCCTTATTCCTTCTTGCTTGTCTGTTCTAACCTTTCTTGTTTCCCTGTAACATGGGTGGGAAAATACGTCAGCACAAAGCTGGTGAATAACGCTGACTCTAAAAATCTTCTTTTCAATATCTTTGTGAAACCAACAATAATACCTTTGTGACTACTCATTAGGCATCCTACTAAATTGGGATCAAATTACCCTAAGTACCATGTACAATTAATTATATACACAATATCATTTCTCTGAACAGTTCCGTAAACCTTGATGATATGCATGGCCTCGAGGAACTCCGAGTCACCATGTATGTTTGGATCCAGACACATGTATACTCTTAATCAGAGTTTCCGTTTCTTATTATTGTAACACAAGTTTTAAGGATTCGTAAATCCTATGCAAACATTCTGACTCAAAAAGAGTTTGTAAAGGTTTAGGGCATATTCACCTTTTCTGTTTATAATCAGTTTCTTTTACTGATTCCTGTTTTCTGATTCTTCTTGTTGTTTTGTTACCTCGGACCTATAGTACGAGAATAACATTTTGTATAAATAACTAGATCAACGATCTAGCTTTAGACCTTTAGTCTATTTCGTATAGCTTTAACCTTGATAAAAACATTTTTTTATTCAAAACATTTGGATCTTTAGTCGCTTTGTTTGTTTAACATTTACATACCATGTTTCTTCTTCAAGAAGAAACATTAAATTTATCATCTTCTTATATTAATATTATATATTTCTTAAAAATAAAGAAATACTATTTAATTATATCCCTTGAATAAACTTTCTTACGTTTCTTAATCAGGAAGACACTATATTTTAACTATAACCTTTACTTAAGAAAAGTTATTTATTCTTAATCGTAATCAACGTTCGGCTATAACTCCGACTATGGTCTAAGCCATTTATAATAATAATATAATAACTTAGGCAGAACCCCTTACCTCGCACCTGGGTGTGACACGTGTGTGATGCGTCATCACGGCCCATCGCGGTACGCGATGGCCGTCTCTTTGGACTTATGGCCTAGCGCGATGGGCCTCTGTATATTATTTTTCATTTTCAGTCCCTTCATTTTTTGTAGCTTGTCACATCTGGTCTAATTCTCATTGTCCAAAAATACTAAGGCGGCTCGCGGCGATGCGAGCGTGCAAAGTGCGCCATCAAAGCGTCACATTGAGCCCCTCGCCCGTCGCTGTCGCCATCGCCATCGCCATCGCCCTCGCCCTCGCCCGAGCCCGAGCGCGTGCGCTTCGGGTGCTACGCACCCTCCGCTAGGACTACTTGGTGCATGATATTCATAAAAGAATATTATTATAGAAAATCTCTTCCTTATAAAGAGCTATCATTTCTTTACCACTTTCTATGTGGGATGGGGTTCATATTCCTTATTTATACCTTAGTGGAATGCTTTCACTTTCTTACATCTTCCAATGTGGGATGGAGTTTTCTTTCATGTAAGTAAACTTAACTTAGGAAATATTTTTATTTCCTTATATTTCTTATATTTTCTTATTTAATATTTTCTCATTACTTATCTTGAGATTATTTTTGATCCTCAACTTCCCTAAGTTGTCAAATTTGGATCAAAATTTTGGGGATGTTACATCCTCCCCACCTTGGAATGAATCTCGTCCTCGGGATTCGTTGTTTGAAGTGTGAACAGTTATTGCATCTTGATTGATGATATCTAATCTGGTTCTTGTTGATATAATCTTTATGTAGGATGACTATGGTCTTTATTTTGTTGCTAACTTACATCCTTGAATGATGTAACCAGTCAATAATTTAGAATATCATTAGTAAATATAAATTGCTAAACACATTGATCAGTTGTGTTTAACTATTTAGCCTACCGTTATGTATTCTAAATATTTACTGATGTTATCTACATTATTGTTTGGATTCGGTCTGTCGAATCTATTCCACTAATTTGTTGTTTAGATTCAGTCTAACGAATCTATTCTATCCTTGATCTTGATCGATGATGTTTGCTATATTCTAACTGTACTCTTGTACTTTGACTTAATCACATCTGCTATACTTAGCGATTGTATTTCATGAATATCTTCGAGTTCTTTTTCTTTGACTTTTTTGATCAACCTTACTAAGTAGGTAGTAATATTCCATCAGTTGTATTGCTTAAATGTCTTGTGGGTAATAACGAACTCCTTTCGATAGTATATTGTCCTTGCATATTTAGATGTCATCTAACGTTGATATATCATCTTCCTAGATGATAAGTTTTCTCAACGTTTTATTTGTTCTAAGTTTCGGATGAACTTTTCAACATTCGAACCTCTTGATTATTTTTTAGAGGTAACGAATATAAGCATTTTTGTGTATCAACACGATCTATATGCTAATATTTCATTTATAACTTTGGGATTTAAATACGCTTATTTGATTACAAAACTTCTCGTTTAAGAACGAGTTACAATTAATATACAAAAGTTAGCTAATCTATCTTGACATTTCCTTGATGTAATCTTGTCATTAATTAGTCTTGACTAGCTTTTCTTTTCGGGCATTCAGTCTTAAAGTGACCCGTTTATCCACATGTAAAACATACTCCTAGCTTCTTACGACATTCATCTATTGTGTGTCCTGCTCTCTTGCAGTATGTACAATTGTTTGTATTTTCTAGTTGACACTTTCTAGTATGTTTTCTTCCACAAGTTTTACATGCTGACTTGGGAGTACTTTCTTCTTTCTCTAACTTTTCGGAATCTTTTGGTTTCTTAGTCTCTTTATCTTTCTTCTTTTCTTCTTCTTGATTCCTTATCATACTGTTGATTAAGTATCCGGCCAATTCCATATCCGAATCAACTGTTTCTGGCATATTGGATCGTACCATGTCTCTTATTTCTCTTGGTAGTTCATATATGTAACGAGTTACTTTGTTATATTCTAGAGTTACTAGATGTGGAACCAGTCGGTAGTATTATAGGAATTTAGTATTATATTCCCTAAGATTTGTGCCAACAACCTTGTGATTCCATAACTCAGTTTGAATTCGATCCATTTCATGAGTTGGGCGAAATTTCTTTAATATAAAACCTTTGAATGTTTCCCAACTTAAATTTATACATTGTTTCTCGACCCTTGGTTTGAATCAGGGTGTTCCACTATTCAAGAGCTTCTCCCTTGAACATTGGTGAGGAGTAGTGAATAGCTTCCTCACCGGTGCATTTGCTTATGGTGACGATTGATTCTTGCTCTTCTAGCCATCTCATAGCAGCTATACCATCCGAGTATCCTTGAAATTCCTTAGGATCGTAAACTTTAAAGTTCTTAAAGTTGCATCCTTTTTGGATCTTTCGTTTCTTTCTTTTCTTGTTCTTTGGATTATTATCATCTGTAGAGCTATCACAAGCTTCTTCCTTCCTTTCTTTGGATCTTTAGTCGCTTTGTTTGTTTATCATTTACATACCATGTTTCTTCTTCAAGAAGAAACATTAACTTTATCATCTTCTTATATGAATATTATATATTTCTTAAAAATAAAGAAATACTATTTAATTATATCCCTTGAATAAACTTGCTTACGTTTCTTAATCAGGAAGAAACTATATTTTAACTATAACATTTGCTTAAGAAAAGTTATTTTATTCTTAATCGTAATCAAGGTTCGGCTATAACTCCGACTATGGTCTAAGCCATTTATAATAATAATATAATAACTTAGGCAGAACCCCTTACCTCGCACCTGGGTGTGACACGTGTGTGATGCGTCATCACGGCCCATCGCGGTACGCGATGGCCGTCTCTTTGGACTCATCGCGTAGCGCGATGGGCCCCTGTATATTATTTTTCATTTTCAGTCCTTCATTTTTTGTAGCTTGTCACATCTGGTCTAATTCTTATTGTCCAAAAATACTAAGGCGATTCGTGGCGATGCGAACGTGCAAAGTGCAAAGTGCGCCATCAAAGCACCACATTGAGCCCGTCGTTGTCGCCATCGCCATCGCCATCGCCATCGCCCTCGTCCTCGCCCGAGCCCGAGCCCGAGCCCGAGCGTGTGCGCTTCGAGTGCTACGCACCCTCCGCTAGGACTACTTGGTGCATGATATTCATAAAAGAATATTATTATGGAAAATCTCTTTCTTATAAAGAGCTATCATTTCTTTACCACTTTCTATGTGGGATGGGGTTCATATTCCTTATTTATACCTTAGTGGAATGCTTCCACTTTCTTACATCTTCCAATGTGGGATGGAGTTTTCTTTCATGTAAGTAAACTTAACTTATGAAATATTTTTATTTCCTTATTTTTCTTATATTTCCTTATTTAATATTTTCTCATTACTTATCTTGAGATAATTTTTGATCCCTCAACTTCCCTAAGTTGTCAGATTTGGATAGAAATTTTGGGTATGTTACAATTGATTCCCATAAAAATTATTCTTACTTTACATAAATTTATTGAAAATCAAAATGATAAAGTAGGAAAACAGCAAAAGGGTTAAGAGTATTTAAAATCAACGATAAAAATGTTGATAAACTGTCAAACAAAAGGGGGTATATTAAAATCACATAATGTGGGGCAAACACGTAAGTCCTAAACACTTTATATGAAGGCTTGTAAGTCCATATTACAAGTAAGTCCATGGTTCAACCTTTATTGTTTGAAAGAAAATTTGCAAAAAGTCTAAATAAGAAAAAAAAATGTTTGATGAATCATTAGGGGGTCGGAGTCAATTCGGGGTGGTACTGATGAACACAAACTATGCCCGACGTATGATGGAGTTTGTAACATGCTGGATTAAATGGGGACCACATGAGTATTGTGATTAATACATACCTTAACATATCACATTGACATCAAGAAACTTGTTAAACTTAAAGTGGACAAATTATATCTACAATCGACTCTAGGTTCATGGAATACTAATATCCAAATAGATGTGCGATCTAGGACGTTATAGATAATATGATTCCATGTTGAAATTTTTCTCACAAAAATTATATGTAAATTATTTAAACTTTAAATTAACTTAATTAAATTAATATTAACTTCATATTTACTTCAAATTTATTTTGATCTTAATATAATATTAATTTCATCTTTACTTCAGTTTTATTTTTAATTTTTCTTTTGTTTCGTTTTGTTTACACCTTAAGCATAGTTAATCTTGTACTAACTTTTAATTTGTATTTTAATTGAATTTTATTTTTTTTTAATTTTAATTCTATTTTCTTAAACTTAAAAGTTGGTCTTTACCTTTGTTTTCCTTTTGATTAATGGTTTTTAGGTTAAGTTCATTATGCCAAGTTTGTTAAGTGTCGGTCCAACAAAATATATCTTGTATGTTTTTAAAGTGTTTGGATTCGGTTTGTAAATATTTTGTGAGTTTAAATTTGTAAATATTTTCAGATTTTAGGGGTCGAGAGTATAAAATCGTTTAAAACTCGAGATGTTGACCCTATCACGAGATAGGCTGACCCTATTAATATGGTCAACAAAAATATCTTTCATTATTCACTTTCAAACTTATCTTTACACTCTCACTCTCTCTCTCTACCTTTTTCTCTTCACCGCCTCTTATCCTCAAGAAACCCTAGATCTAAATCATCAAATAACAAATCTGATTTTCATAACATACTTGATATTCATCAAAGACGAATCCGCCAACCATGGTAAAGCATCTCTATGATGCTTTTCATCTTATTCTTGTTCTAGGTTCACGAACAGTTTCTGACGGAACTGTTCAAATCCTATAAGGTTCTTATATGTTTTTTTTTTGTACAAATTGATGTTGTATTCTTGTTAGTGATACCATTAGGAGTGTTTGTGTTGTTTTATTTGAGTTTTTATTATAGTTTTTATAGTTTTTATAGTATTTTGGGTTTATCGGACCTTTTTGGGTCGAATTGACCTAGAGGAACATGTTTGTAGATGAATTTGTTTACCCAACAACTAATATCAAGGGTGTATAAACCTAGAAAAGCGTAAAGGGGTATATGTAGTTTGAAAGTGTCTGGGATTCTAATCGAATCTGTTGTATTCAATTAGAATAGATTAAAAAATTCTAACTGAATGGTATGATATATTCCAATTGAATAGACATTTGATTAGATAGAAAATTGTTTTATGTACTTTGTAATCGACTGAAAATGTATTCGAATGGACTCGATAAGAAAAGTTTGGTCATAAAATATGTAAAGGGAAAGTAATCGAATGCCCGTTCGATTAGAAAATGTATTGCTTTAGAAAATACATATACAGGAAAATGTGTCAAGGACCACGTAATCGAATCACCATTCGATTAGAAAAGTTTTGGACTGAATATGTCTAAGGACAATGTAATCAAATCACCATTCGTTTGAGAAGAACTTATATCTAAACACTTACCATGAAATTGCAATCGAATTGAGACTTAGATAAGGAATTCTAATCGAATCGAATTGAAATTCTAATCTAGTCGAATCACCATTCGATTTGATTAGAATCTAATTCGATTAGATTAGAAATTTATATTCGATTAGATTAGGCAGATATTAACTTTCTTATATATAACATGTATCCTAATCTAATCCACTCACACATCATTCGAATCGAATAAGCATTAGATTAGATCGATCTATGATTTGATTAGATTAAGTCCTCAATCTATTAGACATGTTAACAATTTTTGAAAATAACAGTTTCCTTCATTCTAATCTAACCTATAATTCGATTCGATCACTTGGGACTTGACAGTTTTTCTAAAATGTTGTATTAACTTAGTGGTGTTTAGTAGCATTCGATTAGATTACACAACATTTTAGCAGATTTCATATATCATCTTCAAACATGTTTGTCCATATTTTTTTGTAAAGTTTTATTTTATTTTTTTATTTTTATTTTTCTTTAATCTTATTTACATTTTATCTCTTGTTTGTTTGTGACTAATGGTTTGTATAGTATATAATCCTATATATGAAAACTCAATTATCAACACTTATGTTTCTTTTGTTTCTTTTGTAGCATCATAACAACTCGTGTTCCTTAGAGCTTCCCAATAAGAGAAAATACAAGGTGTTTATCTCAATGATTAAGGGATTACGAGCATGACCACTATCCTATGTCATATCTGCTGACCTAGAGGTTCATGATTCTTGGGTTGAGCATTTATGGGAAAAGGCAAAAACAGAAAAGAAAGGAATTATGATAACATCGAAGGTGACGGATCAAAGTAACGTGGTAGGTGAGGAGGTTATAAGACGAGCTCTGAAGATAAAAGACGGTGCTGGTGATCCGTTCAAAACATTCACAAAGGAAGAGATTGCAATATTAAATGTAGCACTTGTGAAAATAGGCATCTTCCTTCATATTGGAAGCTTCTATTTAACATTGTTGTCAACTGTTTGTCTTCACAGAAGGGAGGATTTGACAAGCTCGGTGCCAATTGGGTTGGCGTTATGTTATGATTGACGCACAAGAAAAAGTACAACTACTCCAAACTATTCTTCAAGCACATGCAACTTAATGTGCCGGATAAGAAGCGAAGAATGATGTATCCTAGATTTGTACATTTGATTCTGGATGATTTCCTACCTAACACTCCAAGACTTGTATATCTGGAGGAAGTTGATAAAGAATGAGAGGTTGTTGAGCCATCTGAGCCTCATCATGTGAGATTCGTTTGGCAATCTGTATTTAAGGCAATGGTTGAACCCACCGGGAGGAGTGTGTATAAGTATCAATGTGAAGAGCCTAGGGTCAAGTTCGGTCAGTTTGCTAAGACCGAACCTGAAAGTGATGAAATAGAGGCTGAGGAAGAAGGGGACAATGGTAGTGATGATGACGATGATTGTCATGATGATGATGAGGTTGGAGATGATGAAGAAGAGCAAGACGAGCATGAGGTTGAACCTGAAACAGCTGAAAATGAACTCAACAGATGTGAAGGGTGAACACCAGTCAAAGAAGAAACATGATAATGGAAAGGGAAATGCTGGTGAGACTTCAAATAAGTCTGCTTCTACTGATACGGGAGGAGCCCGAGCACCTTGCACTTAGCTAGCTCCTCTTATTTGCATAAGGGTAGAAAGGTCAATGACATGTTACGTTGTAAATTGTAATCTTCAAAGATGAAATGTTGTAGACTTCTAGTTTTTATCAATTTAATTATCTGTGTTATTTAATTATACTCTCTGCATGGAACTACTAATACCTTAATTTCTATTTTTCTTAAAGATTAGGATATAGTTGGTGGTTAGTTTTATGCGAGACCTTAAACATTTGTAGGTTTTGTTGTCAGTATGTTAATTATATGGCTTATTTTGTGGCAGCCATGAGGCAGGCTGGGCGAAGGATTAGCGGTTTATGTTACTGGTTTTGGAACTCGTTTGCTAAAGGTATTTTGGTTTTCATATATACAAGTTGTAGTTTGTTTTATGTTTATTCGTTTATGCTCATTTATGTTGGTTATTTTACATTTGTTTAAGTTCGTTCCTTAATATATTCATTTAAAAGTTTTTGGCCCATTACAATTTAATTTACTTTTAATAACTTTACAGGCCCAACACATTGTCTTCACATTGCTTTTAAGTTTACTTTTAGCTTAGTTGTGTTGTTCATATATATCTAGTTATGTTCGTTCATTTATTCTTGTGAACCGTCCATTTATACTATTAACGAATGAACACAAACAAGAAAAAGAAAACCTCCTTTGTAAAACATGTCCGATCATTCGATTGGTCAAAAGAAGACTCTTCTTTCAGACTTTGACCGGTCAAAGTTTTATAGTGGACAATGTTATATCTTCTTCTATAATTATACTTGGGAAGGTCAAGAAATATGCCTTATTGGTACATGGTCTGGAAAACAAAGAAGCAGGATACAGTAATTATATATTTGAGAAGGAGAATGATCTTCTTGATGAGTGATTGCATTGTTTCGAGTTCAAGGCTCGAACAGGTAAGCAATAGTAATTTTATTTTTAACTTTGGTTTAGTTTGAAATTTATTTTCATTATATGATATTTTTAACTTTATTTTAATTGGCTTAGGAGGCATTACTTTGAACTCTTCCTACTGCTACATATTAAACTGTGGTTCTTCTGTCATTACACGGATCTCGATTCTAAGAACGCTTGAAATAGAGCAACTTGTCAAGAGGCAACTAGATGTGGCACTAAAGGTTGAAACTTTCTCCAAAAAAGTTATATTTTTGCTCAATTTTATTTAATTAAATATTTAGGCTCATCTAACTTACGAGTGCCCTACTTTAACTTAAAAGAGCTCGAGGTTGGCTCGTTTAACTTACGATATCTCGAACTCGAGGCTCACGAGCCGACTCGAGCTCAAAAACTGAAACTCGGGCTCGATCGAGATTTTTAACGAGACGGATCTTGAGTAGCTCGTGAGTGGTCGGCTCGTTTGCATCCCTAAACAAGGCAAGTGTCGATATGGTTGATTTCAATAGGTTATTATCGGTTTTCGGTTAATAATTAAGTCGGTCACATAAGTTAGTGTCCATATTGGTTACATATTGAATAGTCTTTATCTTTTTAAGTATGTACCTCGCATGAAGATTGAAGATGGTGAAAGTGGTTAATGATTGTGATGAAGTTTTCAATTTTATTCAAATATTTTTTACTTTTCATTTTGCATGTATGATATCTTGACTTGATTTGAGAGTTATTAGACATTTAGTATGTTTGTAATGTGATTGGTATGTTTTTGGCATGGGATATGTTTGTGTTTGAATGTGATCGAACTTTTGAAAGTAGTGGCAGACGAAAAAAAGTGTCACTAAAGTCCATAAATTTTTAGTGGCATATGGAAAAAGTGCCACTAAAATCCTTAAAGTTGGTAGTGGTAGACAACTAAAAGTGCCACTAAAAGTCCAAAGATTTGTAGTGGCAGACTAAAAATAGTGCCACTAAAAGAGTTTTTTAATGGTAGACGAAAAAAGTGTCACTATAAGGCCAAAAAGAATGTAGTGGCAAACGTAAAATGTACCACTAAAAGACTTTAGTGGTAGCGCTTCTAGTGATACCTTTTTTTGTATCACTCATTCCTACAAGGGTAATTAGTGACACTTTGTGGGTTTCTTGTGACTTTTTGTGTGCCATTAAATGGCTTTTTTATTTGTAGTGTTTATATTTAACCTCACTGAAAATATTAATCTTTTATTGCATGTAGGATGATGGGTAAGATGTGAGATATTGCGTGTTGGGTCTACGGTAGCTAATTGCATATCAAAAAGATGTGAGTTCCAAATTCAAATTCTCACCATTAAAATATAGTTGTAGCTTAAATTTTGACAAAGTCCGCTTATAACAAAATTCTGGCCAAGTCAACTTATTAGTCTGGGGTTGTTGATGTCGAGGTTGAGGTGAAGTTGATGTCGAGGTTGATTCGTTAAGGAAGGTGAGGAGGATGAAGATGAGAAGAAATAGAGGAAGAAGAATAAGAAAAATAGAAGAGATAGGATGAATGAGAGAGAAAAAATGTTAATGAAAAAGACAATATTTTTTACAAAAATTGGACGGAGCCGACGAGATTTTATAAAATTTAGCCAAGAAGACATAATTACTTAAAATTTGAACAGAGGTTACGAGTTTCAAATAATTTTGAATCTTGTTGGATCGATTCCCAAAACATTTAAAACTCGTCGACGGGTTTGGTAGCGCTATATTTGGAACCTTTGAGAAAGAAGGGTTAAATTGTGTTCGTGTTTCTAAAATGGGTTATATTGAGAAATATCCATTTTTTAAATCAAGCACGCTTTTTTTGCATATATTCTGTGTAGAGATTTCAAATACCATATACGACTAGTAAAATTGAGGCAAAAATACAAAGCACAAAAAATAAGAAGAGTGAAAGGGAATTTAATCCATTGATTTTAGATTGAATGGATGAGATTAATTTTAAAGGAATTTTTGATGGGAGGGCATAAAGGTAATAACCCACTATTGTCGACGTTCTATCTTCACATGTAAGACACATGTCAATTCCCCAATCATTTTAAAACCTCCATAAATTTTTCATCCAACCTTTTTTTTAAACAATCACCATAATAACAAACATTTTTTAATCTTTAACATGAGCATAATATTGTTATATAAACATAAAAAAAATAATGGGTTTTTTATATTGTGATATTTTTTTATTGTGTTTTTTAATTGAGTTTTTGACTTTTTTTCTATGCATTGTGTTATATGATGTTCGGTCAGTTTGTATATAGTTTAATTCGATGAATATTTAGTTTTAATCGTTTGTTTCATGAACTTCAATACTATATACGTGTTTGTTGTATTTCATGTCTCATATAATTAAAACAACTATTTTGGACATGTACGAGCACGAAATGAAGACCCGGGATGTCCAGCACGCATTATGAGATAAGAAATTATGTCAGCTGGTGAAGAGATCTGTCGTGATACGTGACGTGCTGGAGAGAAGAGCATCGTGTATCGCGATGGTAGCTAAAACATTGTTATTGTTGACTTTGGTCAATCACGATACGCGATGGACCTATAAAGACCCCATCGCGTACCGCGATGGTTGGCGAAGACGGTAAGTTAGGGTTTTTATTATAATATAATTATGGCAACCCTATGATTAGCTAACTTCTTCCAGAGCAATTTCTAGGGCATAGAAGAGTATTTCCATCATTCTGACTCATACTGAGATCATCTACATGTTCTATATCATCATAATTGAAGATCTTGTGATGTTGAGATGCAGCTAATCTTCTATAATCATACCAGGGATGTAAAGAATGAATTGATTTTATTTATCTTTGATTAATCTATGATTATTGATGTTTAATATTATTGTGCATTCAGTCGGTTTAATTTTATGTCGATCTGAAAGATTAGTTTGTCAGTTGTTATGATATTTGCTTATAAGGTTGTTTGACTAGTTTGAATATGATGAAGCATACAATTGCCCTTAGTTTGGTCACACTAGAAGGGACCGTTTGATTGCTAGTGTCGTGTGTTGGCAATTGTTGATGCCTATTGTTTTCCTAGTTAATCGGTATGTGTAGGTCTTTGATAAATAAGCTGTTAAATTAACATGAGATTGCTGTTATGTGCTTACTTGAACCCGAAGTGTGATTTGTTTCTATTATTTGTTTGAAAGATTATTAATTGCTTGCTTAATATTAAAACCAAAACTTGTTTGATTGTTTGATCAGCACTATAAATTGTTCATAATAGTATAAATTTGTTGCACGTTACATAGACCACATACTCCTCGTGTTTCGACACCCTACTTAGCCTAGCATGCTTACTAGATAGCGACGATCTAGCATCAAAACGACCTTCGTTTGAGTCACGCAAAAACCTAATGAACCTAAGTAGCTAAGGTAAGTTAGGTATCGTATCCACCAGGAGTCGTGGTCAATGTAACGTGCAATAAATTCCTTAATTTATGAAGTAGCTAAGAAAAGTGCTGATCACACTAGCAAAGAGTTGGTTTTAATAATAAGCAAACAAACTGAGCAAAGTTCAAGCAATTAACAAAGATAAATCACAGCCGGGTTTCAAGTATGTAACACAAAAACAATCTCATGTCATTTTACAGATTAATTATCAATAATTGAATATGGTTAAAGGGAACATTTTATAGGGTCGCAGTTAGACCTATAATGTTATATGGAACAGAATATTGGGCCATCAAGAAGGCACAAGTTCGGAAGATGAAGGTAGCAGAGATGAGAATGTTACGCCGGATGTGTGGGCACACAAGGTTAGACCGAGTAAGAAACAGTGTGTTTCGGGAGAGATTAGGGGTATCTAACATATCCGAAAAGATAAGAGATTGGAGATTGAGATGGTTTGGACATGTGAAGAGAAGACAAACGACGAATCCTGTTAGATCCGTAGAAAACATTACTGTAGACGGGAGGAGGGGTAGAGGCCGACCTAAATTGACTTGGGATGAGAGGATTAGACATGATTTGCTAGACCTAAACCTCTCCGAGGACATGGTTGAGGATAGGAAATCTTGGAGACGTAGAATTAGAGTTAAATATTTTTAGGGAGAAAGGAATACCTTAGCGGCTTCTCTTTACCTTAGTTTTGGTCACACACCATTATGTTATTTTCTTTTCATATATCATGTATTTTTATCTATTTATGTATTAGTATTATTATTTTTACCACGTGTTATGATTAATTATATTACTGTTGAACTTTGATTTCCTCTTATATTGCCTCATATATATGTTGTTTAGAGCTGAGGGTCTCTAAGGAAGCCACCTCTCCATCCCATGGATAGAGATACGATGTGCCTACATCCCACCCTCCCCAGACCCTACTCATAGCTTTGGCTCTTTGCTATTGGTGGGTTTCCACTGGGTATGATTGATTTATGACATCCAAACTAATTAATACAACCCTATGAACACGTATCACATCAACCGGCAAACTAATTGTTCTGATCGAAATAAACCTAAACCAGCTGAGTGCACAATAATACCAAACATCAATGTTCATAGATCGACAATCAATAAATACAAAAATTTAGTTCTTAAAACATGAGACAAACTGAACAAGTACAATACTCTACATCCCACATACGATTTGAGGAGACTAGTCGCTTATGGTGATGAGCTAGTATATACTTGATGTTTTGTAGGCCATGAATATAGATTGGAAGTTCAATGAATATCAATATGGTGACCTGTTTTGTCTCCTGTTGTGACTCATGTTATCCACCCCTAAACGACCCCATTTTCAACTTCTCTCTTTGAAAAAAAATTGTTAGAAAAACTATTTAGAAACTGAAAAACCAACAATGACTGAAAACGTCTAACTTGGCATTAATGACAATAAATAACAAATAACAACTTAGGTTTCTAAACACTCTTCGAGTACTATCGGGCTAAAAATTTCATATACCCCCATCCCCACACTTGAGGTTGACATTTTCCTCAATGTTAAAAATAGAAAATGTTTAAAGAACATTTAGGACGTGGTTAAAATTGTTTGTTTAACAAAATTTAAAAATCAGAGCTCTAATGTGATGGTTCTGACATTAAAATCTACAATTACACTTCTAACACTCCAGCTAAAATAATAAATAAATTGTGAAAATGAAATCACCTGATATGAATGATAATGCAATGCTAAACATGACTTGTAAACTCTCATGAACACTCGTCTCCTCCAAATACTATAACTAAATCTGCAAAATCCCGAGACGTGTAGAAGCAAGCTTCTCACAAGTGTCAGACATAGGTCTTTTAAGAATTTCGCAAAAATGATTTTTTTTATTTTATAAGATGATTACCGAGACGAATTAGTTAGCTTCTTAAAAAAAATTGTTAAACGAGTTGAATTGTTAAAAGATCTAACTCACTTTCGTAGGAATCACGGTTGCATTTAGAGCATGCAACAAGCCCTTTACCGGGTGGAAAAGTAAGGTCTTGTGAGGGTTTATAGTGAACTACACCCACAAAGTTTCAAATACAACAAAATATACACATACCTGGATTAACCACAACAAAAAGATCATGAAAGCACTCTAGGTAGCTTAACTGAAACCTTGTTATCTGAAAAAAAAAATTATTGAACACATCAAATCCCAACTTTTCCTATGCATATCCCCGCACTTAGCTTTTTCTATGATGGTACACTTGAAATTACAATTAGTAATATAAAAACTAAAAACAAATGCAAACTAAAAATATACAAAACGTACAATTACCGCCGTTTTGAAAATTATATGGCATTCAAGGTGGGCTAGCCCACTCCTGTGCGACCTTCTCCTTATAAGCACACTCTTCTCAATCACTTACTGCCAGTCTTTCGGTAGGCCAGGATCTGGCCCGAACATCCTCAATCTCCACTATAGATCGTTTTGCTTTGGTGGATGTCTCACCATATTCTTCCTTGGTCGACTACCTTTATCTGCGACCTTCTCACTATGTTGTTTCTCAACTCCCTTCTGACCTGTCAATCACTAAACATTCCTCTTTTGTGTTCCTTGTTCAAGGATACACACCTGTCAACAAAATCTGCCTTCGGTCTTCTCTTGTCAACAACAAGGTAAGTAGCATTTTCAAACAATAAATAACTGTTTATCACGGTTCCCACACTTAAATTCCTATTGTCCCTGTAGCGCAATCAATCACCACATGTGCGGTGGAAAAGAATGGCCTACCCTATATGATCATTGGTTGTGTATTATTCACACCTTTAGCATAATTAAGTACAAGAAAGTTAATTGGGTACCAAAATTCTTCCACATGAACCATAACATTAGTTACATAGCCCCTAGGAAGTGTATGAGTTTGATCTGCCAACACCACGGTGGTGTTTACCTTTTCTAACAGGCCAAATTCATACTAATCATACAAATTATCGCGCATGATACTAACACATGCACCAACATCTAGAAGTGGCCGATCAGTTTTAAATTCCCCAATTTCAATTGATAAAAGTGGCACTCCCGGGTCTTGGAGTTTACTTAGGGTGGTATTACTCTCCACCTCCTCATCTCTTCTGAAGATGTGATGTAGGGGTAAAATTAAGTGCATTAAGCGTCTAATTTCGTGTGTTTTAATTAGTTAAATATTGTGAACACGAGTACTTTGAGTGCGATTGTGGTTACAGGTGTGCGGAGCTTAACGAAGCTTAAAGGAGCGAATTGGAGCACTCATGATGGAGTGAAAATGAATGTAACGATATATGATATGATAGAGAATTGAAATACGAAGACGTGACCGCAAACGGGGAGGAAAACGGAGTTGAAATGAAGATTTTATGAAGAAAACAGTGATTTAGCCTGGCAGTGGCCGTAAGGCAGAAGCTGATGCCCGTAGCTTACTGCTCAGCCGTAAGGTACGCCTTGAAGGCCGTAGCTTACGGCCTGGTCTGAAGGAAAAGAGATTTTTGGTGATTTTTTTTCCATATATAAGCCATAAAACACTAAGGTCGAAAATATTTATTCACCATTAGTTTTGGGACTTTTTGGAGGCCATCTTTCACCACCAATAGACACCCTAATCACACAATTGATCCATGAACACCTTCTCCAACACAATCATCAAGAGCATGAAGATCGAGATGCTAGGCTAAAGGCTTTATAACCATATCCATGTGTAGGGTCGAGTTGCATGAGTAGGTTTTGATATTCTATACTTAACTTTGGATTTGGTTTTGGTTAATCATTCAGTTGATCAACTCTTTGTGTTTGCTTTTGTGCTTAAACGGTTTTTATTAATTGATTACTTAATCTTTTGTCAGTTAATTGATTTGTGGTCATCAACAATTAGGATTAAGTTCTTTCATCATTGTCCTGTTTATCGTTAACCATATTATTGATTTTGTGTTTCAACAAGTTAAACCGATTATCAAATAGATTTTCATTAAGCCGTGTCAATTGTTCGGATTCAGTTCTAACGATCAACACAGTCAGTCGTTAAGTCTATTGATTTACATATTTTATAAGAAACCGTCCAAAGAAATTTATCAATTCCTTAACTTGCTTCAAAAACCGAACCCTGGAGTTTGGTTATTTTCACATCATTGTTTACAAAACTACTCTTTTAAACCACTTGACATCATTTGTCCACTTTAATTATTTTATAATAAAACTTGAGTTCCACTTGCACTTTCCACTGATTCCCTATGGATTCGACACCTTACTTGACTTAGCTAGTAAAGGTATTTTATAAGTGTTTTTGATTGACCTTTCGACATCGATCATTTATCCCTGAAGTTGAATTGTTTCTAGGTGTCTATCTAATTTTCTGTCAGTAGCTTCAGCTACGCGTCCAATTACGAGTGCACTGACTCGTCTGAATTACCCGAGTACCCTTTTTGTTGGTCCTAATTCTGACTGCCCGATGAACTACCACCTCAATTACCATCTCTGTGATAGCCCCGACCACTGTTTTGATTAGTTGAACCCTGCTGATAACCACCTTGTCCGTAACTATCACGCTGCCGGTTGGCTCAAACCATGAAAATTCGGATTTGACTGAGTGGTCACATTCCCATATCTAAAGTTCGGGTGGTTCCTCATGCGCGGATGATAGGTGTTTAAGTTAAACCCTTAGCCTTTGGACTCCCTGTAAGCATGATTAACTTCCTCCTCGGGATCCTCCTCCTCATCATCAAACTAGGGGCAATGTTCTGCCTTATGCCCGAGTTCATCACAATCCTTAGAAAACGGGAATTTCACCCCGACTTTACCAACCTCTTTATTCTTATCTTTTTTGTACACAACTAGCTCTCGTTCTAACTCAGCTATCCGCTTCTGAATTAGAATTCTCACACATGAACTCAAGAAAATCACAATCGTCTTCTTAAGGTTGGTTTAACAGTTGAATGTTACATGAGGCTTTCAAATGTTTTATGTCCTCATAAGATAACCCGTCAACAAAATACTTCACTAACTCCCACAACTCGATCTGATGTTGCGGCCACTTTCGTATCATTTCTTTGAATCGGGTAAATATCTCGTGAAATAGCTCGTCTGATAACTGCGAAAAATGGTGAATCTCCATTCGTGCCTCGTTTATTTTCGACTATGAATAATACTCGTTTAGAAAAACATGTTTCATCTCGGCCCAGTTCCTGATACTTTACATCAGAAACGTGTTAAACCAGTGTTTTGCTTTGTCATTCAATGAGAACTGGAATAACCTTAACCGAACCTCATCTTGGTCAAACGTATCATCACTAATCGACTCGCAAATAGCTAAAAATCGTACAAGTGTGAATACAGGTCCTCAGAAACTGTCCCGTGAAAATGTGACATGATGCTAATGTAAGACGGTTGGGACTTAAATGTATGTTTTCCCGGTACTCGCATCCGTGGGACAGTCGGGGATGCTCCATCTAAAGTAGCCAGTGTGAACAGACTATTAACACCCTGAACTGGGGCTACATAGTTTCTCCGAACCGGGGCTACATATTTTCTCCTTCGTCCAGCTAGATTAACCAAACCAACTAAGTTGACCTGAATCCCCTAACCCCTAGCAATTCTGTTAGCTCTGTTAACTTTGTTCTTCCCAATACCGTGTCTACCCCTGTTCCGATTCACAAATCCACCACGACTCTGGTTCACTGGTTTTTCTTCCTCTTTTGTTTTGGTTTCTGGATAAGCGTGCTGAATTGTTTGGGTTTGGTTCTTGGTTATAATTGACCAGTGGATTCGGGTTGTTCTTTGTTGTTATTGTGGTTTCGGTGGAATATGTTTTCTTAGTTGAGTGGGTTAGAGTTTGGATTTTGATTTTGATTTTGATGTTGGTTTGGTTTTGAATATGGTGTTGGTTTTGCTCTTTCATTGCCGATTCTCTCAGCTGAGCTTAGTTCTGCCGGCTAATCCATTAATCTCGGGCTCGAAAATAAGTGGTGACTGTCTGCCAGAGTGGCGAGTGTGCATAAACCTGTTACCAGCACAAACAACACACCCAGCGTAAAATGAGAACATACAATTTAAACTATAAATTAAAACTAGACTAAAACTAAAATAAACACGAAAATCAAATAACACGAAAACACTAAGCGCACTAACTCCCCGGCATCAACGCCATTTTGGTCCTAGACTGCGCTATCTAGGCAAATACAATATTATACAGTGTTCCTAATCACCTTAATTTAGTTTGAGCAAGTAGGTGTCGAATCACGAGGAGTATGTGGTCAATGTAAAATGTATCTAGTTCCTAAAATTATGAAGTAACAGTTAACAATGCTGATCACACTAGCAAAAGACTGAATTTAATATCAAACAAGTATACTTAGCTAAGTTCAATCAATAAACAAGACAAATCACACCCAGGGTTCAATAAAGTAAATAATCAGTAATCCCATGTTTACTTAATAGATTAATTGTCAAAGATCAAATCAGATTGACTAACTAGCTAAAACTTAGGCATTAACAATCGCTAAAACACGACACTAGTTATCAAAGAGTGTCTGCTAATGTGACTCATCTAAGGGCAATTATATGCTTCATCATATTCAAACTAGTTAAAGAAACCCTATAAGAAATTATCATAGCAGCCGGTAAACTAATCGGTTCTTATCGAAATACACCTAAACTGACTGAGTGCATAGTCATACCAAACATCAATACAAATAGATTAATCAATGACAAATACAAATCATTCGTTCTTTGACACATGAGAAAACTGAAAATACAATACTCTACATCCCGAGTATGATTCGAGTAGACTAGCCGAGCATCGCCATCGGTAGATCTTCAACTATGATGAGGAAGACAATTAGGATTGATCAAGAGACGAATGGTAGACCTCGAATTCACTCAAAATGACCTGACAGTTGCCGAAAGTCATAAGAGCTGATTAGGGTTCATAAAATAGCATATATGGGTCAAAATCCGACTTTCACGTTTTTTATGTCCATCACGATACGCGGCGAGGATAGCCTTATTCTCTCGCGTATTGTGACAAAAAAGACATCGTATTTGGATTACTCTCATTGAGAAACCCAAAATTCATATATTTTGAGTCCCGTAGCTTATTTTCTAGTCTAGAATATGCTCGTTTTACTTCTTAGTCGCTTTTTGTCAACCCATCTTGTTCAGTTTTAGCATCGGCTTTAGGCTTCTCATCCAAACTCTTCCCAAATACTTCTTACACTTACCAAGACTTCAATTTATGCTCCGGTCTTCCCAAGATATCATTTCATGCTCGTACAAGTCTCCAATTTAGCATCTTTAACGATCAATTATTTGAAATACAAAAGCATGTATGAAGTACCAAAGTTCTAACAATATACTTAATAAAACTACAAAATTAAACACTAATATATATATACAAAGTACCCGACCATCATTATAGATTTTGGTCATTATATTTTTCAATTAATACTCATATTAAAGATAAAAAAATAAAACAAAGATTATGTCATTGTGTCTTTTTGTTCGTCATTGTGATTTTGTGCTCATCATTTGTCTTTTAGTATCCTTGTGTTTTAGTCGTTGTGTAATATGTTCATTGTCTTTTATTTGGTATTGACATATTGCATTCACTTAATTTGAGAAAAAGAGTATTAGGTTCATGTCATTGTGTAATATGTAGTTTCCATTGTGTTTACATTTAAAGTCATTGTGTTATATGTATTCACCATTTTGTTTTACGTTTCATGTCATTGTATTATATGTATTCACCATTATGTTTTACGTTTCAAGGTTATTGTGTAACATGTATTCATTATTGTGTTTTATGTATTAGATAATTTGTTGTTATTTTATCATTATATTTACATATTATTATTACACAGCTTTTCATATTATTATTACACATATTATATTTACTATTAAGTTGATACACTTTTCTCTTTAGTCCTAATTGACACATGTTAATTAATTATCACTTCTCACACTTCTCATGTTTGTTGGCCTTTGTAGAGTAACTCAACCCCGATAAAAAATAGGTAAATATGATTAAAGAAAAACTAAAACTTTAATATTATTATATATAAAAATTTTGAAGTTTGGTACCGCAAAGCCCCCATTGGGTCACTTTGTGACACTGTATTGGGGGTATTTTCTTTTTCTTTTTTTCTTGTTTTAGCTTTGACATGTAATGAACATAACGAAAACTAAACGAATGCCAAGTTTGTTTTTGTTCTTTTTTTTATTATTTTATTTTAGTAATGGTACCTTGATGGAAATCAATCGAATTTACCTAGACTCATCACGTTTGGTTTTAGTTCATGTACCATAATGATAGCCGAATGAGTGCTAATGCGTTTTTAGTTCCGGTGTCTTAACAAACATGATTAAAACCGACCGAATTCACATATCGATAACGGGCGGGTTTTACCAATGACCGTGTTTTACCGACCGAAGTCACGCCATTGGTCCACCCAATTTTATAAATATTTTTGTTTTATTTTTAGTCTTAGTTTCGGTACGATAACACATGTATTCAAAATCGTCCGAATTTTTCTCGACTTACAACATCAACGATTGGGTTTAACCATTGTCCGTAACACTAGTTCACTATAACAATGGATGAGTCATTCAAATTTATTTGTTTTATAATGGTTAATGTTTATTAAATTTAATTTCTTTTATACCGGTTAACGTATATTAAAATTTAAGTGTTACAATTTCTTCTTGTTTTATCTTCTTAGAACTATAAATATCGTTCATTAATTTTTACCACATTCATCAACTACATCGGAAAGCGTTTTCAAATTTATTTAATAAAAAAGGGTAGCTATGATTTAATTAAAGACATTAATATTTTTATTATACTGACATAAATACCCACACATTTTTAATCTCTATAATTTAGGTAATTAGTAATTTGATTAAATGATAGATTGATATGTTTTGATTACGCTGAAATAAATATGCTTTCATTAAAAATAAAAAAATAGTTTGAGCTATTTGTTATATAATGGCAAAATTCTGTAATTTGAGAGTCTTGAAATCATGTCCCCCAACCCTAACACTCTGTTCCACAGTCTCATTTAAAGAGAGAAAGGAAAATAAAGGAAAGTATAAGAGAAAGGAAAGGAAAATATGTGATTTTATTTGGTGTTCCCCAGTCTAATGGAAAGGAAAGTTTATATTTTATGTGTTCCCTAGTTGGGAGGAAAAGAAAGAAGAGTCACAATTTTACCATTATACCCTTAGGTTACTTCCAAGTGTCCATTAGTCGTTTCTCTAAACCATCTCTACCAACTACCCTCGTGGTCTCAAACAAGTCTCATATGTTAGTATGTTGAGACCTCATTTTTCCTTCCTTCAACAATTAAATGTAACTAAATTCTTGTCCGCCGCGTTTCCGCAAACGCCTAGCGTCTGTTTTTTGTTCTAATGTTATGATATGTCGTTACCTGCAAAGCTTTGGGGTGTGAATTTGACCAAATGAAAAATAAGATGAGGGCAGTTTATTTGTCCTAATAAAACTAGTTCACACATGTGAGAAGTAATAGTTTATTTTGTCTTGGTTAATTGAAGTTATACTCAAAACAAATGATACAAGCTTACCTGTCAGTGAGCATGTTAATCAATCTCACTATTCTGTTCAACTTAAATCCTATAATAACATCTAGTCTGCAACGATAATCAAATGCAAATACTTATAAAATGTAAAGTGTGTACGCCTCTATCAGAATAATCGGAAAATTAAGAGAAAACGAGCCGATGAGTTGTGCTGCAAATTTACTCAAGGAGCTGAACCACAGATCCTTTACAATCGACGACGGTTTTGACTCGATCATCAAGATGAGTGACGAGAATTGCTTGCTGAGTGGATGCAGAAACGGTACCTTTCTTGTGTAGAGCCGATGAGTTTGATTTCAAATACATGTAGCAAGGGTCTCTAATTCATGTCTCCGGTGAGATGTCTAATTCATAGGCATTTTGAAAAGGAATTATGGAGCCAAAAGTTGTTTCAGAGTTACTCTGATTAGGTATGAAGAACATTAGAAAAAAAGAAAGGAAACATTTGACCTAATATGAGGGCAGTATTGTAACTATGACCATTTTCTTTTCCATCTGTTTCTCTCCAATATGGAAGGAAAACAAACACAGGGAATTCTCTCTTTTTTTCTTTTCCTTTCTATTCTTTTCTTTCCAAAAAAATCTTGTTTTCTCCTTAATTCTACTTTCTTTTCTTTTCTTTTCTCTCTATAAATTAACTCTGAAACAGAGTGTAAAGTCTGCGGCATAATTAACTCTCTCCGGTGGATTCAAGTATCTGTTACCAGCAGTTACAACCATTAACAAGTCTATCTCCAATCGCAAATAATGGAATTGAACGGTTTTAGCCTTCATTCGTTGCCACCTCCTGCCTTAAGTAACATCAATTAGTTTCAACCTTTCATTCTATGCACTTATCTTTCTTCGCGTTGTATGCAATAGCACATCTGAATGCGACAACCTAACTGCTTTAGCAGTCCTCAATCGTAAGATTTTCTTGTTACAATTTTATAAATTCGAATTTTATATTAGGGCTTTCAATTTCAAAAATATTCTGATTACAGGATCAACAGTTGATAAGTTGTTCATGCTAATGTTCCTAGAGACACATATTAGACACTCATATAAAAAGATTTCACATTTATCAGCTAGATATAAAATTACAAATAGCATCTAACTATGACAGGGGGGCTTACATCGAGTAATATATCTATAATGGTATGGTTCATGCATGTCAAGTGTTTGATATGTTTGAATGGAATCTGGGTTTATGCTTGACAATTTTCCTTTTTTTTTTTTTTGCCACGCCGGTGTTTGGGTAGATATTGTGTTAAATTTTATGGCTAAACTCATTCACTAAGTTTGAATTGAATGGAATGTGATATGTAGGTGATTGTTTGGTCATTGCTATCATGATGCTATGTTAGTAACGCGCTTTGTTATGCTATGTTATGATATGCAGACTTCTGTATGGAAAGTTAACATGTTTTCAGCTATGATGAATCCAAATACGGGCGGCATCATCAAATGTGGTTCATTAGCGGTTCATGTTGCCACTACCGAAGGTATTTGAATTAACTATGCCTTTTAAAGTTTTGTTTTGGAATTGAATCATCTGTTTAGTTCGGGTTGTGGTGTTCGAATTAGGGTGGATTTTGATCTCATTATTAAGTTAATGTACAATTTATGTTATAAATCACAACCCTAAGTGTTTAATATTTGTTTAACAACTCATATTATGATGTATTTCATTCTAAATTGTACTCCCTCCGTCCCTCTACAAACACAAAATTTAAGAAAGTTTTAATGATTGCACTTTTTTTTAACAAATGACTATTATGCCCTTGACATATGTAAAAAGACATAATTTAAGAAAGTTTGAATGATTGCATTTTTAAGGGTAAATTTGAAAATTAATTAATAAAGTTTGATAATGGACATTTGTAATGGGACAAACTAAAAAGGAAATGTTGACACTTTCAAAGGGACGGATGAAGTATTTCCATGGACGCTGTCTTCCGTAAAGCCATTTTTGGAAATGGCTTGTAATCTTCTCTCAGTTTCTTATTTGTTTTCTTGTTTTCAAAACTTAAATTATGATTAATGGGATTTTTTTATGGAGAATTAGTTATGGTAGATGGTGTTCCAGTTTTATTAGCCCGAGGGTAGTGGGGGATGAACGGGTGGGCGTGGTCCAGGCGGCTGCCTAGGTGGCTCGCGAACACCACTACACCCTTCATGTGATCGGGGGCGCGGACGAGGGGGTGGACGGGTTGAACAAGGGTTGAGCAAGGGTTTGAGTAAATTAACAATCAAGCTTGGGGTGGATCAATCAAGCCCCACTATACCCTATGGGGCTTGATCCAAGGGCTTGATCACGAGCCACGTCAGCGCCTACGTGTCGTATATGTATTGGATCACTTGGGGCTTGATCAAGCCCCACTACCCTTAGCCTTTGCAAAGCCTCAACATATGCGAATTTAAGTGGTGAGTCGGTAAGTTTTTGGTTGTTATTCTATTCCAGTAAAACGTTGCACTTAGATTATCAGTTTGATGATTCTACGCATTAACTTGTACATTGACTACATGGTGGTCCACTTGCTGCCTATTGCAAACTCCCTCTAATTCAGATATGATTGTGGAAGTTTTATTATCTCAGTAATATTTTCAACTTTTAAACAAATTGTAATATTTTGTGTTTTATTCTAATTATTTTGCTTGTTTGTGACTGTAATTTCATGATAATTTGGATCTACCGTGTTGGGTTCGTCATAGAGCAAAGAGAAATGAATTTTGGACTGAGTGATGAAATGGTGCATATGGTAGGAAGCTGCTCAATTAAACAAAGAAGAATAAATCCAAAGGAAAGTTAATTAGAAGTATAGATGATAATGGTAGCACTTCATGAATCCAAATTTTCATTTTCTCACAATGCAGAGTAGTTTTATTGACAACGTAATACTTAAGTGTTTATTAACTTGTTACTCAAGGTTCAGCATTTCAAGTATGGAAATGATGAAGACAGGATCGTGGACACGAGAAGATGATGAGTGGTTGTATACTTGTTTTATCAAAGAAGATTAAGGTTGATGGCAATTAGTTCCCAAGAAAGCAGACTCTGCTACGGGAAGAGTTATCGGCATCGTTGGATGAACTACCTGGTTTTGAGAACCAACCATCTCCTGAACGTTTAAACTATGTTTCCATGTAAATGTGGTTTGTATACACTAGTCCATGGGGGTTTGATACTTGTGACGGGCTCGGATCAAATCGGGTAGTTTTAGCCATTGGTTGAAATGGTTAGGTGAATGCTGAATACTTTAACTTGTTTTATTTTTTAATTTTCGACAACATTTTTTAGAGGATTTTTGCACAATGTCGTACATCAGGTGCTCGAAGCAAACAAAAGAGGAGGCCACGACTCAACTCTCTTTGTTTCCATTGTGAACCCATTTTATGTGGGTCCTTCGAATGATGGGTACTTGTATGCTCCTGCTCCTGCTAATGTTCCACAACTAGAAGTTTCTCCACAAAAACAGCCTCAGACCCTGTTGTCCACCTCTACCTAAGTAGGTTTTATAACAGAATGTCGTTCTTCCTCAAGAGGCTGAGGACATTAACTTGGATGTTGAGTTTGATGGTCAAGGTGCGATTGATCTTGATATGGATGTGGCTGCTGCACTAGAAGCTGCTCCTCAGGCTTCCTATTTGTGGTATTTCAACGGTGGCTTCGGATGCACGGGTTATTGTTTCATTACCTCCAGTTTCATTGACACCTTCAGTGGTGGTTACAATATTTGTTGATTCAACGGTGATTTTTACCACCGGACAACATGTGTCTTTACCACCGCGATCCACTACATTGCCTATTCCATATACAAGTGTTGATTTCCCACCGCCGTATACACAAGATATTCCATAGGTTCATGTCTCCTTTGATTCCACTTTCTCTGATCATGAGAGAATTGCATAATTAGAACGAGTTGTTGCTAAGCAAACCCGAATTAATCTGCTCCAGAATCAAGCCATTCATTGACTTATCGAATATCAACTCCTGGCCTCCCTTATTATCGGGCAAGGAAAATTTTAGATGTGTTAAGAAGTTCTTTGCATCTCAAGGGATAGCAGCTGCAGAGAGGATATATTGAGAAACTTGGGTAGACGTGATGATACTAATGATAATCCCAATACAACGAAAGGTGAAGGTAGTGAGATGCCAAGTGCTTCACAAGTTCTTGGTACTTAAGCTACAACTCATGGGGAGTCAACTCAATAGGGATCTCGCAGTGGTAGTGAGAAGACTGTGGTCAAAGAATTATAATCCCAAACTTGAAGCCTTATGTTACTCCCTTGCATATATTCCTTTATATTAACTAGTCAAGATATTATAATTGTTTCCTTTGTCAGTTAGGCAACTAGTGTCAATCTATTGTATATATAGCTTTGTATTTTCAATAGAAATAAATAACATTTAACAATATTTCATATCCTTTATATGGTATTGAAGAAACGTGGATCTACTCACTGGTAGCAGATCTACTTTCCTCGGGTTTGATTATACTATTTCACCGATGGTTCTTCTGAATCTCTGTTCTTCCACCTACAAAATGAACAGCGCCGTTACTTACCCCTCAGAAAGGGACAGAGGGGTCCTCTTTGGGGTAACCCTCCGGCGTGAGAATCAGTATATTTGTGGAGAAGATAATAATGTGTCCCGTAAGGGAATCTCAAGAGTATTGCTTAATAGCTGAATCCTCTTGATTGTGTGATTGTGTGTTTGTATGTAACTGACTGTGAGTGAATGTAATTCAATATGATTGAATGTGATATCACTGCCAGTAACTGTCAATGATTGAGTATGAATGTGTCATCAAAGTGGAGTTGATGCTGTATTTATAGTGCTAGGTTTTCCACTGGTTGGGCTCAACCTCGTTGGCCTCCTCCAATCGCACTGCGCCACGTGTCCTCTGGGACACCTGGCGCTTTCTCGTTGGTTGTAATCACGTGGTAGCACATGTGTCATGCTGAGTTGTCGACCTTTCATTTGGCAGCTGTCAACATCAGCATATTCTTACTCCTTAAAAAGATGCCTTCTGGAAGGTTGTCTGACGTGCACAATCAAGGTTGCCCTAATCCTAATTTGGATAAGGACGAGGTTGATTATGTGCACGTGTGATATGCGCCCATCCTGAGGATGCGCGAGGTCTTCTCTTTATTCTCACGCGCAGATATTTCATGCGCAGGTGTGATATGCACGAGCATGTGATATGCGCCGCACGCTGGTGTGCCGCGCGCATATGTGACGCGCGAGCATATGTGATATGCAAGAGCATGTGATATGCGCCGCGCGTTGATGCGCCGCGCGCATATGTGATGCGCGAGCATATGATGCCTGAGCATGTTTTGTACGCGCCATGCGCATATGTTTTGGCTTTATGCCTTCATAATGTCTTTATCTTGTGGTTTGACCCGCCTTGCTCGGTGTTGAGGCGGGTACATACCTCTTCAAGCCCCCCCAGTCTAATGTGTGTCTTATCTCGCGCGAGCGCGGTAAGATGGATATTAGACTTACTGATTTGGTCTTTTAAAGGGGTTTTGTCGTTTTATTGGTTGTTTCCATCGTTGCGCGAAGTTCTATCCATTTGGTTGAAACGAAGGGTCCAAACACGTGGTTAGTTGGTGGTGACGTGCGCCGTAAACGTGTCAGACGTTTCGTGTGCTCGAGGTGCTACAGTTGCCTTTCATGTCCCCTCACACAGCTGTCTTGAACACGTGTCGCGCTCGCATTGGTTAGCACCTGCGAGTGGGGGCGCGTCTCTGTTCCGTGGCAGGTCGGTTACATTTTTATGTCCCCTCAACAGTGTTAGGGACACGTGTCGCGCCCTCGTTGGCTTGCACCCGCGAGTGGGGGCGCGTGAAATCCGATCAGCTGCCACATTTCTCTCTCCTGGGCCTATAAAAGGAGGCCCTTAGGAAATTTTTTATCTTCATCTTCATTGTTGATAATTTTCGAGTTTCTGCCTTTCATATTCTGATTTGAGTGTATTCATCTTTTCGATTTTTCGATTATCTGCTGCTGCAGTTGTATGTCTGATAGTTCAGACTCGTCTAGCCCCTCAATCACCTCTGTTGCCTCTCGAAGACGCCGTGTGAAATCTGTGGTGATGTCGACATTGAAGCAAAAGGGGAAGGGGAAGAGGGTTGTTGAGACCACATCGGAGGAAGTAGGGAGGACCAAGGCCACCAAAAGGTGGAATGAAATCCTCTGCAAATTGAAGCAGGCCGATCTCGACAGCCTCATCGCCTCTCAGGGCTTTCCCACCCTGTTTGGCTGCATGTTGCCTAGGTCCGGGCAAACGGCGGCGGACCCGCCTGCCGGCTATATATCCCTATATAGCCACTTTTTCACCCACTGCAACCTTCGTCTCCCGATAACAAGGTTTGTGGGTGCACTGCTGAAGTTCTATGGGATTCATATATCCCAAGTCCATCCGTTTGGACTCGTGCGCGTGACTCACTTTGAGTTCATGTGCAAATCCCAGCGCGAGGAACCCACTCCTCGGCGCTTTCAGTATTTTTACAAGCCCAAGATCCAAGACAATTGGATCTCTTTTATTCCTCGCAGTCAGAAGGTGAAGTGCTCCACTGTTTCATTCAAGAGCCTTCATGACTGGTCTGAGAGGTTCTTTTACATAAGGGCTGGTGTGATCCCCATCCGTATGACCATGCGCTCTATCTCTTCTGCGCCTGCGGATGAGGGTGTCCTCAAGAACCCAACTGGCGCCTGGGTTAAGAAACTGACCGCCGAACCATCCCCCGCGAAGAAAATTCGCGAGGAGGCGCTGGTGGGGGTCGGCATGAGTAAGCTATGGGCCGACAGCGCGCTTGAGCCCGTTATCCAAGTCGACGGGTTGTGTAAGTTTTTTTTTATTGCTTTATTTATTTTCCTGCGCGAACATAATTCTTTTGCTGATATCATTTGACTTGTTTTTGCGCAGTCACCAAGGATTATATCCTTGCCGCTTATGACGATCAAGTGGAGGGTGGCTCCGTCGCGCTTGGCGCTGGGGAGGTTGGTTTCCCAGATCGCTTCGATGACATGTTCATCCCAGTGGATCTGGATTTTGACTTTGACAGTGACGCGCCTGGTAAGCCTTCGCACTTATGCTCATTCCTTTAGAATACCCAAGTTTATTAACAGTTCTGTTGCTTGTTTTTGTAGATGCGCTTGAAAACTACGAGCTAGAGCTCGCGGAAGAGGAGGAGGAAGAAGAGGAGGCGCCCCTACTAAAGCGCAAAGCTAAGGGGAAATCTGGCGCAGGGCCAGTAAGAAACAGAAGAAAGATGACACCCCTGTCGCTCATCCCCATGCTCAAACGAAGGGACCTAAGGAAACCCAGGTGTTTACCACCAAGGTTTCTTTAGCTTCCCTGCCTGTGAGAGTGGGCAGACCTCCTGTCCACTTGAGGTATGGTGGCGTCGCCTCCTCCGTTCGCGCGGCTGAAGAGAGAAGCAGTGCCGCGCCTGCAACAGGTATACTTTGCTTGTCTTCATCTGATTGAATTGTTATTAAACCTTTGCTCCTTTGAATGTTTGCAGGACCGGCGATGGTCGCAGATCAGCCGCAGGCGCCACAAGGTGCTGAGGCTGCGCCGGGGGCTGCTTCGGAGTCCCCTGTTCTACCCTCTGAAAAGGGTAGAATGAACTTTATGGCGATGTTCGCCGCGCGAACAGAATTGCGCCAAGGTATGTTTTGCACATTTGTCTTATGAATTTTTCTTTTGGATTCAGTCATAAACCATTTTTCGTTGTTGATTTGTTCATAGGAGTTGTAGCTGGCGCACAAGTTGCTGGTGACACTCCTGGCGCCGTTGCCGGCGCCGCTGGTTCTGCTCCTGCTAGTGCTGAGTCTCCCCTTATTGGGATTACCAAGGAGCAGGAAACCGTATTGCGCGCCGAATTGGCGGCGTCGAGACCTCCCTCGCCTCCTCCTACACGCAGCCCTCCCCGCGAGACCGGTTTGGAGCCCTCCAGGTCGCAGGAGAAGAGGCCTATTGAAGAGGATGAGGAGGATGAGGGGGCTCAAGCTGAAGACTCCTTGGGAGACCGCGCCAGCCCTGCGATGCCACAAGAGTTCGCAGCGCAAACTTCTGGTGGGGCTGGCGCTGACTTTGCTGCTTCATCCCCACAGGTATGTTTTAATTTGCTGCTCCGCTGCGCGTACCTCCATATAAGTATGTTTTATGACTTAGAACATTTCTTGTGTCTTGCAGGGAAGTGACCACGTTTACCGCCCAAGATGGAACATTAATGAAGACAGTTCCTTCCAATCCATGGGCGTATGCGAGGACTTCTGGGCTCATGCCGTGCCTCCTACTGAAAGGAGGTATCAGGAGGAGCGCACCCGCGCGGACTTGCAGAATGACCATATTTTCGCTGGGTCGGCTTTCTTTGCTGCCTCCCAGGAGCTTCGTCGTGATTATATTAAAGTACGCGATGCTCTTGTGGAAGCCCAGCGAGAGGCTAAGGTGGCCGCCTGGAACCTTTCTGATGCTCGCGCACGAGCTGAGAAACTCCAGGCGGAGCTAAGCGAAAACCGAGCAAGTGCCAACACCGCCTTTATCAAGCGCGGGCATGAGCTCCAAGCTGCGCGGGAGAAGCAGCAGGCGGCGGAGGCCGAAGTTGCCAAGTACGCGCGGAGAGTGCGTGTCTTGGAACAACAGGCTGAGGCGCGTGACCAAGCTATCGTCCAGAGTATCACTGAGAAATCATCACTGGAGAGCGAGGTTGCGCGCCTGAAGAGGGAGTTGGCGGCCGCGCAGGCCGATAGAGATGAGGCCTTGGCGACGGCGGCGTCCAGCCAGGAAGCACTTGGTGCTGCGCAGGCGGAAAAAGAAAAAATTTTGGCGGCAGCAGCGTCTGATAAGGAGGAGCTAAAAAAGACCAAGGAAACTGTTGAGTTATTAAACTCCCAGGTTCCTGCCCTCGAGACGTCTGTTGCTGGCCTCGCGCAGGATCGCCAATGGCTGGTGTCACAGGGCATGGCTCGTTGCGCTTTGGCGATGAAATATTCCGCCGAGTTTCAGGCCCTTGTGATGGATTGCAATGCCGCTGCGCGCTTGGTGGGCCGAGCTGAAGGGTTTACGGATGGGTATGAATATGGCATGCTGAAGAAGAACCCATCCGAGTACCCTTACAAGAGCGACTTGGCCTGCGCGGACATGGCCGCGGTGGGGGAAAAGTATATGAATACTCCCATCCCCATCCTTATGCAGGTACCTTGACCTTAATGAGTTTTACTTGACTAATTTTTCCAAGTGTTTTGTACTCAATACTTTTCTAATGATTTGCAGATAGCTGCGCTTGCTGACCAGCCCGATCTCGGCGCGCTAAAGAAGTTGCTCGATGAATGCGAGAGGGCTGGTGGCGATGATGGTGGCGCGGGGGATGTTGCCCCTGCCAGCGGCTCTGGCGCGGCGAAAGAATCTGCTCCTGACACCGTTGTGATAGAAGACTCCAATGAGGAGGAAGAACTTGACTATTGTCAGTTCGGAGATGAGGAGCAGGCCGCGCCAGATGCTGCGGGAGATGATGAGGGTGATGAAGCGGCTGACGTCGACGTGGAGACTTGAGAAGCCCTTCATCAAATTTTATATATTTTTTTTATACTTGTAATTTGTAACTCATCATACTTGTAAATTTTAATGCAATGGAATGAAACTTGTTCTCTTTTTCACATCTTGCGCATTTCCATTCATCTCTTCATGTTTGCTTGTATAGATATAAGATATGCTTGCACGTTAAAATAAGAACAAGGTTGTAAGGAAATTATTCACTTAACCATAGTCCTATTTTGTAAGTGGTTTCGCAGTATCTTGTTTATGCTGACATGTGCGATAACTTTTCACAATTACTTTTCTGCGCGTCGTTATCGCGCGGTTTCTATATGGAAGTATGAGTTTTAGCCATTACATGTCAGCATGTGTTACTCAGATATCCACTATGATTCCTCGTGCGACCTCGACCTGAGACCTTAGCAACTATGATATGGCATGTAATTTGCCTTAGTTGTGTTTAAGGATTTTTATGATCAGGCTGCGCGGGATGTAAGATGGATGTTTGTGAGTGTTTTGAGCTAAGGCTCTTTGTTTTGGGCTAAGGCCCTTACGTTTTTAGAGTTAAGACTCATTAACGTGTTTGAGCTAAGGCTCGTAGGTTTGGGCTAAGGCCCTGACGTTTTAGAGTTAAGACTCGTTAACGCGTTTGAGCTAAGGCTCGCGCATGTATGTTTTACTTCGTTTTATTTTGTTTTGAAGTCAATATAGTGTTGTCATATTGCTCCAAATTAATAAAGGAAGTGTGAAACATGTATGCAAAGGTAATAGAACAAATATTGAAAGATAGCGCGAATCATCATTCATGATGGCTTAAAAGCCTTGATTACATATTTGAACTTTTACATGAAGCATTTTCTAAGCTGTGCCGCGTTCCATGCGCGCGGTATCTTTTTTCCATTCAAATCTTTTAAAGTGTACGCGCCTTTCCCCAAATCTTCTGAAATTTGATAAGGTCCCTCCCAATTGGGGGACATTTTTCCTGGGGGTATCGCGCGGCTAGCTTCATTGTTTCGAGGGACAAAATCATTTTTCTTGAAGTGGCATTCTTTAACGCGCTGATTATAATATTTTTCCAGCTTTTTCTTGTATTTGGCTTCATTGATGATAGCCGCTTCTCTGCGCCCTTCGAGCAAGTTGAGGTCCAATCTTCTTTCGCGCTCGTTGTCAGTCTTGCTCATCATGAGTACCCTATGGGATGGGCATCCAATCTCTGCTGGGATCATAGCCTCTGTCCCATAGGTCAGGCTGAACGGGGATTCGCCGTTGCTAGTTTTGCTTAATGTCCTGTGCGCCCACAGGACATTAGGTAACTCTTCGACCCAAGAATGGGATTCCCCCTCCAACCTTTTCTTAAGCCCATTTAACAAACTTTGGTTCGCGCGCTCCACTTGGCCATTCCCTTGAGGGTGGTAGACCGAAGTGAAGATTTGGTTGATTTGCAATTCTTTGAGCCAGCTGGATATCTTCCTGTCAGTGAATTGTTTGCCATTGTCGCTCACAATTTCCATAGGAAGGCCAAAACGGCAAATGATGTGGCTCCAGATAAATTGCTTCATCGCCTCAGCTGTGATTCTTGCTAGTGGCTTGGCCTCAACCCATTTTGTGAAATAATCTATCGCCACTACCAAAAATTTCACTCGCCCTTGCGCTTGCGGCAGGGGCCCCACAATATCAATGGCCCATTTGTGGAAAGGCCATGCGGAGGTCACTGGAATCAAGTTGTTCTTTGGTCGCATGGTGTTTGGCGCGTGGCTCTGACATGCCTTGCATTTTTGGATTTCTTTTAGCGCATCCAAGTACATGCCTGGCCAATAGTAGCCTGCGCTCATTGCTTTGGCAACCACCATGCGCGGGCCAGCGTGTATTCCGCAGATTCCTTCGTGAATCTCCCTAATCACATAGCTTGCTTCTTCAGCATCCAGGCATTTCATGAGCGGTCCAAGATAAGAGCGTCGATATAATGTACCCTCATGTAGTTCATAGTTCTGCGCCTTGTGTCTTATCTTCCTCGCCTGTGCGCGATCGTCCGGTAACTTCCCCTCCTTCAGGAATTCCCTTATTGGAGTTATCCAGGATGAAGGGGTTGTATGAATTACAAGGACCGATTGCATTTGCACTGACGGGCTGCTCATTACTTCCACCCTGACATCTTTGCCAAAGTGATCAAAATTAGTTGACGCCAATTTACTCAACGCGTCAGCTGACTTGTTTTCGCTGCGCGAGATGTGTATGATTCTAAAGAAGTCAAACTGCTCAACGAGCTTTTTTGCCTGCTCTAGATATAGAGGCATTGTGTTCTCCTTGGCGTCATATAGTCCGTTGACCTGAGCAGCTACCAAGTAAGAATCAACATGGGCCTCTAGCCTTTTAACTCCAAACTTGCGCGCAATGCGCAGACCAGCCAGCAGGGCTTCATACTCAGCCTCATTGTTGGTACTCTTGAAGTCCAACCTAATAGCATAAGTATATTCATGATTATCAGGGTCCACCAGTTTGAGGCCTGCGCCGGACCCTTCGTTGTTGGAGGCCCCATCAGTGAATAGCCTCCAAACATCTTCTTCATCATTTGCTCGCGGAGGGTCTACCTCGCGCTGAGCTTCTTCGATCTTTCCCTCTGGGATTTCCGTGATGAAATCCGCTAAAACTTGACCCTTTATTGCTGGACGGGGCTTATAGGTGATCGTGTGCTCACCTAATTCCAGCGCCCACTTTGTCAGCCTTCCAGAGAGCGCGGGGCGTCGCAAGACTTGCTGGATGTTGTAACCAGTCAGAACTTCAATAGGATGACCATTGAAGTATCTATGAAGCTTGCGCGACGCGTGTGTTAGTGACAAAACTAACTTTTCCATGATGGAGTAGCGCGTCTCAGGGTCTGTCAGCACCCGACTCACGTAGTATATTGGCGTTTGGATCCCCTTGCGATCCACCAATAGTACTGCGCCGATGGCGCGATCTCCAGCTGACAAGTACAATGTAAGGGTTTCGCCAGGAAGTGGAGCTGTGAGCGCGGGCAGCTTTATGAGACATTCTTTTATCTCAGTGAAAGCTTGCTCAGCCTCAGGCGTCCACTTGAATTGGCTCTTCTTCAAGCAGTTCCTCAAAGTGTTAACGAATGGAGTAGATTTGCTGGCGTGCTTCGCTAGGAACCTGTTGATTGACACCAGTCTACCATTCAGCTTCTGAACCTCTTTCATGGTGGATGGTGAAGGCATGTCAAGGATGGCTTCCACCTTTTCAGGGTTCACCTTGAAACCATCCTTAGTGACCATTACACCAAGAAATTTCCCCTCTTCCGCGCCGAAAGTACATTTGCTCGGGTTGAGCTTCATGTTAACTTCCGTTAGGCGCTGAAGAGTTTCCTCGATGTCTTTGAGCATTTGTCTCTCCTCCCTGCTCTTGATCACCAAATCATCAACGTAGACTTCTAGATTTCTTCCGATTTGTTCACTGAAAACCGAATCCATAAGTCTCTGATAGGTGGCGCCCGCATTCTTTAAACCAAAGGGCATTTTTGTGTAACAAAAAACACCCTTGTCGGTCCTGAAGGCCGTCTTGTCCTCGTCTTGTGGTGCCATTTGAATCTGGTGATAGCCTTTGTAGGCATCCAGGAAACATTTGAGCTTGAATGGCGCCACGGAGTCCACCTTTGCGTCGATGTTTGGGAGGGGGTAACAGTCTTTCGGACATGCTTTGTTGAGGTCCTTGAAGTCAATACACATCCTCCATGACCCGTTGCTTTTCTTTACCATCACAGGATTGGCTACCCACGTCTGGTATCGGATCGGGCGGATGATGTTTGCGCGCAACAGGTCCTCAACTTGCTCATTCATGGCCTTCGCCTTTTCATCCCCCATGATTCTCTTTTTCTGAGCAATTGGCTCCACCGACTTGAACGTGTTAAGAGAATGTTGCGCCAAGTCCCGCGGGACCCCAGTCATATCGGAGTGTTGCCACGCGAAGACCGACGTGTATTTTGTGAGCAACCTTTTCATTCTCAATCTCGTTTCGTCTGAAATGGTAGCGCCAATTGTGACCGTTTGCTCGGGGAATTTTGGGTTTAAAATCCACTTCTCTGGCGCATTGTCCTCCATTGGAAGTTTCATTCTCCCTTCCCGCGGCGTACTTGTCACTGCGCACAAATGATCGCGGTAAACAAATGTTACGCCTGTTGGTGTAGGGAACCCCAATGCGCCGTGCGCTGGCGACGGTACAGCATTAAATTGGGCAATCGTTCCCCTGCCCAGGATCATATTGTGGCATGACGTGGTAGGCAAGACCAAGAAGTTGACAACTTCTGCTCTCTTGTGCTCATCATCCCCCATAGTTAGTTCAAACTGAATCTGGCCTAGGGGATGGATGATTTCATTTGAAACACCACAGATTGGTGCGTTCACAATTTCGATCCGCGCTTGGTCTGCCGGGTCTAACTTTCTGAAACATTGCTTATACATAATGTCAGATTCGCTTCCAGTGTCCACCAGGACTTTTGACACTTCGTAGTGAGCAATGTGTGTGGTGATGACGAGAGGACTGCTTATTGAAGGGCCTCCCCTGATTCTTGGGAAGATGACTTGCTGCTCGCGCCAATCCCCGTGGATTTGCGCGCTTCTCTTTTTTGACGTCTGCCCTTGTCGTCCCCCCTCAGCCACACAGATTCTTTTGTATTTCTTGCTGGCAGAGGCTCCTTCCGGTTGCTCATCTTCTATTCTTTGGTTTTTCACCAAGTGAGCTAGCCTGCCTGACTTTACATCCTTCTCGATCGCATCCTTTAAATGATGGCATGCGTCGGTGTTGTGGCCCGGGGACCTATGAAATTCACAATATTTGCCACTGTTTTGCGGTCCCTTGTAGTGTAGTTGCTTGGGGGGCTTGAATTGGACATTCTCAGTACTTAACACCTGTGAAGGTGTTTTAGTGAGGGGAGTCCATATTCTTGGCAGAGGTCTGCTAGGATCTCTGCCGCCCTCCCTCTTGTCACCCTCCCCGCGATTACGAACATCTTTTTGGGGCTGGGGTGAGCTTGGTTGCGCTTGTTTTTCTGCGGAAGAAAAACTTGTTGGCTGCAACCTGGACCATACAGAGTTCTGTTTGGCCCTCTTCTCTTTGCTGCGCGGTGATTCAGCCTGATGCGCTCTTTCTCTTGCCCTATCTTGGGCAATCTGTTTCTCATTTCTCGCGAAAACTCGCGATGCCTCCATTAACTTGGCCCACGTGGTGGGCATACCATCTTTGCTTACGAGAGCTCGTCGCAATTGATCACTGCGCGCGCCTTGTATAAAGGCCACGCGCAGGAGTTGCTCGGTTATACCTCCGATTGCCAGAGACTCCTGATTGAACCGAGTGATGTAATCTTCAATTGTTTCATCATTCCTGCGTACGCAGTGCATGATGTCATCAGGATCGCGCGTGTGCCTGCGCTGCTGTACGAAGTGGGCTTGGAACTTTTCTAATAGTTCCTCGAACCCATCAATTTGCCCAGTCGGCAAGCTCTCGAACCATACCCGCGCCGCGCCTGTTAGGCAGCGAGCAAACATATGACACCATGTTGGCATCGTCCAGCTTTCTAGGTTTCCCGTGTTGTAGAAACCTTGCAAGAAATCGTCTGGATCTGTCGTGCCGTCATATTTACCCAAACCACTTGGCATCTTGGTCTTGTGCTGGATGGGTGCCTGCGCGATGCGCGCAGTGAACTTTGAGTGTTTTACCAAGATGGCTGGTCTGTAGGGTGTGGTTACGTCCACTTGCCCTCTGACTGGTGGGCTGTACGGCATGTGCAGATCCGGATCGGCTCTGGCTCCAGGCGCCATGTTCACAGGCGCGCGGAGTTGTGAGCCTCCTGCATGAGTATCCCGCGTCTTCCTCATGCTATGCACTTCCTCATCACTGAACTCAGTGTGTGCAGTGTGAATAGAATGTCCTTCTTCCGGCGCGCGCGGCCTTTTTGTAGTCTGTTTATCAAACGCTTGCCTTTGTGTTTGGTCGGCTAGCTTCTTCTGTTTAACCATTTCCTCGTACTTTTCCATCAGACGCCGCTGCTCGTTTATGAGCCATTCATTCGAATCATTTGTTTCTTCTTCTGGACCCATTGGTCCTTTCAGTTTCGCGCCGGCCATATTTTGTAACGTGAGATCGTCTGGAGGAGTTTCAGTCTGGCCGTGAGGGGTTGTGACGAAGGGACGGTTGCTGGTGGTACGCGTAGAATCACGCGGAACCCTCAGAACCTGCTGTCCGTCGTTAACACCCTCACGTTCAATATCCTCCAGAGCTTGATCAACGTTACGAACGCCAGAAACCATGGTGATTGATTTTTTTTATGTAGATCTGATGAGATCTGATTGCCGATGTAACAGTGGATGGCGCCAATGAAGAAACGTGGATCTACTCACTGGTAGCAGATCTACTTTCCTCGGGTTTGATTATACTATTTCACCGATGGTTCTTCTGGATCTCTGTTCTTCCACCTACAAAATGAACAGCGCCGTTACTTACCCCTCAGAAAGGGACAGAGGGGTCCTCTTTGGGGTAACCCTCCGGCGTGAGAATCAGTATATTTGTGGAGAAGATAATAATGTGTCCCGTAAGGGAATCTCAAGAGTATTGCTTAATAGCTGAATCCTCTTGATTGTGTGATTGTGTGTTTGTATGTAACTGACTGTGAGTGAATGTAATTCAATATGATTGAATGTGATATCACTGCCAGTAACTGTCAATGATTGAGTATGAATGTGTCATCAAAGTGGAGTTGATGCTGTATTTATAGTGCTAGGTTTTCCACTGGTTGGGCTCAACCTCGTTGGCCTCCTCCAATCGCACTGCGCCACGTGTCCTCTGGGACACCTGGCGCTTTCTCGTTGGTTGTAATCACGTGGTAGCACATGTGTCATGCTGAGTTGTCGACCTTTCATTTGGCAGCTGTCAACATCAGCATATTCTTACTCCTTAAAAAGATGCCTTCTGGAAGGTTGTCTGACGTGCACAATCAAGGTTGCCCTAATCCTAATTTGGATAAGGACGAGGTTGATTATGTGCACGTGTGATATGCGCCCATCCTGAGGATGCGCGAGGTCTTCTCTTTATTCTCACGCGCATATATTTCATGCGCAGGTGTGATATGCACGAGCATGTGATATGCGCCGCACGCTGGTGTGCCGCACGCATATGTGACGCGCGAGCATATGTGATATGCAAGAGCATGTGATATGCGCCGCGCGTTGATGCGCCGCGCGCATATGTGATGCGCGAGCATATGATGCCTGAGCATGTTTTGTACGCGCCATGCGCATATGTTTTGGCTTTATGCCTTCATAATGTCTTTATCTTGTGGTTTGACCCGCCTTGCTCGGTGTTGAGGCGGGTACATACCTCTTCAGGTATCAAAGCTTTGGTTTCATACACCTAAATTTTTTTCCATCTTGCTTCCGCCTCTTATTCTCAAATATGCCTAACAATCACCAAATTTCACAACAACTCGGCTGGAAGCTTACCCAACCCATATCCAAATACAAGTAATAGACCCTTCTTAGGGAAATGCCAATGGTGCCATGAAAGGGGTCACACCCTTTCCAATTGTCCCTCCTTCAAAAAGTTACACCCAACCGCTTCCGCTCCACGTTTCTATTGTGTTTCACAGGTTAAAGAAGCTCAGGTAAACACAATACATACTTCAAATGTTCCCACCACAAATTGGCTCCTTGATAGTGGGGCATCCCACCACATTACGAATGATTTAACCAACCTTTCTCTGCATGCTCCATATGACGGAACCGAGGAACTCGTAATAGGTGATGGTTCATGTTTACCAATTACTCATATTGGATTCCTTGTCATTAAAACTTCTAATACCCCTCTCGTTCTCAAAAACGTGTTATGTGTTCCATCCTTATCACGTAATATTATCTCTATGTCTCGTCTATGTCAAGATAACAATTTTCAAATCAAATTTTATTCTTTTGTCTTTGTTATCAAGGACCGAACAACGAAAACTCATCTACTCCAAGGCAACGCAACTCAAGGAATGTATGAAATAAGTTTCTCTCTAGTACCTCCGACACACAAACCTTCGGTTTACATGTCGCAACCAACTTCATCCGTCACTTGGCATCGCCGACTTGGACACCCAAACGATAAAGTTTTCAAGTCACTATCTTCCCTTATTTCTTTTAATTCAAGTTCTCATGCAAATTGTAATTCATGTCTTATTAACAAAAGCCATCGGTTACCTTTTTCCACATCCTCTCTCTCATCTAATGCTCCATTAGATCTAATTTTCTTCGATGTTTGGTGCTCACCCGTTACATCCATTGATAATTATAAATATTATATTATCTTCGTTCATTATACTAAGTATATATGGCTCTACTCACTACAACAAAAATCCGACTCACTTACTACTTTCATACATTTTCAAAAGTTAGTTGAGAATTATTTTCAAAAACAAATCAAGCAAGTGTTCTCCAATAATGGAGGCGAATACATTAAGCTCCGTTCACATCTATTATCATGTGACATCTCTCATCTAACCTCACCACCTCACACTCCCGAACACAATGGATATGCTGAACGACGTTACCGACATATCGTTGAAACCGGCTTGGCTCTCCTTTCTCATGCTAAACTTCCCACCTCTTTTTGGCCTTTTGCTTTCACCACCGCCGCGTATCTCATAAATTGATTACCCACCCCTACTCTTCAAATCCCCTTTCACCATTTATTTAATAAGATATCAAACTATAATAAGTTAAAATGTTTTGGTTGTTTATGCTACCCATGGATTCGCCCTTATTCTCCAAATAAATTGCACCCAATATCTACACCTTGTATTTTTGTTGGATACTCATCCACTCAAAGTGCATACTATGCACTTGATCCACTCACTTTCAAAATCTATTCTTCGAGACATGTCATTTTCTTAGAAAATGAATTACCTTATGAAAACCTATCCAAAACCACCACCAAAGAAGTTGACTATTCGGTTTGGACAGATCTCTCTATTCCCATTTCCTACAATCATCAATCCACTACAACTCAACCTAATAATACCGAAGCCCAACTACACTCCTTCCCCACATCTTCTGCCACCACTTCCAGCCCAACATCTAACCCAAATGAATCTATCACACCCCCTTCCATTGAATCCACTACATCCACTTTCCATAATGAACATACTGTCTCACCACCCCAAACAACCACAACCACACCTACCGATTCCACTAACTCATCCACTTCTCCATGCCCAATCCTATCTGAAACAACCAACTCACAAACAAATAAACCAAATACTCGAAAGAACCCAAAACCAAATCCTCGTTACCACAATTCTAATTATCAACTATACACCAACACCACCACACTGATCAGCGAACCACCCAATATTACCCATGCTCTAAAACATCCCTCTTGGCGTAAAGCTATGCAAGAGGAATTTGACACTCTTCGGCGAAATCACACCTGGACTCTTGTTCCATCCCATGAAGCACCTAATCTTGTTGGTTGCAAATGGGTCTATTGCACCAAGTATAAATCCGATGGGTTGGTCGACCGTCTAAAAGCACGCTTAGTTGCCAAAGGATTTCACCAACGACCCGGTATTGACTATGTTGAAACCTCCAGTCCTGTCATTAAACCGGCCACCCTCCGACCCATCTTATCTATTACTGTCTCTCAACATTGGACTATTCGCCAACTAGACATCAACAATGCCTTTTTACATGGCACCCTCCATGAAAACGTCTATATGGCTCAACCACCGGGCTTCGTTAATCCCTCCTTTCCCAATCATATTTGCAAACTCAGCAAAGCCATTTACGGTTTACGCCAAGCATCACGTGCTTGGTACAGTGAGTTAAAATCCTATCTACTTTTGCATGGTTTCAAACCAACAATCTCCGATCCGTCTCTCTTCACACTTCATATTGGTACTTCACACATTCTCATCCTTGTATACGTTGATGATATCATCATCACTGGTCCCTCACCCGCTAACATAAGCAAATTCATTCATCTCCTTGCTACCAAATTTTCTCTCAAAGGTCTCGGCCCTCTCTCCTACTTTCTTGTGTCGAGGCCATACCTCACCCACATGGCATTCTTCTTTCTCAAAGGAAATATATAAATGACATTTTACAAAAAGCCAATATGCATGAGTGCAAACCCATTTCCACACCGATTACTTGTTCAGAGTATTTAACGTCATATGGAGGCACACCCCATCCCTCACCAACACAATACCGCCCCTTGTTGGTGCACTTCAATACCTGTCTCTTACCCGACCGGACATTTCATTCACGGTCAACCGTTTATCTCAATTTATGCATTCCCCATCATCACTTCACTGGGAAGCCCTAAAAAGACTTCTATGTTACCTCCATAGCACAATACATCATGGAATATTAATTCTTCACAACTCCCCTCTCAATCTCCATGCATTTACAGACGCGGATTGGGCGGGAGATAAGGATAATTACCGTAGCACGACTGATTATGTTGTTTATCTAGGGTCCAATCCTATCTCTTGGACTTCAAAAAGGCAAAGCACATTGGCATGAAGCTCCACAGAGGCTGAGTTTAGAGCTATTGCATCAACCACAACCGAGGTACAATGGTTACAATCACTACTAACCGAACATGGACTTAACTCCTCAACCATTCCTACAATCTACTATGACAATATGAGTGCTATCACATACTCGGCTAATCCGGTTTTCCACTCACGCATGAAACATTTGGCACTTGATTTCCATTTCGTTAGAGAAAAGGTACAAGCTGGTTCCTTACGGGTTACCCACATTTCAGGTGATGATCAACTTGCCGATGTCCTAACCAAACTGCTACTCAAACCGAGGTTCAACTTACTTTTATCCAAGATTGGACTCATCTCACGAGCGTCCATCTTGCGGGAGCATATCAAAGAATAACATACATCTTGCCTCAATATCCTCTTGGTCAAAGAATTATAATCCCAAACTTGAAGCCTTATTTTACTCCCTTGCATATATTCCTTTATATTAACTAGTCAAGATATAGTAATTGTTTCCTTTGTCAGTTACACAACTAGTGTCAATCTATCTAATCTAACTATCTATATAATTGTCTATCACAAAATCCTACGTGTTGTTCTCACATCGCTTCCCACCCCCTTTAGAGCCACCAAATCGCTTGATTTTTGAATGAAGGTCTCTCAATGATTTAACCCGGTTTGACCCATTTAACCTTTACACGGGTCATAACAACTCTCCATACCATTCTTACGTCTCACTTCTCCCACTCTCTCTCACACCTCACAACTCCCCCTCCCTCCACACCGCCGCCTCCACCGATTTCCCCCCTCGGCTTCGCTTTTGATCATATCAACCCTCTCTATCCTTCGTGGCCACTGTCAATTACTCAAAACCCTAAACCTAGGCGTCGCAGATAAGAACAACAGGATTCAATATCTGAAGATTGTTTAGAGTTACCGTCGGGCTTCAAGTCCCTACCAATGAGGAATTGGTGATGAATTGTTTATGCCATAACTTTGTATCTTAGACGATTTTATGTTTCGATGGTAGCTTAGATTTATTTGTATAAGTTCGGTCCATGACAGCTTCCTGGTAATGTCATCAGCTGATTATGTTTTCAAATATTGATTTTGAATTTGGGGAAAATCATCAGATTCAATGATTATGTGACTAGAATCAAAATTGATTCATGTTTTTGTTTAGAATTCTATTTAATTTTGATTCGATTATATGAAACTCAAAGATCGGTGATATTGATTTTGCTATTGTTTTGATTTGATTTAATTTGAGCAGATATGGCTTTGCACAGAGAGAAGGTGTTACGGACTGAAACCATTGCAAGGTATGAGACTTGTCCCACATCGGTTGTATGGGCAACTGATGTGGGGTTTATAAGCCAAATGGGTTCTCTCACCTATCAGACTAGTCTTTTGGGTTGAGTTCTTCTATTTGGCTTGTAACATTGGTATCAGAGCCAACCTCAGAGTGGTGGCCTGGAGGAAGCCAGCCATGACCAACGTGGCCGTGACCAACGAGGACTCGGAGTGGTGGCCCACGGAGTGGTGGCCTGGACAAACAGAAGGATGGTACTTCTTTTCGCCTCAGGACATGAAGTATGCGAATGGATCTCAGCTGAATAGTGCTGCAAGAACGGGTTATTGGAAGGCTACCGGAGTTGATAAACCGATTGGTTACCCGAAAGCCATCGGAATAAAGAGGGCGTGGGTGTATTACGTTGGTAAAACTCTGAGAGGTGTGATAACGAATTGGATAATGAACGAGTATCGGCTCGCTAAGATCGTTCGATCCGCACGCAAGCGGAGCAACAATCTTGGGGTACTTTTCATAAACCTCCATGTTCGCTCATAAGCTGAAACAGGTAATTATCACAACGAAAGGTAACCATGAAAGCTGAGCAGGTAATTATCATTAACGAAAAATGGATTATGCAAAAGGATTTGGATAAAATGTTGACGGTTACACATGTTCATGTGATAATAAGAACAAACATCAAACACAAATTATCTCATTGGAGAATCTTAACACGAGGTAAATTTCATTGATCAATGAATGTCATTTGTTTTTTCCTTTGTAGTTGGAAACATAACATATGAATATATGATGATAGAACAACAACTTAACAAGTCCCTAAAGAGGTTGGCTTTGTTTTTTTGGGGGGTCTGTAGGTTCTCATATAAATTGCACTGAAAACATTGTAGATATTTATGCACCACTTATAGAAACGACAAATGATGTTTATGATTATATTTTTATTTAGGAGTCAGGATTGTAGGTGTTATATTTTCTGTGTCATATTCATACTCTGCAAATATTGTATTAGTGGATATGATGAAGAAGAATCTCTCAATAATCATACCACATGTTTAGTGCCATAAATTGAATTTACCTTTTTTTCAAGTTAAATTTGATGAATTTAAGTTTTTGTCATTCACTCTTGCCTAACCAACCTCTTCGATAGTTAAAGAAGCCATCTTAGTTTTCTCACATCATTTTTGTCTCAAGTCAAAATTTTGTCAATTGGATAAAAGATAATTGCAGGTAATGATAGCATTGCTAATGTGAAAGCCGAAAACTGTAATGACCAACATATGTGTTTTTTCATGTGTTAATTAGGCATAAAAACACTATTAGTTTACTTGTAATATTTATGTGTTAACTCCGTCAAAAATTACCAGCGGCCATCTTTTGGATTTTGAGATAATTACTTCAGTTTTGACCTTTTTTTTCATTCACTTAACTAAATCTGGTTTTTTTTTACATTTAGTATAGCCATCTAATTTACTTTATTATTTTTATGACTTAAAAACCCAATTTGTTTAGTACTACTTTTGGTTAAAAGCTTTGGACAACAATCGAGCATTATAAATAATTAAACCATGATTTTATCATAATATAAAAGTATATCATGAAGCCATTGTAATGCTGATGAGTAAGTTGTTATCAATGTCTTCTTTAAGTACATTGTTTAAAATTTAAATTACTGTTAGCGATAATAATTTTTATCGAGTACCTGTGATATACAAATCTGATTATATAACTCCTAATAAAAGAACCGAACAAACATGAATTTGGGCATGCATGTGTTCGATCATTTAATTATCTCATTAAAAAATATCAATATAATAGTCACATCTATTTTTTAACTATTCTCCAATAAAATAAATATATAGGTAAACAATTTAAATATATAAACATTATTAATAATAATACAAAAAAAATAACTAATATATAAGTTATTTAAACAACTTCATTGTGACATATAATATTAAAACATTAGTTCAAAAATTTTTAAAACATGACACAACCAAGAAAACATAATTTGGTTGTTAACTTCACGCCCCGTAATTAATTTAATTCATATATCCTTAAACATTATTCGCAGCACTGGTTGGTCTACACCTCAAAGTTTATGTTTAAGTTTAAACATAAACACATCATAAAAGAAATATTTAAACATAAACAAAAATACAATGAAAATTAAAAGTTATTAATACTTCAAGATAATAAAAAAATATAGATTATGGATAAGATGAAAAAACGGCAAACAAAAACATCAAACTTTAAATCAGCTCGACTATAAATAACAAAACATTAAGCGTGATACAATCAACAAAAAAAACAAACATTATGCTATTACGTATACTTCAATGCCAACAATTGAATTTAAATTACACCCGTACAATTAATTAAACTAATATAAAATATTATATATTCACAATAATATTAAAAATAAAATTTAAATAAACCCGCCTAACACGCGGGCTAAAAACTAGTTGTATATATAGCTTTGTATTTTCAATAAAAATAAATAACATTTCATAATATTTCATATCTTTTATAATAAATTCTTTTATCGGATATTTTGCCACGAATATATCAAAGGTTTTTGTAAGTATTTGTTGGCTAAATTCTAAGAACTTTTCATGGGAATGCTCTTTCTTTTCTAGTAGTTTATTTTGCCACACATGTACAGATAAAATAAGTCCATGTAGCGAAGTTGTAATCCCAGAAGAAAAAAAAACGAAAAATAATCCTATAATAACTTTCATGTAACGAAGTAATTGCAATTAAAAAATAATAATAATAATAATAATAATAATAATAATAATAATAATAATAATAATAAAACCACGATAATAACTATAAAAATTAGATATAGAAATATAGCCATTCATTAGTGCACAAAAATCCAAGACCTAAAAACACCACTCTTTAAAAAGTTTGTCAAATATTGCTGCTTACTTCGATTAGTTTCAATCTACAGGACGCATATTCATTATTTGATTAGTTTCAACTGATCCTGCAGCTCCTCCATTTTCCCACAGCAAGGAAGAAATACATGAAATACTCCATTTTCCATCTCTCTCTTGATCATATTATGCTTCATTTGGATACCCTCAGGTAAATGTATGCCGGTAATATAGTGATACATCTTGGTTTTTCCTTCAATGAAGAAAGTGTCGTAATCAAAGTAAACTTTTACTTCTTCTCTCTCCAGAGGCCTACCTTCACTCCACATCCGCCTACTTCTTCCAAGTCCCAAGGTAACGCGTAGGCCTTGCTTCGTCAGCATCATCTCCTCCTGTCCAGGAATACACATCTCTATTTTTAAGCATTCATCAGTCTCCTTCTTATAGATTGTGAATGAATTACTAGGAGAAGGCATTGCTATTAGGCGGAATAATCCCTTCTCAAGAATAGATCTATTAGAAAACATATCTGAAATATTCAAGAACAAATATGACAAATAAATAAAGGCGTCTTAAAAAAATGATGATATATATGAAAAAAAAAATCAAAAATGATTGAAAAGGACCCAGTTTATTATCCTCTTCAAGGTCAAATAATTATACATGATGGGTGAAAAGAAACTACCATAGTAAGACCAACTGTGTGTAACGCCCATGTCACGGAAACTAGTTATGATGTCGTTAGCCAAGTTGTTAAGGATGAAGTTAGTTTTGAACTCATCCTCGTTGGGAAGAGTTACCTCTCCCTTGATATCACTACTTGTCTTGCCTGGTAACTTGATGTCTTGGATGAACCAGGTGTCGTGTTCACCACACGGCCTCATGTCCTTCACCTTTAGTCCAGGCTTCTCGAGTTCTACAGTAAGGCCATCATTAGGTATTTCTAGTTTTAAGCTTCTTTCTTCATCAGTCATCTCCATCTTGAATGACATCTTAGAAAATTTAGGGCACGCGATTGTTACGGATGATTGATCAAAATCTGAAATCGAACACGATTCATTAGATATTATCAAAATAGCCACATGTTAATTACATCTACGATAATATGTTAAGGGCTTAACTAAGCAAACACGTCGACTTTAACTTTCAAAGACTAAAAACGAGAGTTAACAGACACGTAAAGATATATTGAGCTACCTTCTTTTGGTGTAGTAGAATAACTTCGGTGACCAATGTCGATGCTAAGAAAACGAGATGCGGAGACAACTGTTGGACGGAATGTGGATCTTGTGATGAGGTTGGAAGCAATGAGGCGCAGTGAGGAAGCCATGTTGGATCAGTGAACAGCACTTTTAGCTATATCAGGGGTGGCGTTTCTTAGAGAAGAAGGGTCACGCCTTTTATATTAGGGTTTATGAAGAATGTATAGTATAGGCGGTGAATAAATGTTTCTTGGAGAACAAGCGTAACATTTTTATATTAGGGTTTTATCTACAAAAATCAAATGAATCTTTATCAGCATACTCGATTCATTTTAATTTGGTAATTTAAATCAAACACACTTTTATTGCATATCGTGTGTCTGGGATTATTTAGATCTATATTGTGTTATTTAAAGTTAATAACATATAATGTGTAACTGAGATATTTCATTTGTATCTTTGGGGATCATCTAGCAGGGCATTTGTGTTTTTTTAGGTTATTAGTGTTCGTATATATATATATATACTAGCTTTTAGTCAACGTGTTACGCGGGTTACTTAAATTTTTTACTTTTAAATTATTCTGAATGTATTATTTTAATTACAAACCAAGTGGGCCAATGAAGGAAGACAGTATGCACTCATCTTTTTCCATGTTTAGACCAAGCGTAGTCGGGCCGTTTTCCCGGCGTTTTTCCCTATAACGCCGGAGGCACACCGCCCCCCTCCGGCATTTTGGGTTTTTTTCTTTTCAGATGTTTTGTATATAACGCGAGAAGTGGCTCACTTTACAAGGCCTGATTCACCAAATTAGCTTTCTCCAACATAGATTCATGAATTTTGACCGGATCTCCCACCGGAATGGCTCCAACATGTACGACTTGTACGAATTGAAATCAAACGATTGTGGGTCTTTGACTTTGGTCAGAATTGCAGAGATTGGCGAGGAAAAGGGTAGATATTTCCAGGTCGGAGGTTGAGGATGAAGGTGTAAGAATGACATAAATTTTTTTTTGGTTTTAGGGTGAGTGGGTTAAGAAGGAAGATACATATACAAATTTATATTTAATTATTATTTAAATGAATTATTATTTAAGAAAACAAAAATAATTAATAGTGACTGGGCGTCACGTGGCGGATAACGCATAGGGGTGAGGCTTTATGAGTACACCCTGTTTTTGTAAAAAATCATAACTCTGACCGGACGCCACGTGACGCATAATGGCTGATAGTGAGGATTTATGACTACCCATGGTCTTATAGTGGTGACAATTAGCAACATAGTATTAGTACTCGAATATGTTAGTTCATGCCTTCTAGATTCAATCGACCCCCAAAAACCGAACATGAAGTGCTTTCTATACTTAATTAAAAGTCATTCAAACTTCCCCCTCATTAAAAGTTGTATATGCGCATTAATCTCATGGTCCAACCAATAACCATAACCAATAATCTCAAAAGCGGTCAACACCAAGATAACCAAAAAAAAGAAAATAACTTTTGGATGTGCCAGTAACACTTTGTAATTGTAGAGCATCTTAAGAAAAACTAACATTGTCAATTACTAAAATCAACATATGTGTTTACTAACAGATTCTTGTATTAGCTAATAAAATGGTTCTCCGATAACACCAAAATATCCAAAAAAAAAAAATATTGCCTTTGTTCTTCATCTAAACAAAGTTATTCAGCATCAGCATATCAGCAAGTGTCTGCTGGTAGAATTAAAGAAAGTTGTAGCTACATGACTCCATACTCTCACCACCACCACCACCACCAAGCCAGTTGGTCCAATGGTGGTGGCAACCATAGCAGTTGTTGAACACATTTCGAGTACTTGCAATACGTGTCAAATATTTAACGTTTTACATCTATAATAACATTTTCCTTCAATAGATTGTTTTCACAAGTTAAACGAACACGAGAATTGAATCAACTTGCATTCATAAAGCCATTATACAAAATTAAATTTCATCACCTACAACTGGAGAAAAAAAATCCTTTAACTATCATAATAAACTTAATTAAGCCTAAAAACCGAAACAAACCATAAAAATGTAAATGCACATATGATTTTGACTATAAATTTCCAGATTTTATAATGCTTGATTATATAATTCATTATACAAAATACGCAGACATGATATAATTAAATTAAATGTGATTATAATTATATAAAAACCCTTTTTAATGAATGAGCATTAAAAAAACAGACTAGAATGAATATAACGAACACACACTAATGAACGTAAATGAAAATTGTTGTATATTAGGGTTCTCAACATACTTCCTTATTTTTCATGAAAAAGTTTCTTAGTGTGTAATGTAAGGGAGTCGTGGTCCCGACCGGTTCAACCAACCAATCCGGTCTAGGTTTAAAAAGTTCGCATGCACCTCAGTATCATCTTCACAAAAACGATCTAATCATCTCGACAACATTGACATTTGACTCGCCAGTTGACTTTTTGGTCAAAACTGACCAAAAAGTTACAATTTCAATTTGGAACAAACATTCCTCCTGCCAGCCAATTCTTCCATTTTATCCAAAACTAACCATTTTCCAAAATTGCCCGTAAATGCCATTTTATCCATATTAGACCACAAAAGCAATTCAAATGACTTGCTTCTATATTATCTAAACTTGTAATTAGTAAACTCTGAGTTATAAATTAACTAAATTAGCAAAAACTAATATGTTTGCAGTTAAGATAGATGACTAATAAAAGCCCATCAACATAAATATTAACACGATTATTATAAGATGTATTAACCATATGAGTATCATCTTGATAAAAAAGATTCACTCGTTGACTCGACCAAAATTGACAGACCTGTCAGGTGACCTTTTGGTTAATTTAAAAGTCAAAATTACTAAAAGAGTAACATGGGCAGAAAAAAGCATACTTGACCAGCAAAGTCAATAGTATCAAACTCTTTGCAACGTTTTCAATTTGAAACAAACATTCCCCTGCCAACCAACTCTTCCAATTTTCCCAAAATGCTTCCGCTTTAGGACCCCGTGAGTTGTGGCAGGACCGTTAAACCCGAAAAAAACAGACGCATAAACGTTAAACCACGCATGCCCGTTAACTTGTAATAGATAATTTAAAAAGTTTTTTAAAACATATATATACAAAGAAACCAGTAAAACGTATACCGATACCGAACCAATTATACCGACACACGTTACAAACATACTCAAGAGTAAAACTAACAAACCTCATGATAGATCCGTAATTGATGCCTTTTTAAGTCAGGAAAGACGTTCAGTTGCTCGAGTAACCAAATACCTTAAGACTTCTTAAAATATCAATAATTCAATGTATCATTGACTTCATTGTTCTTTAGTTTCATGTTCAATGGTTATCAAACAACCAACAGATTACTTTGAAAGTCAAAATTGGCTATTTAAATTAGATGGTTTACATAAAGAGTCAAAGTTTGAACTTGCACTTGTCGAATTTATGATTAACTAAAAAGCTCTTGTGAAACTTTCTTTTAAATTGATATGATTTTGTAAAGAACATCTTTCAACATTGCCATTATGATAATTGTCACACCTCGACCAAAGGCGGCGGAACATGTCGGGGTGCAACGGATTGACCAAAACACAAGACACTATTTAAAGTGACAATATTTAATCAGCTCATTTATTTCATAAATCAAAAATCAACACATCTCGTTCACACAAACAAATTGAATACAAGTTACATTTATATTGTTCGTTTTACTAATACCCTAATGGTCTTGGTAATGTTTTTCGTCAAGTCCTAGAGTCAACAAAAGTCAAACCTGTAACATTTCATAAAATAAAGTTTGTCAAAACAAAGGTTGGTGATCAATTCATAAGTTTGAGCAAATAAGTATATAGTAATAAAAAGCCACAAAACTTGTATACGAAACGATAAATAAAAGCAACAATATGGATAATATGAGATCGCTAACACATTAGCGACACCTACCATAAGAGAATACCAGATGGTTCAAGATTTTTTTATATGAGGTCGCTAATAAGAATACATTAACGGCATCGTCTATAAATAGATTCGGATTTCATGAGGTCGTTAATAAGAATACATTAACGGCACCGTGCTATAAGAGAATACCAGATAGTTCACAGATTTAAGAATCAACCTTCCAAAAGCGGTAAACACATAAGCATATAAGCATAGAACACCAAATTGAGCAATTATTTAAGTAAAGTATACAATCGCGTTTGTGGGTTTAAGATTCAAGTAAATAAAGCATTTAGTTTGATAAGTATGAAATGTCACCCCAAAACGAAAGATGAAAAACGGGGTATGAAAGTACTCACCTCGATTGATAAACCGAGAAATAATAAATGATCGAAATGTCGAAGGCTTGCAAACGAAACGAACGAATCCGAATTGAAAGCTAATTGAAAACAAATAAATAAAATATATTAATGAACTTGAACTTTAGTTGCAATTACATTTGAAACATTGAACGAGAAGATTCGATTGTAAATCGGGTTACCGGTTAATTTGTTAACGATTAGAGACTCGTACTTAATTGATAATTTAAAATATAATAATATTATTCTATTGGGCTTTTAAATAACTAACCCAATATTAAATAAAAACAAGACGGGTGTAAATCAAGAGTTCGGTTTTATAAAAATGAACTGATAATAAAGTTTATAATAATATTATTAATGTTAAAGATATAAATGATAATAATAATTTTAAAATATGTTATATATATATAAGATAATGTTGATGATATATAAATATACTACCACTCGAGGATTGTTGTTAAAACTAATAATAACAAATATAATAATAATTACTTTTGTTGTTGATTACATTATTAATAGATTTGAATTTACTAATAATAATAATAATAATAATAATAATAATAATTATTATTATTATTATTATTATTATTATTATTATTATAATAATAATTATATATGCCATATTAATGATATTAACTTACTTATAACATTTTAATAATAATAGTATTAGTGATAAAAATATAACTCGAGTAACGATGACGTTAAATGCTAATTAGGCCCGACATGAGTTTCGGTTCGATAAAACAAGTAGATAATATTTGTATACAAAAGTAATAATATTCATAGAGATTAATAATAATAATATTTATTTGCTTTATTAATAGTTAATAATATCATTATTAAGTAGTATTGACAATAATGATACCATACTAAATTTTGGTTCGGTTGCTAAACGAGTTCACAAAATAAATATAATAATATTATTGCTAGTAATTAATGAAAAAAAATATGATTTTGATGAGTAATAATAATATGATATTTAATAATAATAATAATAATAATAATAATAATAATAATAACCACATTATTATTTATAGTATTAATAATAATAATAATAATAATAAAAATTATCTTGTTAATAATAATAACAATAATAATTTAGATAATAAATATGATGTTAATAATAATAATACTATTGACTTGGATAATTTTGTTAACAAAACAAACCGAAACCTAAATTTATTTACCTATTAGATGTTCACGAGTCGTCGGAGATGAAGGCCGCCAGAGACGTGGTGGGTCACCACCATCGTGTTTCATACCGTGTCGCCGGAGCCAAATCCGGCCGTCGGAGGCGTGCCGGAAAAACAAAACAGAGAGAGAGAGAGAGAGAGAATGAGAGACGGAAAGAGTACAGAGAGGGAGAGAGTGACGGAGAGAGAACAGAGAGAATGAGTGAGAGACGTAGAGAGTACATAGAGGGAGAGAGATTTACCGGTTTACCGTTTACCAGAAAGAAACAAGACGGGGAGGGAAGAGGGTTGACGGAACTCGGGTTCGCCGGAAAAGAAGAAAGAGGGAGGGAAGAGGGTTGAAGAAGATGGCCGGAGGTGATGGAGTTCGCCGGAATAAAAGGAGAAAGGGAAATCGGGGTCGAAGGTGGTGAAAGGAACTCGCCGGAATCGAAGGTGTCGTTGTTCGCAGGAAAACGATGCCGGAATTCGGTCGCGGAAAACGGCTAGTGAGGGGGGTGGCGGCTGGTTAGTATCATGAGATTAGGGTTATGGTTTTTCCTTTATATATATATTATATATTTACATAAGGGCCCCTCAAAGTTCTAAATATTATACTAAAGGGTATTAAACTTAGGAAAAGTTAATATAGATTTGAAAAATGGCAAGAATTACCCTTTACAATTTATAACTAGTTTTTATGTTAAATGAACAACGATTAGTACACGCCTACATTACGGGTTTTGATGAACTAAGTACGTGAAAAATTTGAAGATCGACTTAAAAGATTAATAAAATTACCGGGTCAGGTTTACAATACAATACGGGTTCGAAGTATAATTTATTAAAACAAGACGCGAAAGAAAATCGAAACCCGAATTTGACGAATGTCACAATATCCCCATCTTTTTAGAAATTTCGTCCACAAATTAAAATAAACTTAAGAAAAAAATAATTATTAACGAATATTGTCATTAGTATGATAACTGCATGAAAAATTTTTAAGGAAACAATAACGTCAAATCCTTGCATGACTCGAAAAACGCTACAAATGAGAAACATAATAAAGGCACTTATATATAAGATGTACCAGCGGCGTATCCACCATGCCCTTATCATGATTAGTATTTTTATCGATTTTCTGCTATCATTTCTCGGGTCTTTATCGCACACAACCGTACTTACCATGGCTTCCATACGGGGATTTTTATAATTAAGTGTGCACCCATAATTATTTAGATCATCGTATGGTCCACATGGTTCGTCCCATTGCGTGGTTTAAAAGACATATATATATACATATATTTGAAATCTTAAACATTTGAAACGTGCATGAATCTGTTGAATTTTAATAATGAGAACTCTGATAGAAAGAAATGAGAAATCCAATAAAGGAAACGAGAATCCAAAGAGTGAAAAATGAAAAAATCCAATAGGTGTAAATGAGAAACCCAAAAGTGAGTACATGAGGTCGAGGTAAACAACGTTACAACTAATAATAGCATACGATGAGTTTCATACGTGAACAAACTTGAGGTTATAATTAATTAGGATTACGATTGCGTGAAATCACGAGAATGAGATGAGTTTCTTTGGGGTGACGTATACGTGTATCAATATAAATAAAATAGTATTTGATTAACAACCAAAAAAATCAATGAAATGTGATAAAACATGAATACGGCCACTATTGTGAAACCATTTATATAATCGTCATTATAATAACGGTTTCTAATAGCGCCAAAACTTGTAGACATCCACACATAGGCCGTTAATAGATTCGATGAAATGATATAGAATAATGTATAGAATCGTGTTTACATAAATGCTCAAATATAAATAACATAGTCATGATAATATCGTTTAAAAGATAAACGAGATTTTGGCGAAGTTAAGGTTTTGAGGTATTACACAAATTGTTATTGAATAGTTTGCATTCGGTGAAGAAAATCAAAACACAAAAATGAAATCTCATGTGCATAATATTGTCATCGAAACATCTCATCAAATGAAAATAAAATCGCAATAATTGTGAGACTCGAATTTAATGTCGAAATATGTAAATCGCGTAGCGTATAATAGACTAAAACTGAAAATGAGGTCTTAACGCCGTTTTTATTGTTTCTAAGAAATGTACATAATAACAAAGCATCACGGTAACGTATTGCTAGGGAAAATATTTAAATTATTGTTGAATGTAAATCTTGTAACCCAAATTGTTAAAGGAGTTTGTATACATAAAGTTATTGTGATGAAAATAAATTATATAAAGTGATGATGCTTGCGATAATAAGAGGTAATAGTCGCGTAAATCGTTATTGAACAAAATTCAGGTCACAATATGAAGCATAAAGTATTTATAAATGCGTCACAAAAAGTTTCGTAAATCCAAGGTTATTGAGTTTATGCAAAATTATGAAAGTTGTAATTTGTTATTGAATAAAACTTACATTCAACATTCAGAATGAAACCTCATATTTATAAAGTTATTAAGAAATTTATCACCTTAGGTGACAATATTTAAAGCCTTGAAATCACACAAATAATCGTTTAATAATCCTTGAATACAAATCCTCATAATAAAATTTTGTTGTCATGACAATCTTTGTAAGGCCCCGTTACCGGTAGCCCTAATGTGGTGTTGGATTTACTCATAAACACAGTTCTAAATATTAGAGTTAGTTAAAACTTTACGCGGAATATAACTTCAACCATAACAGTACAAAACTGTCAAATCTTGTCTTAACAAACATTCAAATTTATTTAAACATAAAACATAGTCTTTTAAAACGTCATGCCATTTTCTTGAGATGCCAGTATCTTCGATTCTATGCCATGTGTCTTCAATCATGCGAGCTGTTTCAACCTATTTGCCTACGTGCATACTAAAAGTCAGCTACGCTGAGTGAGTTCTAGTTAATCACATAACTTACTTTACATACACATATATGTGCCCGAAGGTACGCATTAAATACTTAACCTGTCCATCAATCGTTCATATACATTCATAACTAACCTTACGTTACAAAGAGCATTCGCCCTACATACCTCGGATATTATTAGGGTCTGGTGCCCTCCATCCTCGGATATCATTAGGGTCCGGTTCCCTCCATCCTCGGATATTATTAGGGTCCGGTACCCTTCATCCTCGGATATTATTAGGGTCCGGTACCCTTCATCTTCGGATATTATTAGGGTCCGGTACCCTTTCTTCCATACCTTTTTAACATACTTTTCTATATACATAATCGTAAGTTTCATACATACATCATTCATTCTTCATCATACAACATACATATAACATCAACCATTTCCTGGCAATACATGCAATTCCTGAGATCGTTCATCGACTTATCACTTAGGATAAGTGTATTAACTAATCACATCGAGTATGCACACAGCCCCGAAAACATAACAAGGAATGGGGCTAGAAACTCACCTGAAGTCGGTTTCGTTGGTCCTTTTAAAATCCCTGAACGTGTTGGGAAGGTGACTTATTGACTCGAACTACCAGAAGAACTTGTCGGTGTTCATCCGACTTTTCATGTATCAAATCTTAAGAAGTGCTTAGCCGAGGGTAATCTCCATATACCTCTCGACGAAGTACATGTCGATGATTCGATGATCATGGTTAAACGACCCGTTGAGATCATGGATCGCAGCGAGAAGAAAACCAAGCGTAGTCGTATTCGGTTAGTCAAAGTTCGATGGGAATCACGGCGTGGCGCGGAGTTCACTTGGGAACGAGAAGTCACAATTAAGGATAAGTATCCATACTTGTTTGCATCATCATCGTCATCTTAATTTCGGGACGAAATTTCCTAAAGTAGGGGATACTGTGACATTCGTCAATTTCGGGTCTCGTTTGTATTCGTTTTTGTATTCGTTTATCATGTAAACCGACCCATTTTGTAAACCAAAGCTTATGATATAATCAAAATGATAGATTTTATGTTACAATATTGTTTTACACTTGTTGGGTCTTGAAAACATTCTTTTTGGTTCTTAAAACTCCTTAAAATGACTTAAACCAAACTTTTGGGGACTATTATTGCCATTTACCAAAAACTTGTTTGACCATTTCAACCATCACATGCATCTTTACCCTATTTGTATGAACCATACTCTTACCATTATAAAAGCAAGGCTCCATACACCATTTTGGTTGTTCATCTTCTCCAAAATCTCTCTCAAATCCAAGTATTCATCTTCAACATTTTGTTATTTTGATTTCTTAAGGTCAACTAACTATAGTCTTTCATTTTAACTTGTTCATCTAATATTACTAACACTTGAACATGGTGGTACAAAATATATAGAATACACACCCCTTGTTTCCTTTATTTGTTACTTCACCGACTTCGGTTGGTTAAGTTTCGAATGTCATAAGGCAAGGCTTCATGGAGGACTTCGTGTTCTTGATATATATACACACACATAACTTATTATACATATCACTTATAACTAACTTCTAACCCTTTTAGTTTGTTCATCTTATTTACAATTTCCATGGTGTGGGTTTGTATAAGACTAACCTCGGTTTAACCGAAACTAGTCCAAACCGGAAACCGAACTTTTGTTTACTAGTTTTGTAAAATAGTTGTTTAAACATGTTTATTGCTAGATTTGAGTTTCAAAAATCATTTTTACAAGTTCTTTGATATTAATCATATGGAATCCATCTATGAACTCGTTGGGAGATGGAAACCGAACTAAACCGAAAATTTTGCTTAAAAGACTTGTAGTTAACTTTTTAGTTGTAAAATTTAAGTTTTCTTCATTTATAAACCAATATACAAGTTCTATGATATTTGGGCATGTAGAAACCATCTATGAACTATTTGTGAGATGGAGACCGAACCAAACCGAACTATACCGAATTTTACTCGCTTAAGACACACAAGTGTGTTTTTAGCTATCAAGACTTGTATATTTCTTTAAAAACAGTTTACAAACTGATTTTAATTATTTTCTTAAGTACTTGGAATTGTTGGATCCAACTTGATCTCATCACATAGTTTGGACCGACAAAACCGAACACTCGCTTAACGTGCGTTGTTAGTTCTAAACAATAGATCTACATACTTGGTTAAGTGTTAATATATTTTAATGAGTTATCTCATAACAATTAATATGTTGGAAAGTTGACTTTGGGTTTGACCATTTGTCAAGACCCGAATCGACAACCCGAACACTCGTTAAAAACCCGTTTTAGTATATTTGTCCCAAAAGAACATGCATTTTAGCATTTTTCCCACTTTATTACTTAACATTGGTTAAGTAAATATTAAGGTTAGATACTTTAACCCGGTTTCGAGCAAACTTACATTTTTAAAGGATTGTTATTATAAATTCTTAAATAGTACATTTTAAACCTTGAACTTTAATTGTTTACTTTTTGCAACAATTATTTTATTTAAAGATCTTCAATACAACCATTCTAAATCCAAGATTTTATTGTCATTTAGGCCTTGCTTGTTAAACTTCATCCATCCGGTTATTCATCTTTTACCGATCAAGTTTTATACTTGAACGTGAGTAACTTCATATCCCGTTTTCTATCTTTTGTTTTGGGGTGACATTTCATACTTATTCAAATCAAATGCTTTAAACTTGAGTCTTAAACCACAAACGTTGTTGTATACTTTACTTGAATAATTGCTCGATTTGGTGTTCTATGCTTATATGCCTATGTGTTTATCGCTTTCGGTTGGTGGAATCTATAAATCCTAGACTACTTGGTATCCCCTTGTAGCAAGGTGTCGTTAACGTAATGCAATTAACGATATTCTATTAAATCCTAGACTACTTGGCAATCCCTTGTAGCTAGGTGGTGCTAACGTAATTCTATTAGCGATTGTCAATTTATCCAAGTTTATAGCTATTATTTATGGTTTTGTATACTAGTTTTGTGGCTTTTCATACTATATATATATTGTTCAAACTTATGAATTACTCACCAACCTTTGTGTTGACAACTTTATTTTATGAAATGTTACAGGTTTGCATCTAGGTTGATTATGGAGTTCGGTGAAGAAAATGACACAAATACCGTTAGGATATTAGCAAAAATGAACAATATTTGATTTGCTATATTTTGTTGTATTTGACTTATGAATATTTGGTTATGTGACATTTTCGATGTTGTGAAATGAAATGAGTTTGTTAAATATTGTCGCTTTAAATAGTGTCATGCGCTTATGGGCAATCGTTACACCTCGGCATGTTCCGCCGCCTTTGGTCGGGGTGTGACAATTCTTCATGCCAGGCCACCAGTAATCTCTTTTCAAATCTTGGTACATCTTCGTAGTTCTTGGATGAATCGAATATCTTGTCTTATGAGCTTCATCTAAGATTCGACATTTGAGATCTCCATGGCGTGGGATCCGCATACGGTCAAACCTAGTCTTTCCACCATGAGTGTTTTCCATCAACTCGTCTTTTTGACCAAATATCCTTTCTTTCTTCACTATCCCTTCATCTTCCAACACTTCTGACTGTACCTTGATGATTTCATCGAACAGACTTGAATTCATAATCAACTGGTATGACTTCACTGTTGCAATGACTTCCTCGTTCTTACTACTTAGCGCATCGGCGACCACATTAGCTTTACTAGGATAGTACTTAATGTCGCAGTCGTAATCCTTAATCAGCTCCAACCATCTTCTCTGTCTCATGTTCAATTCTTTTTGCTCGAAGAAGTACTTCAAACTCTTATGATCTGTGTAAATAGTACACTTAGTACCATACAGGTAATGCCTCCATATCTTTAAGGCATGCACCACTGCCGCTAGCTCTAAATCATGCGTCGGATAAGTACTCTCATGGACTTTCAACTGTCTAGACGCGTAAGCTATCACCTTCCCTCGTTGCATCAACACACAACCTAACCCACGATGCGAAGCATCAGTACAAACAACCGAATCCTCGTCACCGTCGGGTAGAGCAAGGATTGGGGCTTGCGTGAGTCTTTTCTTTAACTCCTGAAAAGCTTCTTCTTGAAACTTACCCCAACTGAATACTATCGACTTTCGGGTCATACCGGTCAACGGTGCGGCTATCTTAGAGAAACCTTCGATGAATCTTCTATTGTAGCCAGCTAACCCTAGGAAGCTTCGTATATTAGTCGGATTCTGTGGAGTCTTCCAGTTTGTTATCGCCTCAATCTTGGCTGGGTCCACGGTAATCCCTTCAGGATTGATCACGTGACCTAGAAATTGCACTTCTCGCAACCAGAACGCGCATTTCGAAAACTTAGCATACAACTTCTCTTTCTTCAGAGTCTCTAACACCTCTCTCAGATGCTCGGCATGATTAGACTCGCTCTTTGAATAAATCAATATATCGTCGATGAAGACAATAACTGACTTATCCAACATTGGCCGACACACCCTATTCATCATGTCCATAAATGCTGCAGGAGCATTCGTTAGACCGAAGGACATCACGAGGAACTCGTAGTGTCCATACCGCATCCGAAACGCTGTCTTAGGGATGTCTGCCTCTTTCACCTTCAGCTGATGATAGCCTGATCTGAGATCTATTCGTGAGAACCAACTTGAACCTTGCAGTTGATCAAACAGATCATCAATCCTTGGCAAAGGATATCTATTCTTTACCGTAAGCTTGTTCAACTCGCGATAGTCTATGCACATTCTCATACTTCCATCCTTCTTCTTCACGAACAACACTGGTGTGCCCCACGGAGAAACACTTGATCTTATAAAAACTTTGTCAAGGAGTTCTTGTAGTTGGGACATCAATTCTTTCATCTCGGACGGTGCTAGACGGTAAGGCGCTTTCGCGACGGGCTGGGCTCCTGGTACTACATCTATCTGAAATTCTATCTCTCGCTCCGGTGGCAACCCCGGAAGATCCTCAGGGAATACTTCTGGGTAGTCGCACACGATAGGAACATCTTTCATCTCTTTCGTCTCGGCCGTAGCGTTGACAACATATGCCAGGTAGGCACCGCACCCTCGCTTTACCAATCCCTCGGCTTTTATCATCGAAATGACATTAAGTCCCGAACTTTCCTTATCACTATAAAACGTCACCGCACTACCATCCAAAGACTTTAACCTTATTATCCTACTCTTACATACTATCTGAACTTCGTACTCAGACAACCAATCCATTCCCAAAACTACTTCAAACCCTCCTATGGTCATAACATACAAGGTAACAGGGAACTCGTGTCCCTCTAACTCTATCTTACAGTTTTTAACCATTCTCATTGTTTTAACCGAAGCGTCACTAGCGGTTTCTACTATAAAAGTTTCAGACACTTGGCAACATTTCATTTTAGCTAATTTACTAAACGGTGTAGTTACGAAACTTCTATTCGCACCCGAATCATATAATACTGAAGCAGAAATACCGTTTACTAAAAACGTACCAGTCACAACATCCGGAATCTGTTTAGCCTGCTCTGAGTCAGCATATAGGCCCTAGTCCTTGGCCTAGTTTGATCGGCATCTTTCTTTCTACTACCTCCAGCTCCACCATCAGTACACTCCCTTGCCATATGACCCGTCTTACCACACTTGTAGCATGCGGGTTTTACATCACACTCATTAGCATAGTGCCCCACCTTTCCACACTTATAACACGCATTTGTACCAATCCTATACTCTCCACCATGAGTCTTTCCACACTTGTGACACACATCCGAACCAGTACCCCACTTGCACTCGCCACCGTGCACCTTCCCACACATCTTGCATGTCTTTCTCTCCCACACCTTCTGCTTCTTGTCCTTAGAGTTCCATAACTGAGTACCAGGTCGTTTAACAGGAGCGACCCACTTCTTGTCCTTCTTCCCTTCTTCCACCACAACATCATCCGCAGCCAGGTCCGCATAAACCATCTCTGCGAGCTCGATAGTAGAGTCAAAGGTAGCAGGTTTACTCGTCTTGACTAGCGTGCGGACTCTCTGTTGCAATCCCCTCACATAGCACTTGATCCTTTTAGCCTCAGTGTTGACCACATCGGGTACCAACCTAGACATTTGGTTGAACTCTGTGGTGTACTCACGATGTGTCATCGTCCCATCTTTCAAGTTCAAGAACTTCATCTCCGCCCTCTAAACTTCGGCGTCAGCACAGAATTTCTTCATGACTAGCTCCTTCAGATCATCCAACCTCATAGCCTTAATCTCCTCCCGACTCTTCATCTGCTCAACTGACTCCCACCAGTACATCGCCTCTTCTTCAAACGATTGGGTGGCATAATCGACAGCTTGATCGGGACGACACTCGCTAATGCGGATAATTTTATCCATGGTGGTTATCCATTGAAGAGTAGCGATTGCGTCTCCCAAACCAGTCAGCTTTGTCAAGCCACAACCCTTGAAGGACTTATAGTTGCAACCGCCTCGGCCCCTCTTCCTATCATCATCTTTCACAGGCCTGACCTCACTCGAAGCTTCTCTCTCTCCTTCATCATCTTTCCTACCATCTCCACCTGCCCCTCCTGCAGTTCTTTCACGGCTTCCACCCGACTCTCCCGGAGTAATATTCTTCACAGCAGTGGCTACAGCTTGGACAATAGCTGCCTGAATTGCAGGATCCAGTAGAAACCCTTCGTTGTTGTTCGGGTCTCTCCTAGCTGCGCTTCCTTCATCTTCGGTGTTGGAAGCGGTCTCAACCGAAGGTTGTTGGGCACGACGAGGCCTGCCACGACGTCTAGTGGGGCCCTCAGTTCTCGCATCGCCTCCCGTTCCAGCCATTGTATTCTAAAAGGGAAAACACAAACATCATCACTCAAGGAACTTTTTAGTACAAGGATAGTAAGGCTAACATGTAATAACAGTGGCTAATTGTGATTAGCTGATCACGTTACCTTCCGTGTCCTACACACTTCCCCTTATGAGTCTATTTGTGCTGGTTCTATCCTAAACAGTTAATCAATCAAGTAATCCTATCCCTAACATTCGCATATCCTTTCTTTAACAATCACGCTAACATTAACATACAAATTTAACCATTCACTTTACCGTTACTGAGCTTGCTTGAGTGACACATGACTATCTCGAACTGGCATCTTCTTTCTTTTCTTACTTTAATCCCATTCTCTGTTCGAGTCTAAGCATATAGGATGCCGAAATCTCTCGAACTTTGCTCTGATACCAACTTGTAAGGCCCCGTTACCGGTAGCCCTACTTTGGTGTTGGATTTACTCATAAACACAGTTCTAAATATCAGAGTTAGTTAAAACTTTACGCGGAATATAACTTCAACCATAACATATTACAAAACTGTCAAATCTTGTCTTAACAAACATTCAAATTTATTTAAACATAAAACATAGTCTTTTAAAACATCATGCCATTTTCTTGAAATGCCAGTATCTTCGATTCTATGCCATGTGTCTTCAGTCATGCGAGCTGCTTCAACCTATTTGCCTGCGTGCATACTAAAAGTCAGCTACACTGAGTGAGTACTAGTTAATCACATAACTTACTTTACATACACATATACGTGCCCGAAGGTACGCATTACATACTTAACCTGTCCATCAATAATTCATATACATTCATAACTAACCTTACGTTATAAAGAGCATTCGCCCTACATACCTCAAATATTATTAGGGTCCGGTGCCCTCCATCCTCGGATATCATTAGGGTCCGGTTCCCTCCATCCTCGGATATTATTAGGGTTCGATACCCTTCATCCTCGGATATTATTAGGGTCCGGCACCCTTCATCCTCGGATATTATTAGGGTCCGGTAACCTTTCTTCCATACCTTTTTAACATACTTTTAAATATACATAATCGTAAGTTTCATACATACATCATTCATTCTTCATCATACAACATACATATAACATCAACCATTTCCTGGCAATACATGCAATTCCTAAGATCGTTCATGTATCGGCAAGAAACCATTCATACATTTCACATAATACATATATGGCATACACTTATCACTTAGGATAAGTGTATTAACTAATCACAGCGAGTATGCACACATCCCCAAAAACATAACAAGGAATGGGGCTAGAAACTCACCTGAAGTCGGTTACGTTCACCGTTAATAGTTATTCCTTTCTTCAGTTGGGCACGCCTAACTGTATAACAATTCCTCGTATCAATTATCTATCACTAGCCATATCACGTTTCTATTCTAATTATAACCCTCAACGGACGGGGGTTCAGGGGCAGTGCCCCTGGCAGCGGGGTCTAAGGGCGGCAACCCCTAGCAGGGTCCAAGGGGCAGAGCCTCTGGCTGGGGTCGAGCTGCCAGGTCAGCTTGGAAAAATTTTATCATTAACTGTCGTAGAACATTTTCCATTAGGATTTTAAATTATTATTTAATTAGCTAACTCAAAAGTTCAAAGGCTTAATTGTAACTAATTCATTCCTTTTCTAAGCCCAGGGACTGTTCTGTCATTTTATCAAAGTCTAGTTCGTTAATAAGCTCTTTAACGAATTGGGGTTCATTCGTTACTTCTGTCTTCCATAACGAATTGGCTAATTCGTTACTTCATAACGAATTGGCCTTTTTAGCGAATTGGTCCATATTCGTTTAGTCTGCATAACGAATTGGTCTTCTTGGCGAATTGAACCCTTCTCGCGAACCAGTCCTCATAACGAATTAAACCTTATAACGAACTGGTCAACATACGAATTGGACTTAACGAACTAAAGCTTGTTCGTCAGTCTTTCCTTAACGAATTGTACACGAATCAAAGCTAGTTCGTTATATTCCCTTAGACGAATCAGCTAGCGAATTGTTTCTAATTTGTCAATTACTCCCTAGCGAACTAGGGCTAGGTCAGGGAATGTCAGAACATTTCCTGACACCCCTAACCTCGTATTAACTTTTCCGGCACCGCCTTTCCGGCGCCGCCATTGCCGGAAAGCCGCTGGAAAACCGCGAACACGTCGGAAAAACGGGTTTTTAACGCGTTTTCACCGTTTTTCGTCCCGTTTGATCCAGATCTGAGCTAGGGTGACCCCTAAGCTCATCATAGGTTCGGTTTATACCCGATTCCACCCGGATCTCGTGACTTAAACGGTTTAACGGTGTCGGCTCGTCGTTTCATGACTATATCTAACGGGTTAAGCTCATACAATATTAAACTATCATTACCTTGGGTCAGTGCTCGGTTTCCTTCTTGGTTTCGGCTAGATAAAAGGAAGAACTAGAGAGAAATCTTAAGTGTGTGTTTTGGATGGTGTATGGAATATGTGAAATGAAGGATTAAGTGGTGTTTATGGTTTATATATTTAGGGATCATGGGCTCAAGCCCATAGACTCTCCTCCTTTCTTTCATAACCCAAGTCCATAACCCATACCCATTAACCCAACACTAGCCCAATTCACATTATATTTATCTAAACCGATAACGACCCACTATAAAATAGACGAAATTTACTTTGTTATCATAACCGAAAGTAGGATGTTACAATCTTAGATTTTTCAAAGATGATTTATAAGATTTTGACATAATATGTAAATCGTTAATCTTGAAAGAGTTTATAATCTATAAGTGATTATTTGAACACATGAGGTTGTTATAAGTACAATAGTTGTATATGTATATATATATATATATATATATATATATATACCTAAAATATTTAGGGAAAAAATGAAGCTCGTGTGTGTATGGAGGGGTTTTAGGCTTCGTACGGTGAATGGTTTGGAAGTTTAGTGGTAAGTGAGAGTGTTTAGGTCGGCTTGGATAGTTGAGTTTTCTTGAGTTAAATCGATGGGGTTTGTTGAGTTTTGGTCATTTGAGTGGGTTAGGTTTAGCAGATTTGTGTGAGTAGTGGTTGGGCTAATAGGTGAGGTTTAGCTTATCTGAGCTTGGGTTAAGTTGATGGGTTGGATAATTTGATCTTGGCTAGTTTTGGTTAAGATTCAGTTTATACGTGTATTTTGTAAGGATTGTTTGGGCTGCTATTTTGATATCAAACTCTATATTGGATGGGAAGGGTGTGGCTATATGGGTCGTGATTTGACATAGCAAGGATCGAACGATCGAGTCATAATTAGGTAAACTTTGGTTTGTATATGTCCAAGGCATTCGTGAGTATGTTTGTCGGTGTCATTGAAGTATTAGGATGGTGAGTTTGATAGGTTTTCGTGGCGTAGGAGTGTCGGTAGTTAGGGCCTTTTGTTGGTTTGATTTTTTTTTTGTATATCTTGGACTTGCACGGGGTTTGGGTAGGTGGGGATATAACGTTGATGTGTTAGGATTCGTTTATATTGAGGAATGATTTGAGTGCTCCGAAAAATTTTGAAGTGGAAGGGTGGTTTGATTAAGGCGGTAGTTTGAGATGGATTACGGGTGTTTGGGAACTTGTGGTTGCGTTTAGGGAGATTTCTTTTACCAATAATAAGTATTGTAAATCGAAAATATCGTGGTAATTTAAAATGACCGGCATTGTAAATCGAGAAATCACGAGTAAACGATTTTTGGTCTTTAAAGTAAAATTTCTATGAATTTTTGCATGAGAGTTTCAAGAAGATTACATGCCAAAAGTTTGTGACTTTCTTGAAAAATCATGGCAAACTATCGTAAGAATTTTAAAATGCGGAAAATCGTATGATGTTAAGTATTTTACATACGGAAATTTTTAATGAACCAAAGATTGCATGATGAAAGTTGTTACGAAAATAAATTTGGGTAGCGAAAATTTTTTTACCACGTGTATTATATAATTTGGTGTAATTTAAAATGTCGTGAGAAGTTTAAATAATTAAAATTTTGAAGTACTCGTCCAAAATAAACGAAATAGTTATAAAAATAAAATTTTATAAAATTTTGTACAAAGACTTTAAAGACAATATAAATTTATACAATAGGAAAATTTACTTGAAAAGTTGAGGTGAAATTTATCATAAAACCTTCTTAATATGATGAAATTTATATAATAAGATTTTTTTTGTTTGTAAATAGTCTTATTGAAAATAAATTGCATATTAAGAATCATTATGAATAGATCAACTATTTATATACATATATTTGTTATTATTGTTATTATTTTTTTAACTTATATCGAAGAGATTTTTTTAATGAACGAAATTTGCAATAAAAATCTTTGTGAAAATCAAAATGAGAAAATCGGTGTAAAACTTTACCATATAAAATCGAGATATAAAAGAATTATTAACAATAAGAAAAATATAATATTTATCAATGAAGACTTTTGATAAGAATTTATAACAAAATAAAGGAAAAATGGTTTAAATCCTTGAAACGTAATAAAAATATTTTAAGATTTAAAGGTGGGAAAATCGCGCATGAACCATCATGACTTGATATTCCGACACTAAAAACCTTTTTACAAAACTACCATGTTGGGGTCTAAACATGTGTACGTACCACCGCTTCTTTTTCATGTTTTCGACTCAAATAACGATTGTAACAAAAATAATAAATCGGAATACAACGTCATGTCAAAACACTAGTCCGCGAACCACCGCGGTCCTATAGTTTCAACACCGAAAATTAGGATGGCGAGCGGAACGCTCGTATTCGACTACTTAAAGTGTTTCTCTCATATGAGACAATCTTTAAGGAGATTTGAAACAACGGGATCCAAGTTAAGCTCGTGATCCATAAAACACATAAAAACTAATGTTTTTGTGTTTTAAGGTAAAGATACCTTGGATTACTATGAAAGTGTGTGTATTTGTATATTTATGATTTGATAAAATAAATAAGTACATAAATAAACAAGTGTATTGAACAATCAAGTAGGGTAAACACGTATAGGCAACACGTATAAGGACCCTAAAGTAAACACCATACTAGGTCGTTACTTCTAACTACCTATCCTATAGTCTTGTGGCTTTGATACCAATCTGTCACACCCCGACCAAAGGCGGCGGAACATGCCGGTGTGCAACGAATTGCCCAAAAATATAAGACACTATTTAAAGTGACAATATTTAATTAGCTCATTTATTTCATAAATCAAAAATCAACACATCTCGTTCACACAAACAAATTGAATACAAGTAACATTTATATTGTTCGTTTTACTAATACCCTAATGGTCTTGGTAACGTTTTTCGTCAAGTCCTGGAGTCAACAAAAGTCAAACCTGTAACATTTCATAAAATAAAGTTTATCAACACAAAGTTTGGTGAGCAATTCATAAGTCTGAGCAAATAAGTATATAGTAATAAAAAGCCACAAAACTTTTATACGAAACGATAAATAAAACCAACAATATGGATAATATGAGATCGCTAACACATTAGCGACACCTGCCATAAGATAATACCAGATGGTTCATGATTTTTTTTATATGAGATCATTAATAAGAATACATTAACGACACCGTCTATAAATAGATTCGGATTTATGAGGTCGTTAATAAGAATACATTAACGGCACCGTGCTATAAGAGATGCCAGATAGTTCACGGATTTAAGAATCAACCTTCCAAAAGCGGTAAACACAAAAGCATATAAGCGTAGAACACAAAATCGAGCAATTATTTAAGTAAAGTATACAATCACATTTGTAGGTTTAAGATTCAAGTAAATAAAGCATTTAGTTTGATAAGTATGAAATGTCACCCCAAAACGAAAGATGGAAAGCGGGGTATGAAAGTACTCACCTCGATTGATAAACCGAGAAATAATAAATGATCGAAATGTCGAAGGCTTGCAAACGAAACGAACGAATCCGACTTGAAAGCTAATTGAAAACAAATAAATAAAATATATTAATGAACTTGAACTTTAGTTGAAATTACATTTGAAACATTGAACGAGAAGATTCGATTGTAAATCGGGTTACCGGTTAATTTGTTAACGATTAGGGACTCGTACTTAATTGATAATTTAAAATATAATAATATTATTTTATTGGGCTTTTAATTAACTATCCCAATATTAAATAAAAACAAGACGGGTTTAAATCAAGAGTTCGGTTTTATAAAAATGAACTGATAATAAAGTTTATAATATATTATTAATGTTAAAGATAGAAATGATAATAATGATTTTAAAATATGTTGTATATATATATGTATATAAGATAATGTTGATGATATATAAATATACTACAACTCGAGGATTGTTGTTAAAACTAATAATAACAAATATAATAATAATTACTTTTGTTGTTGATTACATTATTAATAGATTTGAATTTTACTACTAATAATAATTATTATTATTATTATAATAATTATATATGCCATATTAATGATATTAACTTACTTATAACATTTTAATAATAATAGTATTAGTGATAAAAATATAACTCGAGTAACGATAACGTTAAATGGTAATTAGGCCCGACATGGGTTTCCGTTCGATAAAACAAGTAGATAATATTTGTATCCAAAAGTAACAATAGTCATAGAGATTAATAATAATAATAATAATATTTATTTGCTTTATTAATAGTTAATAATATCATTATTAAGTAGTATTGACAATAATGATACCATACTAAATTTTGGTTCGGTTTCTTAACGAGTTCACAAAATGAATATAATAATATTATTTCTAGTAATTAATGATAAAAAAATATGATTTTGATGAGTAATAATAAAATGATATTTAATAATAATAATAACCACTTTATTATTTATAGTGATGATAATAATAATAATAATAATAATAATAATAATAATAATAATAATAATAAAAATAAAAATTATCTTGTTAATAATAATAATAATAATAATAATAATAATAATAATAATAATAATAATAATTTAGATAATAAATATGATGTTAATAATAATAATACTATTGACTTGGATAATTTTGTTAACAAAACAAACCGAAGCCTAAATTTATTTACCTATTAGATGTTCATGAGTCGTCGGAGATGAAGGCTGCCGGAGACGTGGTGGGTCACCACCACCGTGTTTCATACCGTGTCGCCGGAGCCAATTCCGGCCGCCGGAGGCACGCCGGAACAACAAAACAGAGAGTGAGAGACAGACGAAGAGAGAGAGAGAGAGAGAGAGAGAGAGAGACTGAGAGGCGGAGAGAGTACACAGAGGGAGAGAGTGACAAAGAGAGAACAGAGAGTGTGAGTGAGAGACGGAGAGAGTACAGAGAGGGAGAGAGATTTACCGGTTTTCCGTTTACCGGAAAGAAACAAGACGTGGAGGGAAGAGGGTTACCGGAAATCGGGTTGCCGGAACTCGGGTTCGCCGGAAAAGAAGAAAGAGGGAGGAAGAGGGTTGAAGAAGATGACTGGAGGTGATGGAGTTCGCCGGAATAAAACGAGAAAGGGAATCAGGGTCGAAGGTGGTGAAAGGAATTCGCTGGAATCGAAGGTGCCGTCAGTCGCCGGAAAACGGCTAGTGAGGGGGGGTGGCGGCTGGTTAGTATAATGAGATTAGGGTTAGGGTTTTTCCATAAAGGCCCCTCAAAGTTCTAAATATTATACTAAAGGGTATTAAACTTAGGAAAAGTTAATATAGATTTGAAAAATGGCAAGAATTACCCTTTACAATTTATAACTAATTTTTATGTTAAATGAACAACGATTAGTACACGCCTACATTACGGGTTTTGATGAACTAAGTACGTGAAAAATTTGAAGATCGACTTAAAAGATTAATAAAATTACCGGGTCAGGTTTACAATATAATACGGGTTCGAAGTATAATTTATTAAAACAAGACGCGAAAGAAAATCGAAACCCGAATTTGACGAATGTCACAGTATCCCCATCTTTTTAGAAATTTCGTCCCCAAATTAAAATAAACTTACGAAAAAAATAATTATTAACGAATATTGTCATTAGTATGATAACTGCATGAACAATTTTTAAGGAAACAATAACGTCAAATCCTTGCATGACTCGAAAAACGCTACAAATGAGAAACATAATAAAGGCACTTATATATAAGATGTACCAGCGGCGTATCCACCATGCCCTTATCATGATTAGTATTTTTATCATTTTTCTGCTATCATTTCTCGGGTCTGAGTTATAGCACACAACCGTACTTACCATGGCTTCCATACGGGGATTTTGATAATTAAGTGTGCACCCATAATTATTTAGATCGTCGTATGGTCCACATGGTTCGTCCCATTGCGTGGTTTAATAGACACACACACACACACACACACATATATATATATATATATTTGAAATCTTAAACATTTGAAACGTGCATGAATCTGTTGAATTTTAATAATGAGAACTCTGATAGAAAGAAATGAGAAATCCAATAAAGGAAACGAGAATCCAAAGAGTGAAAAATGAAAAAATCCAATAGTTGTAAATAAGAAACCCAAAAGTGAGTACATGAGGTCGGGGTAAACAACATTACAATTAATAATAGCATACGATGAGTTTCATACGTGAACAAACTTGAGGTTATAAGTAATTAGGATTACGATTGCATGAAATCACAAGAATGAGGTGAGTTTGTTTGGGGTGACGCATACGTGTATCAATATAAATAAAATAGTATTTGATTAACAACTGAAACAATCAATGAAATGTGATAAAACATGAATACGACCACTATTGTGAAACCATTTATATAATCATCATTATAATAACGGTTTTTAATAGCGCCAAAACTTGTAGACATCCACACATAGGCCGTTAATAGATTCGATGAAATGATATAGAATATTGTATAGAATCGTGTTTACATAAATGCTCAAATATAAATAACATTGTCATGATAATATCGTTTATAAGATAAACGAGATTTTGGCGAAGTTAAGGGTTTGAAGGTATTACACAAATTGTTATTGAATAGTTTGCATTCGGTGACGAAAATGAAAACACAAAAATGAAATCTCATGTGCATAATATTGTCATCGAAACATCTCATCAAATGAAAATAAAATCGTAATAATTTTGAAACTCGAATTTAATGTAAAAATATGTAAATCACGTAGCGTATAATAGACTAAAACTGAAAATGAGGTCTTAAGTAACGCCGCTTTTATTGTTTCTAAGAAATGTACATAATAACAAAGCATCGCGGTAACGCATTGCTAGGGAAAATATTTAAATCATTATTGAATGTAAATCTTGTAACCCAAATTGTTAAAGGAGTTTGTATACATAAAGTTATTGTGATGAAAATAAATTATATAAAGTGATGATGCTTGCGATAATAAGAGGTAATAGTCACGTAAATCGTTATTGAACAAAATTCAGGTCACAATATGAAGCATAAAGTTTTTATAAATGCGTCCCAAAAAGTTTCGTAAACCCAAGGTTATTGAGTTTATGCAAAATGATGAAAGTTGTAATTTGTTATTGAATAAAACTTACATTCAACATTCAGAATGAAACCACATATTTATAAAGTTATTAAGAGATTTATCACCTTATGTGACAATATTTAAAGCCTTGAAATCACACAAATAATCGTTTATTAATCCTTGAATACAAATCCTCATAATAAAATTTTGTTGTCATGACAATCTTAGATTTTTCAAAGATGATTTATAAGATTTGGTCATAATATGTAAATCGTTAATCTTGAAAGAGTTTATAATCTGTAAGTGATTATTTGAACACATGAGGTTGTTATAAGTACACTAGTTGTATATATACATATATATATATATATACCTAAAAAATTTAAGGAAAAAATGAAGCTCGTGTGTGTATGGAGGGGTTTTTGGCTTCGTACGGTGAATGGTTTGGAAGTTTAGTGGTAAGTGAGAGTGTTTAGGTCGGCTTGGATAGTTGAGTTGTCTTGAGTTGAATCGATGGGTTTGTTGAGTTTTGGTTATTTGAGTGGGTTAGGCTTAGCTGATTTGTGTGAGTATTGGTTGGGCTAATAGGTGAGGTTTAACTTATCTGAGCTTGGGTTAAGTTGATGGGTTGGATAATTTGATCTTGGTTAGTTTGGGTTAAGATTCGGTTTATACGTGTATTTTGTAAGGATTGTTTGGGTTGCTATTTTGATATCAAACTCTATATTGGATGGGAACGGTGTGGTTATATTGGTCGTGATTTGACATAGCAAGGATCGAACGATCGAGTAATAGTTGGGTAAAATTTGGTTTGTATATGTCCAAGGCATTCGTGAGTATGTTTGTCGGTGTCTTTGAAGTATTAGGATGGTGAGTTTGATAGGTTTTCATGGCGTAGGAGTGTCGGTAGTTAGGGCCTTTTTTTGGGTTGATTTTTTTGTATATCTTGGACTTGCATGGGGTTTGGATAGGTGTAAGGCCCCATTCCAGGTGCCTCACTTTAACGTCGGTTTTACTTATAAACACAGTTCTACAAATCAGAGTTTATTAAAACTTTCGTGGAATATAAAACTTTAATCGTTTATTACAAAACATTTAATCTTTTCTGTAAAACCATAACATAAATCATCATATTAAAACATCATTTCAACCATCTTCAAATGCCAGCCGTTCGATCCATGCCATGTGCCAACCTCATGCTAGCTCTTTAATCATATTCACCTGCATGCATACTAAAAGTCAGCTACGCTGAGTGAGTTCTAGTTAATCAGGCGACATACAATACATACACATATCTTACATACATACATATCTTAACCTTGTATAAATATCCATAAGAGGAACGTCACATAATATCTATTAAAATAACTATTACTATTACCCCTACTATTTATATTCTCCATAGAAGGAACATCCTATGTACTTCCATAGAAGGAACACTATGCTTTCCATTAAAGGAACACTATGCTTTCCATCAAAGGAACACTGGGTTTTCCATTAAAGGAACACTATGTTTTCCATCAAAGAAACACTGGGCTTTCCGTTAAAGGAACACTATGCTTTCCATTTAAGGAGCATTCTATATATTATTCGTAGAGGGAACTCTATATATAAGTTATCATTTAATATCCATATAAGGAGACAATCATCACTATTCTTGGCAATACATGCAATATCCGAAAATCGTTCACGTATCGGCAAGCAATCAATCGTATCTATCACATATATCATACATGGAATACACTTACCATTTAAGGTAACTGTATTAACTATCACATCGAGTATGCACACAGCCACGAAAACATAACAAGGAATGGGGCTAGAAACTCACTTGAACTCGGTTACTTCTTCCGTTAATGGTTTCTCATTTCTTTGGCTGTGCATGGCTAGCTGTATAACAATTATGTGTATTGATTACTATCACTTTTCATATCGCGTTTCTAGTTAAATTATTACCTTCAACGAACGGGGGTCTGGGGGCAGCGCCCCTGGCAGCAAGGTCTAGGGGCGGCAGCCCCTAGTAGGGTTCAAGGGGCAGAGCTCCTGGCTGGAGGAACGAATCACGCGAATTCATCTCTTCAGCAACACATTAATTTCACACTAATTTTGAATCTTTTTTTTTTGTAGGCGTCTTTTTCTTATTATGCTAATTTCATATCGAATTCAATAAGTAATTTTATTTCTATTAATTGTCTTATCACATTTTCCATTAGGATTTTAAGTTATTATCAAATTCGCCATCTCATTCGTTATAACGAATTAAGTCTAATTCGTTATCAGATCACAGTCTAATTCGTTATCAGATATGATCTGATTCGTCATCCTTCTTAAGTTGATTCGTTAATCTAGTTCGTCATCTTTCATGACCTGATTCGCTAGTCTGGTTCGTTATCTTAGTTCAATGGCCTAATTCGTTATCCTAGCGAATTGGGTGGGTAACGAATCACGTGCTTCGTTATCTGATCATAACGAACTGGGGAGACTGATTCGTTATTTGGGCATAACGAATTGGTGAAGTAATTCGTTACCTTGCCATAAAGAATTGGGTTGATTAATTCGTTATCTTCTCTTAACGAATTACACCCATCTTATCCAGACTTTGACTCAGGGGTCAAAGTCAAAATCGTCAAGAACACCATATAGTCAACATATCTTACATCTACAATTAAACCTTCGTTTCTTAACCAAATAACACGATTTAGGTATCAATGGATTCGGAAATACAGCGCCTACAAACCCTAACCCTTTTTTCGTCCAAATATACATGTTTATGTGGTGAGATTTAGGCATATATGTTACGGGGCCTCATACTAGCAATTAGACTATCAAACTGTAATCAATTTCAGTAAGTTTAGCTTCATTGGATTCGTTTTTTACCATACTAAAACAGTTCTATGATTTCTAGGCTAAATCCGAACTTAAACGAACAAGTTCTTGATATAAACGTACCTTAAACAAGTAGGTATACCAGCACGGTTTAGTCTTGATGGTGTTTTGGTTCGTCTCGATGTTCCAGTACCAATAATCTCGGGTTTTCGCCTTTGAATCTTGACTCGGGTTAGAGAATAATGTTTGTGTGTGTTTATCAAGGTGTACGCTATGGTGTAGAGATATAAATGGAAAGGATTAGGGTTTAAGGGGGTTTTTATACTCCCTTAAGCCCATGGACCTAAGGCCCATCTTTCCTTTTTGGTCCATCTTTAATTCTATTAACCAAGCCCGCTACCCATTAAGCTTTATTATTATATTAATATCATTATCCCATTAACTCAAATAATTTACCCGACGCAGGTATTATATTAAATATTAATCTAGAATTTTCGGGATGTTACAAGTCTTCCCTCCTTAAAGAGGTTTCGTCCCCGAAACCTAGCTTATTCCTTGTAGGAGGAACACTTCGTGCATTCACGCGCTTTCTTGGATCGTCTTTGCTTTATGGGTTACCCTTCTTACTCCTGACTTGCAGTTACCGAGCTGTGTTCATGTGCTTTAGCTATTTAAGGTAGCTTATCCATGAGACCTTCGATGTTACAAACCTCGTTTCGTCCTTACAAGGGACCATGTTTCTTTCTACTTCACACTATTGTCTAAGATAACATTTATCACAACACAACAATCATTCATAACCAAAATCGACACATAATAGTTTCTTAGCATAATTAATTTAGACAACTCCGGTCTAACTCTAAAATAGTACATAAAACACGCGTTATGTCATTAATAAATCAAACACAGATTAAACTTATGGCTAGTAACTAGCCTTCTTGAACGGTCTTTCAAAACATAAGGGGAAACTGTTAAACATCAAGCATTCTTCTCTGCTTCATGTCCTTCCTTCGGCTTCCTGCAATCCCTTGCTAGGTGTCCACGCCATCCACAGTTGTGACACCTATGATGATCTTTGCACTCCCAAGAGGAATGTCCTGCTCTTCCATACCTGTAGCAAACACCTAATCCCATTCTGCACTCTCCCGGGTGTCTCTTCCCACATTTTTCACAAGCGATGAACTCCTCTTGCCTTGCCTTCTTCTTACGTGGATTCACCTCATTGGCTTCATTTGGTTCTGGGGTTGGGTTCTTTTTCTTCGGTTCCATCTTCTCCTCTACACAGATGGCAAGGTCCTCATAAACCATCTCGGCCAATTCCACGGCCGAGTCAAATGTTGCGGGTTTACTAGACATAACCAAAGTGCGAACATTCCGTGGAAGTCCCCTTACGTAACACTTGATCCTCTTAGCTTCGGTATTCACCATGTCAGGTACCAACCTAGACATGCGGTTGAATTCAGTAGTATACACTCGTTGTGTCATCTTTCCAGCTTTCAAGTTCAGAAACTTCATCTTCACTCTTTCAACTTCGGTATCAGCGCAGAACCTCTTCATAACCAACTCCTTTAGATCATTCCATCTCATCGCCTTAACCTCTTCCTGACCCTTCCTCTGCTCAACCGTCTCCCACCAGTACATTGCTTCTTCACCGAATGATTGAGTAGCATAACCCATAGCTTGGTCGGGGCGGCATTTGCTAATGCGGATAATTTTATCCATGGCGGTTATCCATTGAAGAGTGGCGACTACGTCTTCCAAACCAGTTAGCTTCGGCGGGTCATATCCTTTGAAGGACTTTTAGTTACACCCACCTCGGCCTCTCTTTCCATCATCAACTTTCATATATCCAGCTTCACCCGAGTCACCATTCTCTCCCTCACCATCTTTCTTACCATTTCCCCCTGACCCTTCAGTAGTTCTCCCATGGCTTCCAGCAGATCTCTCGGGATTCTGGTTCTTCACAGCAGCGGCTACAACTTGAACAATGGCTGCTTGAATCGCAGGGTCAAGTTGAACCCCTTCGTTGTTGCTCGGGTTTCCTCCAGCTGCGCTTCCTTCATCTCCGGTGTTGGAAGCTGCTTCTACCGAGGGTTGCCGGACAATACGAGTCCTGCCTCGACGCCCAGTGCGACCTCCAGTGCCAACGATCTCTCTTGCGCCAGCCATCGTATTCTAAAAGGAAAAACACAAACGGTGTCTATTACGAAGCTCATCCTACCATTTAACACCATTTTTTAGTACGTCATTTTATCACAACATAAATATCATCCATAACCAACTCAATATTTTACACGTCATAGATAAGCATAAGTTTTAACCCTTAACACAAAAAAAGTTCTTAGGCAATCATACTCAAAACGAAATTAAACTATTGTCTAAGCAATTATTTCTCCATCGAGCGCTCATCTCAGCAGCCTTCCTTGGCCTATGCTGCCATCCCCTTCGCGCCTCCCGCCTTCGTTCCTTTGAACTCCCTTGCATGTGATCCGTTTTACCGCATATGAAGCATTTTGGGCGATCGGGGCATTCTCGAGAGTAATGTCCACTCCTCCCACACCGATAGCACATGTCCGACCCAGTCCTGCATTCTCCCAAGTGCATTTTTCCGCACACCTTGCATGTTTCCTTGGCCGCCATCTTTGGTGTCTTTTTCTCCGCATACTCCACGACATCTGCAGGCCGTTTGGTTCCTTTCGCCTCTCTCTTATTATCATCAACTTTCTTACCGCCTTCCCCTGCCCTCTCGGTGGCCCTTGCATGGCTTTCAGCAGACTTTCAAGGACTAAATTTCTTTGCAGCAACAGCCACAGCGTAGGAAATGGCATATTGAACAACATGATCCAGCTGATACCCTTCATCGCTGCTTGGTCTCTGCAGAGTTTCACTTTTCTCCTTTCTCGTGGTAGTAACTGGTTCTTCAGAAGGTTCTCGGACAACACGTGGCCCACAAGGATGTCCAGTGTGACCTTCCTTACCAGCAAACCTTCTTGCTCCAGCCATCGTATTCTAAAGGGAAAACACAAACATCATCACTCCATGAATTATTTAGCACATGATTCGTAAAGTAAGTAGTTAATGATAGTGGCCAAGTGTAATTAACTATTTGCACTACTCCTTAGGTTCTATATACTTCCCTTTATGATTTCATTTGTGCTAATTTCTACTTTAAAACAGTTAATCAATCAAACAACTAATTAATCCTATCCCTATCCTGCACATATTCTTCTTTTAATAATTAAGCTAAAGTTATCATGCACTATGTAAGCATACACTTTTACCTTTACCGGGCTTGCTTGAATGACACACGGCTATCTTGAACTGGCATCTTCTTCCTTTTGTTACTTAACTACCATTTTCTGTTCGAGTCTAAGCATGTATGATGCTTAAATCTCTCAAACTTATGATTTGATATCAACTTGTAAGGCCCTGTTCCCGGTGCCTCACTTTAACGTCGGGTTTACTCATAAACACAGTTCTATAAATCAGAGTTTATTAAAACTTTCGCGGAATATAAAACTTTAACCATTTATTGCAAAACATTTAATCTTTTCTTTAAAACCATAACATAAATCATCATATTAAAACATCATTTCTTCCATCTTCAAATGCCAGCCGTTTCGATTGTTAGTGCACGGTTTTGCGTCCAGAGTCTTTGTAATTATCATTAATGTTTATTTGATTATTTTAATGTAACATTTAATGTTTATTTATCTAATTCATTATGTTTAGTCTAGTTCGCTAGGAATGTTAGCGAACTAAGACTAGTTCGTTAAGGTTAAGTCTAGTTCGCTAGGGATGTTAGCGAACTAGGACTTTATAATGTATTCCCTCCTGATTCGTTAGGGGATGTTAACGAATCAGGGGGTGGTTCGTTAAGTTAATTTATTTGACGAAGGGGATGCTGGTTCGTTAGGGGATGTTAGCGAACCAGATCGTCTTCTATAAATAGTGAACCACTGTTCACTTGTAAAATGTTGAAGTTTTGAGAGAATTAATATTATTCAGAAAGTTTTTAAAGTATTCTCTCTCTTTCTCAAGCTTCACGTTAATCTTATTGATAATATATATTACATAACAATCGAACTAAGGTATTAAAGAGTTAGATCCGTATAAATTAATATTAACATATAGATCTGGATCAGATCTAAGGTATTGATTAGAACGAGTGAAAACAAGGGATCAAACAAGTGGTATCAGAGCTTTCGGGGCTCAATTCGCTTGGTTTGATTGTTATTGTTATAGTTTTGTGTTTATTTTCTGTTTGGTTTGATTTTGAATCAATTTGAGTTGTTTTGGATTGAATCTAGATGGATTAGAGTGAATTTGGTTTAGTTAAGGTATTATTGATGTTCAATTGAGTGGAATTGGATTGTGAATTGGATCTGTGATGTGTATTGGGTTTTCGGTTTAAGTCCGTAAACAGGGGATTGATTTTGGTTGAAATTGGTTCGTGTATGGTGATAATCGGCTACGAGATGAGTCAAGTTGAAATCGCGTTGTGATTACGAAGAGTTTGGTATATTATTTGTTAAGATTGGTTAAGAATTGAGTGAGTATTACGGATCTGGAATTGATAAGTTTCTGGGTTTGATCTTCATATTTCTGGAAAATTGTTCTTGAATGTTTGAAGATTTGAAGATGAATGCGATTCGCTATAAAGTTTCAGGCGATTCGCTATGTCTTTAATTTGATTCGCTATCAATTCTTGCCATTCGCTAATCAGTTCGCTAAATGATTCGTGTGGGTTAATTAATTCGTGTTATCTAGTTCGTTAACTAGATAACTGATTCGTTTGACACGTGTTTGTCTTGGAATTTGTGCTCTAACAACTTTTTGCCACGTGGCAGAAAGGAATCAAGTTTGTTACAAACGGTTGTAACAACCTGATTCGTTATAGTATAATTCAATATAGTGTTGATTCGTTATCAACTGTAGCTGATTCGTTATCTTAATTCGCTAAGCACTCCTTAGCAATTCATTAAGTTGACTTGGTTAATTCGTGTGATCAATTCGTTAAGTTGAATTGGTCAATTCGTGTGATCAATTCGTTAGTTGACTTGGTCAATTCGTGTGATCAATTCGTTAAGTTGACTTGGTCAATTCGTTTGATCAATTCGTTAAGTTGACTTGGTCAATTCGTTTGGTCAATTCGTTATGTTGACTTGTGATTCGTTAAACCTTCCTCACATTCGTTATCTGTTTCGCCATTTGGGTGATTCTTTAAATTTATTTGTGATTTGTTAAGTTGACTCACTAAGTTGACTTTTGATTCGCTAACACAATCACCTGATTCGTTAAGACTCAATTCGCTACACTGTTCACAGTTCGCTATTACTGTTCACTGATTCGTTAAGATATTTTATTATTTGATTAGTTTTCAAAGATGGCTGGTATGTATGCATTGGCGTCTCAAAATATGTTGATGCAACAGATGTTGCAACTTGATACCGAGATAGGTTCACATTCTAAATGTCCAAGATTGATGAAGTTCAGTGACTTTGCCAAATGGGAACCTCGGTTTCGTGCACATTTGGGATCTGTTCATCCTGACTGTTCATATTGTCTTGATGAGGTTTATGTTGCACCAATGATTGGTGATGATACTATTGGGTATACTCCTAAAGCTGTTTCTCAGTACTCATAAGAAGAGAAGAAAGCTTTAGAAATCGAGATAAAAGCATATTCTACATTGACTATGGCTTTACCAGAGAATATTTTTCATCAAGTTGGAAGTATCAAGAGATGTGCATCTTTGTTTCAACATCTACGTATGAGAAGCATGGGAAACACAGCTGAGAGTAAAAAAATGATGCTCAAGTTTCAATTTTGAAACTTTAATCTATTGAAAGGAGAAACAGTTGAAGAGATGACTACAAGATTCAGTCACTTTATTGCTGAAATGGATAAAATGAAAATGGAAATTTCTGAAAGAGATAAAATTGACACTATCAAGAGTGTGCTTCCTAGTTCATATTCAACATTTCTCATGGTTTTGAAAGAGAATGATTATTTTCTGAATGAAGATTTGACAGCACTTGAATTTCTACAAAAGATCGAAGCTAGAGAATATGATCTTAAGTGTCAAAAATCTTCCAAAGAAAATCAAGATCCAGCTTTCTATGGTGGAAGTATGCCTCTCAGTTCAACAATCTCACCTATCACTGCTTTTCTTACTCATGCCGCAAGTGAAAAAGAATTTGCTATATTTAATTATCCAAAAGTTTGTTTCTACTCTGCTGGTAATTCAGGTGGTTCTGGAAGTTCTACTAGTACTAATCCATTTGCTACACCACCTAGTGTGAATATGAAGGAAGCTGAGCAAAACTTTGCTTTTCTGACGGCATTTATGTCTTCATATGAAAACTTGGTGAGTAGTAAAATTGCCACAAGTGAGTTAACTGATGAGGATTATGATCAGAAAGATCTGGATAATCTAGAGATCATGGATTTGAAATGGAATATGGCCATGATCGTTCGTAAAGTTAAAAGATTCATGCAGAGAACTGGAAAAGATCTTCCAGCGTTAAATAAGAAGTTGGGTTTTGACAAATTGAAGGTGAAGTGTTATAATTGTCAAGAATTCGGGCATTTCACAAAGGAATATGACAAACCAAGAAAAGAATACACTGGACCTCGTGGTCAAAGTCAAAATGCTTCTTCACCACGGGGAAGTGATGCTGAAAAGAAACCATCTTCTTCAACAACACATGCAATGTTAGCAGACGCGACTAATTGGTCACAACGGCTACTATGCAATGATGTTCAAGCAAATTTAGTTTTGTTTGGGTTACATGAAGATTGTCAAGATGCTACTGCTAATGTGATGTCTTCAGATAATGATTCTGGATCTGATTCTGACGATTATTGCGACAAGCCTTCTGAATCAATGTTTGCTTTCATGGCTAAGATCAATGAGGTTAGTAATTCTATTTCTTCTACTTCATTTGTTAAAGAATCATGTGATGACTGTGAATCTAACAACTCTAAGTTAGAAGCTTTGAAAAATCAAAATGATAATCTTATAAGAGAAATTTCTTCTCTTAAGGACACTTATCGACAATCTCTTGAGTCTCAAATGAAATCTCGAGAAAAGATTGAAGCATTGTCGACAAGTAATCATGATCTCAAAGCCGAGTTATCTATGAAAATGACCATTAATGACCAAAAGTTTCAGGAAATCTTGAAACATCGTTCTAAGATAACTGAGCTTGAGAATGAGGTTCTTGAGTTGAAGAACAAGTTGGGTAAATTTCGAAATTCCTCATTTTTATTGAATGAAATTATTGAAGTTTCTGGAAAACAAAAAGATTCTAAGAAAGGTATTGGTTTTGTTGAAATTCCACCACCTTTTCATAATGATTATAAAATTAATCCTTTTGCAAGAAAAGAAGAGGATTTGATTCAAAAGGAATCTGTGATTTCTGAAAAACCTAAAATGATTAAACCTGAAATTGTTAAACCCCAAGTTGCTCCTCAAAAATCTCATGTCCAAAGCAAAAAGGTGTTTGTTGAACACAATGACGAGGTCATTATCGAGGATGTGTTTGAACCAGAGATTATACACAAGAATAAGAAAATTCCCAGTTCTAATCATATTCTATGCGAACCTCACGAATTTGAGGAAGCAGTGTATGGTTCACACAAACCTCAAGAGACAAAGGAAAATTCAAAGAAAGTGAACTCTATGAAGGCAAAGAAGTCAGTTAAACAGAAAAATTCTGATGAGGATTTAATGAGTTTCATTAATCATTCTAGTTCTAAGCCATATGCTGCTAGAGTTTTTAAGTTAAAGGGAATGGACACAATGTTCACTGAAAAAGATATTCCAATAAGTATTATCAAACCTGAACTTATTGAGAGTGTTTTTGTCAATGAAACTTCAAAAATTCAAGAACTTGAACGTGTGTATGCTCAAACAAAAACATCAGCTCAGTCTGATCCATTGACTAAGGCAAAACAATTTTTAAAACAAGCTAAGAAGATTAACTTTGTTAAGTCAACTGGAACAGATACACTAAAACGTTTTTCAAACAGTTCTAATTTAGATTTTTATTTAAAGAAGAAATCTGAATTATCTGATGAGTTTGCTAAGAGCATGACTAAAAATGTGAGTCATCATCAACCATCTATTCCAATTTCTTCTAAACATCATCAGTGGACACGCGAACGTGTTTTTTATGCGGTCAACAAGGTCATGTTGTGAAGAATTGTAATCAATAGAACTTTCAAAATCTTCATCCTTTTATCAAGGACAAATCAAAACCAATTCCAGTGGTTAAGGAGATTCTGAAACGACCTGTGTCATATGCTGAAGATACTCAAATTTTATTCTCTGATGTGAATCCTCGGAAGGTGTTGCATATCAATGAGACACACGGTCAAGTGAAACCAAAATTCATTCCAACTGAACCTATATGTCAAAACAGAAATTCAAACATTGTTCAGGCAGCTTATTTAAGACGAAAGTCTAAGAAGCCAGTAACTTATTCACAAGTGGCTGAACAACAATTGAAAACTGTTAAAGTTAATGATCAAAGAGAAAACCAAAAGGTGCCCAAGACTGAGGCCTGGGCTACCTTTTTGAACTAATCACTTTTGTTTGTGTAGGCTTCATCAAGACCATTTCTGGTGAAAACTGGATCATGGATAGCGGATGTTCTCGTCATATCACCGGAAATCTCGACCTATTGACCAATGTAAGAAATATTCAAGGGGGTTATGTAGCGTTTGCTGGGAATTATGGGGGCATGATCACACAAGAGGGTGACGTTTCAAATGGTCATATTACATTTGAAAAAGTAAATTATTGTGACAAGGTTGATCATAACTTATTGAGTGTATCGCAGATTTGTGATAAAAAGTACACTACAATATTTACTGACAAAGAGTGTCTTATCTTGAAACCGGGTTTTATTATTCCTGAGGACATGGTTGTCATGCGATCACCACGATCAAATGATATTTATGTCTTAATAATGAGTTCTAAGATATCAACATCGATCGAAACATGTTTTGTCTCTAAAGCAACCGAGAAAGACTCGATTCTATGGCATAGAAGAATGGGTCACATTCATGTTAGAAAGATGAATTATTTAATGGCAAACAATTTAGTTGAGGGTGTCTCGTTAAAGAACTTTAAGTTATCTGATCATTGTGTTGCATGCAAGAAGGGCAAACAGAAGAAGAAGACACATCCTTCTAAGTTATTGAATTCCATTAATACTTCTTTTGAACGACTTCATATGGATTTGTTTGGTCCAGTGAATCGTGCGAGTACTTCTGGAGACTGGTATTGTCTTGTAGTGACAGATGATTATTCAAGATATTCATGGGTGTTATTTATGAGTTCAAAAGATCAAACACCTGTTTTGGTACAAAACTTTATTACTAAGATCGAATCACTGTACAAACAAAAGGTGAGGAGAATTCGAAGTGATAATGGTACTGAATTCAAAAACACTATTTTGGATTTCTTTTGTATTCAAAAGGGAATTCACCGAGAATATAGTGCACCTTATGTACCACAACAAAACGGTGTTGCTGAAAGGAAAAATAGAACTCTGATTGAAGCTGCACGTACAATGCTTGCTGATTCAAAGCTTCCTATTCAATTTTGGAATGAAGCTGTGAACACAGCTTGTTATACACTTAATCGGGTTCTAACAGTAAAATGACTCAAGAAGACAAGCTATGAAATATTAAATAACAGAAAACCTAATTTAAAGTACTTGGAACCATTTGGGTGTCCGTGTACAATGTTGAAAAAGGATTCAGGTAAATTTAATGAAAAGGCTATCGAAGGATATTTATTGGGATATGCGTCTCCAAAGAAAAGAGTATTTAATTTTACATCTGGCTGTGTTGAAGAATGGTACCATGTGGACTGTCAAAAGTACACAACTCCTTCTCAAGGGAAAGGTCCAGACTGGATGTTTGATTACGATAGTTTATTTAATTCTTTTACTCCTTCGACTGAACACATCGATGAGGATCTGGTTAGAGCATATTTTGAAGAACATTTGCACATTCCAAGTTCTTCAAGTTCTAATGCAGATGAAGTTCAACCCAATGCTACAACTAAAGAATCTCAAGTTGTTTCTCCAGTTGTTATTGATAGTGCTTCTACTTCTTCCGATGATGATCAAGCTGAGATTCAAGTTATTGATCTTGATAGTGATAATGCTTTATCTCCCGAGTTGGGTGAACATTACACTAATTTATTTGATAATGTTGTTGTTCCTGAAAATCCTACTCTTCGGATTCATGGATATCATCCATAGGACAATATCATTGGAGAACTTGATGTGGGCGTTCGTACACGTCATCAAGTTGCTTCGTCAAGCGACAATAACGTATTGTGTGCTTACACTAATTTACATTCTTCGGGAATTGTGAATATTGCTAAATTCAATTGCTTTCTATCTCAAGTTGAGCCAACGATAGCTCGTAAGGCACTTGAAGATCCTTCTTGGGTAGAAGCTATGCAAGAGGAATTACAGCAGTTTGCACGATTGGGTGTTTGGGATTTAATAAACAAACCTGCTAGAGTCAAGAAAGCTATTCCGACTAAGTGGGTATTTAAATGTAAAAAGGACGATCGAGGGGTGATTGTCAGAAACAAAGCACGTCTAGTGGTGCAAGGTTTTCATCAGCAAGAGGGTATTGATTATACTGAAGTATATGCTCCAGTTGCAAGATTAGAGTCGATTCGAATCTTCCTGGCTTATGCTGCTTACAAGAATATCAAGGTCTATCAAATGGATGTTAAAAGTGCTTTTCTCAATGGTGAACTACATGAGGAAGTGTTTGTTCAACAACCACCTGGTTTTGAAGATCCTGATTATCCAGACCGTGTTTACCGTTTAAACAAGGCCCTGTATGGTCTACATCAAGCCCCGAGAGCTTGGTATGGCACGCTCGCCGACCATCTGACTGATAATGGCTTCAAACGAGGAACTGTTGATTGCACTTTATTTTATAAAACTGTTGGTGATGATCTTCTTCTAGTCCAGATTTATGTTGATGATATTATATTTGGGTCTACAAATGACACTTTATGTAAGGAGTTCGAGAAGTCCATGCAAACAAAGTTCGAAATGAGCTCGATGGGAGAGATGAATTTCTTTTTAGGGCTGCAGGTTCATCAATCTGATAAGGGAATCTTCATTCATCAGACTAAATATGTGAACGACGTCTTGAGCCGATTCAAGATAACTGCCGGAAAAATCCCTTCAACTCCTCTTCCAGTGGGTCACAATTTATCACCGGATGAATTGGAGGATACTGTTGATCCGACCCTTTATCGTGCTATGATTGGTTCTCTAATGTATTTAACTACTTCTCGACCCGACATAATGTTTGCTGTTTGTGTGTGTGCTAGGTACCAAGCAAGTCCCCTAGTGACTCACCTGGCAGCGGTCAAGCGTATTTTGCAATATCTACGGGGAAATCCTGACATCGGGTTATGGTACCCCAAAGATAATACTTTCGATTTTACCACCTACTCAGACTCAGATTATGGAGGATGCAGGATCAACTTCAAATCAACGACTGCAGGATGTCAATTCTTAGGAAACCGGCTTGTTTCCTGGCAGTGTAAGAAGCAGACAACGGTCTCTACTTCAACCGCTGAAGCTGAATATGTTGCAGCCTCGAGTTGCTGTTCCCAGGTTCTGTGGATATAACAACATCTTCGCGACTACGGTTTGAAGTTTCTTACTACTCCCATCTTGATTGATAATTCTGCTGCTATAAGTATCACCAAGAATCCCGTACAACATTCTAAAACAAAACATATCGAGATTCGATATCATTTTATACGGGATTGCTATGAAAAGAAATTAATTGATCTTGAGAAAGTGCACACAGATTTTCAAAAGGCCGATCTATTTACCAAAGCGTTTGATAAAACACGTTTTACTTTTTTGCTTGGTTTAAATGGATTGAAGACCCTTGCTGGATCCTAAAATTAGGATAATTATGTTTTAATTGCTTTATAGATTTAGTCTTATTTTTTTTATGTTTTAGGTTTTAGGGGGAGAAATCTAGAAAATACAAAAAGAATGTGTTTTCGTTGGTATAGATAAAATCCAAAAACATTAAAAAAATTTTCAAAATTCAAAAAATTATTGTGATTTCTGTTCTTAAATTGTCTTTTCCTTAAAAATCAAAAACATTTTAAAAATTTTGAAAATCTAAAAAGAATGTGATTTATGTTTTGTACAGAAAAATTTGAAAATCCAAAAATATTGTGAAGTTTATTTCATTTGTAAGAAATTTGAAAAAGACAAAAATATTGTGTTTTTAAAGTTTATACAGAGAAAAACCAAAAAGATTTTTTGATTATATTCTCGCTGAAAATTATGTCGGTTATTTAAGTTTGTGAAGCATGCTAGCATGTCTTGGTCCTATGATTCACTTGTGAATTGAAGGTTAGCCATTAATTTATTCTCTTAAGTTAACTGGGGCGATTAAATTTATCTTTATTTTGTTTTTTATGCTCCTCAAAATTTTGAGTTTTTGAAGCAAAAAGGGAACATGATAGTACATTGATTATCTTGACCCCAAGTTCAGCAAAAAGTAAGCTTAAAAGACTGCGTGCTTAATTGTATTGGTGCATTGGTAGGTCTTAAAACAACCCAGTAGAGTAAAGTATGTGATATAAACATAAAGAAAAGCCAAATTAAAAGGGGTGTTTGTCTCTAGCAAAAAGTCTTGGTGAGGATGGCAGAAATGTAATAACCAGTCATACTCAAGCCTTATATTTGTTGATCACCCAAAATCAAATAAAGCAAATAACAAGCGTTAAGATTCTGGACACTGTGAGTCTTTATGCGGCTTAACCATCTGGGTATTCATATGCATGAATATTTCACTCGCTTTCTATAGCAAACCCAAAGTCATTAAACTTGATCACCGCTGTACCTCGTACAATTTAAATTACTGACTTGATCAAAATCCGCTGTTAGTCATACAATTGTTCCTCCCTTGCGTGCGTCTTAATACCATTAAGAAACGGACCCCAGGGGATACAATGTATGTAAGCCGACAGATGGACTCGTGCATACTCACTCACGGTAAAGGAAACTTGATGCATTGCTCAAAATCTTTACAATTGGTATCAAAAGTTTTGATCAACAATATAATGGTTTAAGTCAAGTTAGGGTGATTTGGCAAAAATCAAATTAAGCTTGAATTGAGATTAGAGGCTGATAATTTCTGATATTCTGTGCTTTAAATTTAACTATTTAATCATATCACAAAAACACTTGAATGTGTGTTACTAGATTTATGTGGACAATAATACCAATGACCGAATTATCGCCAGTCACAATATCGCTGAAATATAAAACTGTGATGGAAGGGCAATTTGGTCAATATGATTCTCTGCTCAAACTCGACAAAATTACAAAAATATGTACTGGTTTTGATAAAATCTTTGAAAAATACAAAAAGATTGTCTATTTTTTAATAGCTCGGATATTCTTCTGTAAATACATTCTTTAATTATTTAAATTTTTACAAAATACTAAAAATATTTTCATCTTCTTTATTCAAAACATTTAATTAAATTTTAAGTTAAGTTTCGGAAATCTGAAACAATTTTAATGTATTAGGTTGTCGGGATATAAAGGTTTCTCGATAATTTAACTTATTGATTTAATTTAATTCTTTAATTTATTTCTTTAATTTATTCATTTATTTATTTAATTTAAAATTAAATAAAAGGGTTTAATTCGCTAAAATCCAATTCGTTATGTATGGTTAACGAACTAGATGATTCTTTAGCGAACTAGCTTCTGGTTCGCTAACCTAATTCGCTTCCGCACTCTGTAACGAATCATCCCTTCGTTATACATATTTAACGAGTCATAACACGAATCGGGTCTTGATTCGCTATCTTTAATTTAACGAATCACATTGTGATTCGCTAACATAAGGTAACGAATTGAGTTAGCGAATGGGCTTATTCGCTAACTTTAAGTTAAACGAATCGTCTGATTCGTGCAAGTTGTGCCTAGGGTTTCGTGTATCGCTATATAAGACAAGATAACGAATAGGATTACACTGTTCGTCTTCTTTCTTCATTTTTAAGAAACTGTTCAAATTCTCTCTGATATTTTCGATCTTTACGTTTGAACATTTCAAAGATCAATTTGAGTGACTAAGGTATAACTGATCTAGGCGATATCAATTTTGTCAACAATGGTCATGTATTGATAGTTAAATTATGATATTTCAGAGGTTTAAGGGTTTTGAACTTTTGAAACTCGTTTGTGTATAATTTATGTTATTAATTGTCTGATTTTGATATTATTTTGATCGGAATCACTTTTCGATACCCTTGGTGGACTCTAATCAATATTTGATTATTGTTTGCTGGGTTAATTATTGTTGTGTGTTCTTGCTGGTTACTGTTGGTTCGTTGATCCTTAGTACATATAGGTAATGAGTTTCAATCTCATTCACCTACATTCACCAATGTATTTCTGAGCTCAACGAGTTGATTATCGTGTTGGTTCAACGATGGTTATGGCCTAATTGAATATGGGTTTAAGATGATTGACTATTGTTGTTCATGTTAATTTTGACCTTGACTTTGTGAAGTCAAAGAAAAAGTCTTAATTTTGACCATTCGTTAATCTTAGCGAATTGGAACTGTTTCGTGTCCAATTCGTTAAGATTTTCACGAACTAGCTTAGCGAATAAGATGTCACACGAATCAGAGTGTGTTTCGTTTAAAATATAACGAACTAGAGTTTAGTTCGTTAAAATTAATTAGTGATTCGCTAAGTCCAGTTCGTTAAATTATTTACTTGATAGAGAATCGCCTGATTCGTTATCTTTGTATAACGAATAAGCGTGATTGTTAACGAATGACATTTAAAAAAAAATCTCTTTAATTAACTAAATTGAATATTCAATTAATTTAATTAAAGGATTTAAATCGTCTAATACGCGTAACTAGATTAAATACATATATTTTTTTTATATATTGCGTGTTATGTATTCTTATATACGGTTTTTTAATTTATATAGTAACAATGGTTGATCAAGAACAACAAATTCAACCGCCACAAGAACAACCGTCACAGGAACAACCACAAGGACAACCACCACAACAAGCTCAATAAATCGAAATGATTCTATTACCGTTCGATAAGAAGCACAACATATGTGCTTATGTTGATCATGATGTGGCTGATTTAAGGACGTTCGGAGCTATGCTAAATTTCTTACGCCGTTCGAAGATACATTATGCAATCACTGCTAAACCTAAGGTGTATCTTAGTATAATCAGGCAGTTCTGGAACACGGCAATTTATGTTGAGGAAAGTAATTGGGTTCAAGCTACAATTAATCAGCTTCAGATCACGATTGATGTTGAGGTCATTCGTCGGGTACTTCAGTTTGACGACAGTGACGATTACCGGAGTGAATTTGACAGGACGCTGGTTAGGGGGTTATTCACAAGATTAAATTATGGGGGTGATATTCGTCGATCAATGTTGAACAAGAATGGGTTGTGTCCACCTTACAAGTATTTGTTGCATGTCTTGCTTCATTGCTTGAGTGGACGTCGCGGTGGTTTCGATGAATGTAGACTGAGCTTACAATCGGCATTTGTTGCTTTAATCCTGAACAAGCCATTCAACTATTCAGAACTCATCTTTGATCATTTGAAAGAGCAAGTTCAGCAAACTCTACCGTCAAATAAGTTCTTGATGTATCCACGCTTTCTACAATTAATTATTCAAGCTTTGATACTGGATTTGGTGATTGATCGATCGTTGGTGAACGATGTTCTTGATATGGAACATATGAAAGCTGAAACGGTGCATCGGATGTTGATTTATCGAAAGGATAAGCCACAGGACAAAAGGATGATTGGTCATATAATCAATCCAGATTATGTATGTCCTCCTAACGAGCGCTGGATCCATGATGATTCGGATTCCGAGCGTGAAGGGGGAGAAGGTGGGAACAATGATGGTGGAGATGATGATGGTAACGATGGTGATGGTGATGATGGAGCTGGTGAGCGAGCTCTGAAAGAACAACAAGATGCAGTTGATGCTGCTCTAGCTGCCACCATGAAAGCTCAGCAAGAAAGAAAACGAAAGGGTAAGGTTGTAGCTACTAATGAGCCACCAAAGAAGCCCCGTGTGTCCTCTGGGGCTGGTGTAATTATTGGTGCACCACCACCTCGTCAATCAACTACTCAAAGCTTGGCAGTGCCGCTAACTACTAGCACTCTGATGCTCACCTTGACAACGACGATGGTGTCACATGAGAGGCTCGGCTTGATTCCTCAAACGGCGTTGACCGAGATGCCGAGGCCTCCTGCTGTGCAGTCAACTGTTTCTTCCACCACTACAATGGGACCTCCTCCTTTGCCAACAACTACTTTTCCTCCGCCTCTGCCTAGTGATGTCTCTTTCATGAGAATCACTCGGCCTCAGGGACCTATTCAACCAGTTCATCCATCTGTATACAATTTGTCACCTGGACGTCAAACGGAAATGCTGCTTAATCTGTTACACTTATATGAAAATCAAATGGCAGCTGACCAACTCAATCAAGAACGACTGATGGAGAATCAACGAAAAATGATGAGTTACATTTCGTTCTGTCAGAAGGAGACCAAGTCGTTGCGTGCGATTGTTGAGTCTCAGGGGGTGAAATTAAAAGAACAAGATGAGTTAATTTTACAATTAACTTGTAAAGAAGATGCCCTCAAGAAACTAAAAAATGATGATGATGATCCTGACGAGTCTGATGCAGGAGGTGAGCCTAAACAATCGCATGGTTCATCCTCTGGTGCTGGTGTGAGTGGCGCTGATGATTCAAACAAGCAGATAATTTCATTTCAAGATCCAACAGCTGCCAAGCCGATAGAAATGATTGAGGCTAACACGGTGATATTTATTGACGAATTGGGGATAGTTAGAAGTATGGTGAACAAAGATGAGATACAGATCGGTGAGTTTTGTGGTTAGATCTTTGACAAGGGAGCAGATCTCGATTCTACTTGGGCTAAATGACGATCAGCTGACTGCATTAGAGACTGAGCCCGATGTCGAAGTGATCAATGAGAACGAAATGGAAGATGATCCATTATTTATGAATACAGATTTTATTTATGAGAACGAGGAGATTGAGATGGAGGACGTTACAGCTGATGAGTATCCGGACTTGTATCAACACGCAAATGTTGATCAAGGTGCTCCGGTATTTCATGAAGACGTAATTAAAGAAACTGAGGATGATTTGGAGAAGATTGTGCAGCGAACGGTTCCTTCACTCAAAGAAGTGACTGATGATGACATTGAAAGATGGTTTAAACGCCAGAATGTGGGTAAGATCATCAGCGCTTTTCGATATGTAGATAAAGAAAGAAAGGATACCGCTGCTGCTTGGATTGAGGCAAATCAGATGACTACCTTCAAGACTGTTTCTAAGGTGCATGGTGATATTGTCTCCTGGGTCTATGATTCAGAACTTAAGGTATGTATTGTTAAATGGGAAAAAGGTGTGCAATATTACGAGAGGATAATGGATGTTCTAACACTACCGCGTTGGGATGTACGCACCCTCGCGAGACGTCCATTTATCAATCGTGGGGGCAACCGAACTGCTGAGTGGTTTCATCAACACTTACTGTTCGAGGTCAATCATGGCTTCAAGTTCTTCAAGCCCCAGGTCCCAAGACGTAAACGTACTGATGAGATTGATCCAAGGACCGGCTGGAAGAAACTTGTTTTGAAAGTGAAGCCACCAAAGACAATGAAAAGAGTTCCTGTGAAGACAATGCCGCAAGATATTTATCTTTCTTTCAACCGTTGGTACGATGACAATCGTACTGGCGAGGCCGTTATTGTTCGTGGTCGAGGACTACAGAATGAGCTCATCAAGATAATCGATCCGATGTGGTTGGTTAATTTATCAGAGACAGACAATGACGTGCTACACAGGAAGCAGATTTTGTTTGAACGCCAAGAAGAGTACGACCTGGCTATGCAATTCCAACGTGTCGTTCGTGTATGTCATGAACATGGGATTCATAGTTGCAGAGATTGGCAGACAAAGCGTTTCAAATAAGTTAAAGACAAAGAGCTCAAGACGAGGGGGTGTCTGTTAGTGCACGGTTTTGCGTCTAGAGTCTTTGTACTTATCATTAATGTTTATTTGATTATTTTAATGTAATATTTAATGTTTATTTATCTAATTCGTTATTTTTAGTCTATTTCGCTAGGAATGTTAGTGAACTAAGACTAGTTCGTTAAGGTTAAGTCTAGTTCGCTAGGGATGTTAGCGAACTAGGACTTTATAATGTATTCCCTCCTGATTCGTCAGGGGATGTTAACGAATCAGGGGGTGGTTCGTTAAGTTAATTTATTTGACGAAGGGGATGCTGGTTCGTTAGGGGATGTTAGCGAACCAGATCGTCTTCTATAAATAGTGAACCACTGTTCACTTGTAAAATGTTGAAGTTTTGAGAGAAATTAATATTATTCAGAAAGTTTTTAAAGTATTCTCTCTCTCTCTCAAGCTTCACGTTAATCTTATTGATAATATATATTACATAACAATCGAACTAAGGTATTAAAGAGTTATATCCGTATAAATTAATATTAACATATAGATCTGGATCAGATCTAAGGTATTGATTAAAACGAGTGAAAACAAGGGATCAAACATCGGTCCATGCCATGTGCCAACCTCATGCTAGCTCTTTAATCATATTCACCTGCATGCATACTAAAATTCAGCTACGCTGAGTGAGTTCTAGTTAATCAGGCGACATACAATACATACACATATCTTACATACATACATATCTTAACCTTGTATAAATATCCATAAGAGGAACGTCACATAATATCTATTAAAATAACTATTACTATTACCCCTACTATTTATATTCTCCAAAGAAGGACACTATACATATATATATTCTCCATAGAAGGAACATCCTATGTACTTCCATAGAAGGAACACTATGCTTTCCATCAAAGGAACACTGGGATTTCCATTAAATGAACACTATGCTTTCCATCAAAAGAACACTGGGTTTTCCATTAAAGGAACACTATGCTTTCCATTTAAGGAGCACTCAATATATTATTCGTAGAGGGAACTCTATATATTGACGTGCGGTCGAAGACTCACTCAAACATAAACCAAATACAACTAGCTAGATAGCAGTAAGCGGGTATCCAACACAGGGAGTTTGTGGAAAGTGCATTACAAAGTAGCTTTATAATTATACTAAATTAAGCTAAATGCAAAAAGTAAATTCAAATATTTGGTTGTTTTGTTTTGATAAACAAAAATAACTAAAACAATTAAATGAGTTTTTAAACAATAAGAGAAACAATGCTCTCTCCCGATTTCAAGTTTCCAATGTTGATCAAGTTAACACTTATTTGTGGAATGAACTACACGAATATCGTTTTGTGAAAATGCAATTGATTGTGATAAAAGATGACTAAGTACTTGGATTACAAAAACGCAAGGTTGTCACTAAAAAATCAATTTAGTATTATTAACCCTAATTCTCTTCTACTAAATCTCGATTGCCTATGGCACCAAGAACGGATAGTCAAGAACACGAGTTCAAATCATACTAACAATTATAATACAAACTCACAATCACCATAGCAATATATTCATAAGATCAAAGATTATCCCACAAATAACATAAGCGAAAAACAAGTAATCCAATTGAAAAACCTTACAATTCGGGAGAGAACATAAAGATGATTAGCCACACATTGTTTAATTAATCATCACCTCAATTAAGATAATCCAATGAATCATAAACTCAAAACAAATGATTATAACCACCAAAGTGTTAATCTTGATCTCCAAAATCGTCTTAGGGTTGTTGTGAATGAAAAAGATGTCATGATAATGTGAAAAGCCGACCCAATTATAAGCAAAACGGCAGTTACAAAAGTGCAGCGTAGCCTCCACCGTAAGCTACGGTGGCCACCGTAGCTTACGGTGGCTTCCAAAAAGCCAAAGTTGGGTACAAACTGCCTTACGGCAGCTAAATCTTCAACTCACACCGTAGCTTACGGTGGGTACGGTAAGCTACGGTGGACTTCATTCTAATTTCATTTTCTTGTTTTTGCCATAACTTCCTCGTTCTAAGTCCGTTTTCTACACTGTTTCCGCCTACGTTCTCGTAATTCCATCATCTAGCTTTTCATACCTGCCATTACACGAGTAAACATAATTATCTAATTCAACAAAATAAACCAACTACGCACATGATTATTAACGAACTTAAACCACTTAAGGGTTGTCCCATGGACCACCCGTCACATTCCCACACTTAAACGTTGCTTGCCCTCAAGCAACATCTCAACACAACTAGTTATTATTTTCAACTTGTATCCATCAATCTTACCACAATTCCGGTTCATTTAAGGTCCCAAGTCATACCCTATTCCCTTATTTTTATTTGTTGCACTAGTTCACTTGACTTTCCATTTAAACCATAGATTTCTAACCAAACCTAACATGCTTTCGGTTTTTACCCGTACATAACACATTTACACATTAACCTTTTATTGGTGATCATCCATACATTTCATATTTAATCAATTCTCCTCGCATACGCTTGTACAATCATCAAATCTCCACCTATGTAAATGCTTATTGACATGAATACAAATCAAGAGGTCTTAAAACGGGTTGTAATGGGGCCAAGTGTAAGGGTATGGAAGGGAATATTTAAAGTAGCTCAAACGATCCGATCCGACTTATTACAAACAAACTAAATAAACAATAAAATAAACAACTATAAACTTCACTAACTTCTCTTTTTCTTTTCTTTTTTTTTTCTCTTTTTTTTTCTTTTTCTTTTCTTTTTTCTCAATACATAATACTTTGAACGTTGCATACATAAACATTGCAATTCTAATACAAACTTTCTTTTTTGAACTAATATAATACATGAACATTACATACTAGCATGATAAACATAATGCTTCACATCTATAACTGATAAATACTAAAACAATTACATAGAAACCTATTAAGTCGGATCGTTTCCCAAAATAACACCGGGTTGATTAAATGAAAGAATAGGCCCAATAAAGTTTTCTAAAGGAACCAACCCCTCTCCCCTCACATAACCATCCTCATATGTATAATGTATGAGGCCCCAACCCCCCAAAACCCACACTCTCGCTCATCCAGACGAGGCTTAACCTAAGTGCCTCTATCACTTTTGCACTCATGCCAAGCTAATATCTCGAAGTGCACTAATTGTACAAGTTCTATCGGAGAATATCAACCGTCTCACCAAACAATACTTCCTCAATTCTCAAGTGTAACTGAACGTGTTATGCAAGTTATTATACCGAAAGCATGCTAACCTTGGTTAGAAAACTACATAATCTCCTATTTTTAAAAACTAGGCACATGTTATTTAGGGAATTGTGACCATGAAAAGGGACCAAAACTTTACCCCGTCATCTTACCACTTTCCGATTCTTTTAAACATATTTTTTTCAAATTTTTTCTATTTTTCTGATTTTTTAATTTTTTTCTGATTTTTTTTTTTATTTTTTCAAAACAAACAAAATTCTCCTCATCCCCACACTTGGGATACAATGTCCCCAATGTACGGTTTTTAAGAGACAAAAGTACAAACTACTTCATAAACATAACCCTCTTTTCAACACAACCCTTTAATACTTAATCAAAAGTATATTGTCCACCACCCATCCACCCAAAAACAAATAAAAACACAAAAGATAACTTATACAAAACTATACAAAATGATGTTCACCTGATAACACGAGATTCCATCAGAAGTAGGGCGGTCGGGCCGGCTCGAAAATGGACGTCATCACATCGTTGAACTCACCAAATCCAAATGCATCTTGACCATCACCACCTTGCTCACCTCCTTGTTGTTGCGAGGTGCTTTGACTTGAACCTTGATTGGGATCCACCCACCTGGAATGATGCAATGGTGGTGTAGGGTATGACACACTACCATCATACGGTGGCAAAGTGGTGTTATCCACATATGGCGGGTCGGCCACAACCGGCTGTCCTGCATGCCACGCGTCATGCATCCGTCGCTGACGATCATCAAGGTATTGGCGGTTCATGTTATCCTCAAAGGCATATGCATGTGTGCGTTTCCACAAATCTTGTCGATCATAATTTTGCTTTAATGCCCTTTCCATGCTCTTACCCATGAAGGTTTGTTGATCAAAAATGGTTTGGGACTATTCGGGCCAATTCCCAAACGTGGGCGGTCTTTGTCTTTCTACCACCTCTTGCATTGTTCCTTGATAAGCCCAACTCGAATCATACGGCCTTTGTGCATAGTCAAATGCACTTCCCACATAACCCGATTGCATTCCCGGTTGACTTCCATCCCTACTCGGTCCCCCTTGATCCACATTCATATGAGTTACATTTAGATCATCATGATATGCCTCATCACCACTCATCTCATCTTCACTTTCCGAGTCATCCGCTTCACCCACATTTAATGGTCTTGCATCTTCTTTCAAGACTCTCCATCTCCTTCTGTCACTCTTCAACTTGTGGTACCGTTCGGAAGTTGAATATACCCAACCGGAACCCACATTTTAAATGTCAAATGGCTTGAATTTCTTATAAGAACCCCTATCACCCACTCGAATAGCACCATATTTCTTCAACAATGCCGTTAATAACCGACAATGTGGTATGATCTTCCGGTCCACACTATTCCGGCTTATCCATACGTTACTCATTACAAAAAATCGATATGAAATCAACGGTGAGCCATGTAGCAATGTGTATAATATTGGAACTTCAGGATATCGTACCTCGATCCTATCACCCCGACGCGGGATGACGTTATTGATGCATATTGTTAACATCAATTTTGCTTCCATCTTCAAACTTTTTCGGTACAATTTCCCGGCGTATGTCCCGGGCAAAAACAAATCATCCAACATTGTGTTCCACATCGGGTGCTTCTCGGGTGCCAAATACAAATCATCCAAATCCGGGTACCTATACTGATTTTGCGGTTTACTATCAAACTTTGCTACCCATCTCAAACTATCCAACGACATTTCCACTTGAACCCCATTCACAGTACCAATCAACCTGTCCTTTGATGGATGGTTACCTGCAACCTTTCGTAGAGTAGCCATCCATTCTTGTATTTCTGTATCAAACAAATTACTTGACTCCTTGTCATAACATTTCAAAGTTGCTTCCCAACCCAATGCTCTGAATTTATCGGTAACCCCAAATGGCCCAAAATCCTCTTCTCTAACTTCTTTTTCGCAAATAAACGCATCAGTTCGTTGTCTCAACGCGTTCATTTGATCATGGAAGAACTCCGCTTGCCATTCTTGAGGTTGATCTACCAAAGACCCTGACCTCCAAATTGGCTTTTCCCTTATTTGATGTTCTTCCTCCTCACTCTCCGGGTCATCCCTTTGAAGAATTTACCTTCTTCTTTTCAGTTGGTCAGCCGGGTTACTTGAAGACCCAACCGGTTCTTTTCCTTTTCGACCCATTCTAAACACAACAACAAAACAAAAGAGCAAGTTAATCACTTTTCAACCTTGAACATCCCCACACTTGCTTAACATTATGATTGAAGATGTTACTTAAACATATTATTCACTTTTCAAACAATTTCACAAAATTTTGACATTATGTCCACTAAATGACCAATAATATGCCCATAATTATGTTTCAAATCATACTAATCATCTTCAATCATAATCCATTCAAACTCATTATTAAACAATTCAACAATTCAAGCAAGTATGGGTGTAGCAATAATTATGAACAACTTACAAATCCATTGCAATACACCATCAAGAATGATAATAGATTACATACCTTGTTGTTGTAGAAAATGAAGATGAAGAAAGCTTCAAAATACACCAAAACCCAAAAAATTTCGGACTCTATATGTCCAAAATCGACCAACAAAACAAAGGATTCTCACAAATACAATGGTATAATTGAAACCTTTGTGAAATTCTAGCCAATTTAGACCCAAAAAAATCACTTGATTTGGTTGAGAGATGAGAAAGTTATGATGGATTGAAGTAGGAGTTAGGGTTTTAATGTTTTGGGGAAGAAGAAGATGTGTATGTTTGGTGGAATGAATGGTGGAAGAGTTAATCTCATATGTGGTGTAGGTTAATTGTAAAATTGTTTTTTTTTTATATTAATACGAATCCAGTCGCCCAGCTCCCAAGGTCCACCGTAAGCTACAGTGGACACCATAGCTTACGGTGGCCTTGGTTCACAAAAACCTACCGTACAACAGATTCAAACCAGCGTGGGATTTTTCGACTCCACCGTAGCCTACGGTGGGTACCGTAGGTTACGGTGACTCTGGAGATTTCAAATTTTTTTTTTTACAAACCGAAAACTACAAAAACAAAAGATTACATAAAAAAATAATAAAAACTTATCTACCAAATTAAAATAAAAATAAAAATTACCTTACCCTCCATGAAAAACCCGAGTTGTCCTCAACACAGTATAAAAATCGCAAGGACTTCCCCACACTTGATTTGGACAACTCCAAAGCGAAGAAGGTAATTTTTAAAACGAATTTTAACAAAAACTAAATTAAAATAAACTAAAATATACAACATACCTTGGCCTTTTTAACTCGTTTCCTCATCCGGTGAGTGTAACAAATAACTCACCCGGTCCACATCGAGAATATTGATGTCATTTCCATCCAAGTAAGGTTTAAGTTGTTGACCGTTCACCACTTGTTTCATTTGTTTTTGGACATCTTCTATCTCCACATCACCAAATTGACCCACTTTGTTGATGACATACGGGCCCATCCATTTGCTCTTTAACTTACTCGGAAATAACTTTAGCCTTGAATTATACAGCCACACCTTTCGACAGACTTCAAAAGTCCGTTTTCTCAACTTTGCATCATGGACTTTCTTTAGTTTGTCTTTGTATGCAGAAGCACATTCATACGCTTCATCCCGGATTTCCTCAATCTCATTCAACTTCAACTTTCTTAATTCACCCGCTTCCTTATAATCCGCGTTAACATTCTTGATTGCCCAAAGCGCCTTATGTGCTAACTCCTTTGGTAAATGACACCCTTTCCCATAAACTAACCGATAAGGAGTTGTGCCAATAGGAGTTTTGTAAGCGGTCCGATACGCCCACAATGCATCATTTAACTTAGCAGACCAATCTTTCCTATCGACCCGCACCGTCTTCATCAAGATTTCTTTGATTTGGCGATTGGACACTTCAACTTGTCCACTTGTTTGTGGATGATAAGGAGTAGCAATTCAGTTATTCTCATTGTACCTTTTTAGAAGCTTCCCAAAGTTGAAATTCTTGAAATGTGACCCACCATCACTTATAATAACCCGCGGGATACAAAACCGAGCAAATATGTTTGATTGAAAGAATTTGCAAACTACCGAATGGTCATTGGTTCTTGTTGCTACCGCTTCTACCCACTTGGACACATAATCAACCGCAACCAAGATATAAAAAAATCGCAAGGACTTCCCCACACTTGATTTGGACAACTCCAAAGCGAAGAAGGTAATTTTTAAAACGAATTTTAACAAAAACTAAATTAAAATAAACTAAAATATACAACATACCTTGGCCATTTTAACTCGTTTCCTCATCCGGTGAGTGTAACAAATAACTCACCCGGTCCACATCGAGCATATTGATGTCCTTTCCTTCCAAGTAAGGTTTAAGTCGTTGACCGTTCACCACTTGTTTCGTTTGTTCTTGGACATCTTCTATCTCCACATCACCAAATTGACCCACTTTGTTGATGACATACGGGCCCATCCATTTGCTCTTCAACTTACTCGGAAATAACTTTAGCCTTGAATTATACAGCCACACCTTTCGACCCACTTCAAAAGTCCGTTTTCTTAACTTTGCATCATGGACTTTCTTTAGTTTGTCTTTGTACGCAGAAGCACATTCATACGCTTCATCCCGGATTTCCTCAATCTCATTCAACTTCAACTTTCTTAATTCACCCGCTTCCTTATAATCCGCGTTAACATTCTTGATTGCCCAAAGCGCCTTATGTGCTAACTCCTTTGGTAAATGACACCCTTTCCCATAAACTAACCGATAAGGAGTTGTGCCAATAGGAGTTTTGTAAGCGGTCCGATACGCCCACAATGCATCATTTAACTTAGCAGACCAATCTTTCCTATCGACCCGCACCGTCTTCATCAAGATTTCTTTGATTTGGCGATTGGACACTTCAACTTGTCCACTTGTTTGTGGATGATAAGGAGTAGCAATTCAGTTATTCTCATTGTACCTTTTTAGAAGCTTCCCAAAGTTGAAATTCTTGAAATGTGACCCACCATCACTTATAATAACCCGCGGGATACAAAACCGAGCAAATATGTTTGATTGAAAGAATTTGCAAACTACCGAATGGTCATTGGTTCTTGTTGCTACCGCTTCTACCCACTTGGACACATAATCAACCGCAACCAAGATATAAAAAAATCGCAAGGACTTCCCCACACTTGATTTGGACAACTCCAAAGCGAAGAAGGTAATTTTTAAAACGAATTTTAACAAAAACTAAATTAAAATAAACTAAAATATACAACATACCTTGGCCATTTTAACTCGTTTCCTCATCCGGTGAGTGTAACAAATAACTCACCCGGTCCACATCGAGCATATTGATGTCCTTTCCTTCCAAGTAAGGTTTAAGTCGTTGACCGTTCACCACTTGTTTCGTTTGTTCTTGGACATCTTCTATCTCCACATCACCAAATTGACCCACTTTGTTGATGACATACGTGCCCATCCATTTGCTCTTCAACTTACTCGGAAATAACTTTAGCCTTGAATTATACAGCCACACCTTTCGACCCACTTCAAAAGTCCGTTTTCTTAACTTTGCATCATGGACTTTCTTTAGTTTGTCTTTGTACGCAGAAGCACATTCATACGCTTCATCCCGGATTTCCTCAATCTCATTCAACTTCAACTTTCTTAATTCACCCGCTTCCTTATAATCCGCGTTAACATTCTTGATTGCCCAAAGCGCCTTATGTGCTAACTCCTTTGGTAAATGACACCCTTTCCCATAAACTAACCGATAAGGAGTTGTGCCAATAGGAGTTTTGTAAGCGGTCCGATACGCCCACAATGCATCATTTAACTTAGCAGACCAATCTTTCCTATCGACCCGCACCGTCTTCATCAAGATTTCTTTGATTTGGCGATTGGACACTTCAACTTGTCCACTTGTTTGTGGATGATAAGGAGTAGCAATTCAGTGATTCACATTGTACCTTTTTAGAAGCTTCCCAAAGTTGAAATTCTTGAAATGTGACCCACCATCACTTATAATAACCCGCGGGATACCAAACCGAGCAAATATGTTTGATTGAAAGAATTTGCAAACTACCGAATGGTCATTGGTTCTTGTTGCTACCGCTTCTACCCACTTGGACACATAATCAACCGGAACCAAGATATAAAAAAATCCATTCGAGTTTGGAAACGGGCCCATGAAGTCAATTCCCCATACATCGAAAATCTCTAACACCAAAATCGGTTGCAATGGCATTTCATCCCGTTTCGAGATACTACCCAACTTTTGGCAATTCAAACAATGTCGGCAATATTCACTTGCATATTTAAAAAGGGTGGGCCAATAAAACCCACATTGGAGCACCCGGTAACCCGTATTTTGACCGCTAAAATGACCTCCACACGCCGATGCATGTGCATGTGTCAAAACTTCCCACACTTCAGAATCGGGAATACACCTCCTTATCATTTGATCCGAACCAATCTTGAACAAATCCGGTTCATCCCAAATATATTGTTTCACTTGGGCCATGAACCGTTGCCTCCTTTTCTTCACCCAGTGACTTGGAATAGATCCCGTTGCTAAATAATTCACAAAGTGGGCATACCACGGTGTAGTTGACACGGCTAACAGTTGATCATCGGGAAACCGTTCGTTTATCTCCATCGGATCATCGACACCCTCCAATGGAATTCGGGACAGGTGATCTGCCACGAAATTTTCACACCCCTTTTTATCCCGAACCTCTAAGTCAAACTCTTGCAAAAGCAATACCCATCGAATTAAACGCGCTTTTGCATCCTTCTTCTCCATGAAGTATCGAACCGCGCTATGGTCCGAATAAATGATCACCTTACTCCCCCAAATATACGAGCGAAAATTATCCAAAGCATACACCGCCGCAAGCAATTCTTTTTTGGTGGTTGTATAATTAAGTTGGGCTTCGGATAAAGTTTTACTCGCATAATAAATTACCACCGGCTTTTTATCAACTCGTTAACCCAATACCGCTCTAATAGTCGTATCACTAGCATCACGCATGATCTCAAACGGCTTTGACCAATCCGGTGGTTGTAGAATGGGAGCTTTCACCAACTGTTCCTTCAAAACATCAAAAGCTTGCACACACTCATTAGTAGAATCAAAAGGAGCATCTTTTAATAATAAATTACATAAAGGTTTTGTGATAACACTAAAGCCTTTAATAAATCTCCTATAAAAACCCGCATGCCCCAAAAATGACCTTACTCCTTTAATGTTTTTAGGTGGAGGTAAAGATGATATTACCCGAACCTTTGCCTTATCCACTTCCATTCCCCTTTCCGAAATCACGTGACCCAACACGATACCTTCTTGCACCATGAAGTGACTTTTCTCCCAACTTAGAACTAAATTTGTCTCAACACACCTTTTTAAAACTTTTTCTAATTCATTGAGACAATTTTCATAAGTTGGGCCAAAAATGAAAAAGTCATCCATAAATACCTCAAGTGACTCCCCGACCATATCCGAAAAAATACTCATCATACAACGTTGGAATGTGGCCGGGGTATTACACAAACCGAATGGCATTCTCCGAAAAGCAAAAGTGCCATACGGACAGGTGAAAGTGGTCTTGTGTTGGTCATCCGGGTGAATGGCAATTTGGTTATATCCCGAGTACCCATCCAAAAAACAGTAATACTTTTGGCCTGATAATTTTTCAATAATTTGGTCAATAAATGGTAATGGAAAATGATCTTTAGATGTAGCGGCGTTTAATTTACGATAATCAATGCAAACTCGCCACCCGGTGACCGGTCGGGTGGCGATTTGTTCACCGTTTTCATCTTTAATTACCTGTATACCTGCTTTTTTCGGTACCACTTGTGTAGGACTTACCCATGCGCTATCCGAGATAGGATAGATGATTCCCGCATCCAACCACGTTATTACCTCTTTCTTCACAACTTCTCTCAAATTGGGATTCAACCTTCTTTGAGTCTCTCGGGTTGGTTTTGCCTCCTCGTCGGTGATGATTTTGTGCATAACTATAGATGGACTAATGCCTTTTAAATCGGCAATTGTCCACCCTATGGCCGCTTTATTTGTCTTCAACACCTTCAACAATTGTTGTTCTTGGGTCTCTTCCAAATTAGATGCAATAATGACCGGTAATGTGTCATTAACCCCCAAAAACGCATACTTCAAGTGGCTTGGCAAATCCTTCAATTCTAACTTTGGTGGACTCTCCAATGACGGTTTTGTACCCGAATCGATCGCAACAGGTAGACTTTCAATTTGATGAGTCCATGGTGGTCGTCCTTCTTTAACCGCCAACACGTCTTGATTTTTCTCTTCCATCCTCAATGCACAAAGATGTACCAGTTCAGAAAAGTCACAAACACATGCTTCCAAAGCGTCGTCCTCATAATCGTGCGGTTTACACGTGTCAACAATATCTGCCATGAAACACTCATCACCACATAAAGCATTAGATCCGTTAGTGAACACATTTAATCTCATTTTTCTATTTCCAAAAGCCATATCAACTGTGCCCGATCGACAGTCAATAACAGCATGAGCGGTGTTTAAAAACGGTCGACCCAATATAACATTTTGTTGTTGGGTCGAATCAACCGATGAGTAATCTAAGACCAAAAAGTCAACTGGATAGTAAAATTCTTCAACTTTTACTATCACGTCCCGCACAATTCCTCGGGGGAGTTTATGGGACAAATCGGCTAACACAACCGTTGTCTCAACTCGTTTTAAAGGACCAAAATCATATTGGTCGTATAACCCCCCGGAAGAATACTTACCCCGGCCCCAAGATCTAGTAGCGCCTTAGACATTTGAAAGTCTCCTACTTGAATATTAATTAAGGGCGCGGATCATGAAACTTAGGAGGAAGATCTCCTTTTAAAACCGCACTTACCCGCTTAGTTAAATCCACTCGTAAAGGCACTTTTTGTTTCCTCTTTTGAGTGCATAATTCTTTCAAAAATTTTGCATAAGCGGGTACTTGCTTTATTGCCTCAAGTAAAGGTAAATTTACCTTTACTTGTTTAAAAACTTCCCACGTCTCTTCTTTTTGAGGACCCCTTCTTGATATTATATTTTTCTTACCCGGGTCAAGTAAAGCCAAAGGAAATGGAACCACCTTTGGTTCTACTTCCTTATCTTTATCTTTTAAATTTAAAGTTTGACCCGGATTTTGTAACGGTTTTTCAAAAGTGACATGTTTAGTGGGTTTATTAATTTGAATTTCATCATCACTTTCATTACCCGTAATATCCTCAACTTCCCCATCAACCACATCCGGTGATAAATCTTTTTTGTATTCTTTACCACTTCTTAAAACACTCACGTGGTTAATAGGAACATTACGAGAAGAGTTATGAGAAGGATTTACCTTTGTGTCGCTTGGCAATTGACCTTTATTCTTCTTCAACTCGGACACTTCAGTTGCGAGTTGACCCATTTGTGTAGTCAAATATTGGATGGCCTTATCTCTTACTTCATCCTTTTGCATTCGCGCTTCATCAAGTTGATTTCTTCGTTGCATGTCTTGTTGCATCAACTTCAACATGTCCATAACCTCATTACCACTCGATGAACTTTGACCCGTTGACCCACCTTGACCGCCACCCCCTTGACCTTGAAATCCTTGATTATTCCCGCCATGATAATTACCTTGGTTATTATATTGTTGGCGAGGAACATAATTGCCTTGATTTCCTTGAAAATTCGGGTTAGATTGAGTGGCCGGATTTCCATAACGAAAATTCGGGTGATTTCTTAACCCGGGATGGTAGGTGTTGGAGTTCATGTTATAATTTCTACCACCTCCCCCTTGAAGCGCATTCACCTCTTCCACCGGCGCTTGACCTACCGTACATACCTCTGTTGCATGACCCAATTCGTTACAATTTGTACAAACATCGATGACTTGATTAGCGGTTTGTATATTTCCTTCTTCCACGGCTTGCACTTGCGGTCTACCAATCGCCGGTCTTGCTCTTCTACCAGTTTGAGCCTTTCTTTTTGAAGTAACCGCCATTTGTTCCAAATACGCCCAATCGTCTTGTTCATAATTGGTACCAAATGTACCATTAGTGATTGACCGCAAATCCCGTTCATCCTCCATACTCAAACCCTCATGAAACGCATTCAACAACTCCCATAAAGCAATACCGTGATGAGGACAATTCTTTATCATCATATTAAACCTCTCGAATGCTTCATGAAACATTTCCCCCATTTGTTGTTGGAAGGTTCTCAAACTTCTTCTCGCATCATTGGTCTTTTGGGACGTGTAAAATTCTTCTAAAAATCTTTGTTGCATTTCGGCTCAAGTGTAAACAGACGCGGAAGGCAAAGTGTAAAACCATCTCTTTGCCTAGTCTTCCAATGAGAACTGAAATAGAACCAACTTTACCTCATCTGATGTAAAACCTTGACCCCCAATTGTATTGATATGGAGTCATATGCCTCCAAGTGGAAATAAGGTTCCTCCGTTGCTAGACCTTTATACTTCGGAAGACTTTGAAGGGAATTGGTTCTTACTTCAAAAGTCCTCCCTTGATTATTGAGAGGGATAACCACCGGAGATGGATTATTAGTAATTATGGGTCGGAAATGGGCTTCAATCCCCCTAACCATCTCTCTTGCGTGCCTTCTTGGTACCCCCATTGGTACTCGTGGTTGACCCATTTCCATGTAAACGGGCCTTGGCTGCGCATATTGTTGTTGAAACTGTGGTTGGGGCATTTGCGGCAAAAATTGTTGATCTTGAGGTTGCCCTTGCCGTTGACCGGTGGCGGTTGAACTTGATTAACAACAACCGGTGGTTGTTGTTGAACCTGTGGTTGAGCTTGTTGTTGAACAACCGCCAGTGGTTGTTGTCGATTAACCTCTTGCAACGGTTCTGGTTGATGCCATTGACCATAACCAAAAGTTCCTGGATTTACCCATTTGCTTCCATCACCTCCCACGTAGTAACCTTCCACTTCATACCCCTCAAATTCACTATCAAACCCATACCCATAATCGTCACCTTGTGATCTTGAATGTTGCATAAAAGGTTGGGTGTGAAACTAGCTGCTGAGTTGTGTAAAAATGCATGAAACATGATACTTGTTATATAATTGTTATGTTTTGAACAAAATACCCTTGCAGGGAATAATTTCTAATTGATTGCCATGATTTGACCAAATTGCCCTCATGGGGAATAATGGCTAGTTAATTGTTATTTGTTGACCAAAATGCCCTTACGGGGAATAATTGCTAGTAACGTACGTTATGAATACATGACACGTATATGATTGCTTACACATGTAATGTGTCACAAAAACACTTGTTTAAGTCACCCACGATTCACAAGCGAAACACGAAACATGTTATGTGCATAGGTATTATGTGCTGGGTCTAGAGACTCGATAATATTCCGACACTTAGAAAAATCTCTTTGTTGTTTTAGAAAGTTAGAGAGAGTTTTTCGGTAACGCGCATCTTGGTGATTTATTTTGGGAAATTCTTCGCAAACAGTGAGTTTCACTTACCCCTTTTAAACTGTTTTAAACGCTTTTCACTTGGGGGAGATAACATACTCCACAACGCATTTAAGATTTTGTTATAAATTATATATCACTTGTAAAGGCTAAGTGGCAAACGAAACATTTGAAGTCCTACACATCGAACCGGTTAATATTTTGAATAGCGAGTCACTGTTGAGTAGTACTACTGGGTTTGACAAACCTCACCCAACGCTAAACTCGACTGGAGGTCGAGCGGGTGTAATTTTGGCTAACACGTACCATGGTCTGGAGGACCTGGTGACAAGGCACTTAATAAACGAGTCAGCTTCGGTGTCGAACACTTAGTAGTACTTGTTGTATAGACTAGCTACCTATCGATATATAATTTGACATAACACAATCTATAACGCAAAACGCTGTAACGCTGTAACGCAAAACGCTGTAACGCTGAACGCAAACGCTAAACGATTTATTTTTAAATAACTTGTGAACTCACCAACCTTTTGTTGACACTTTTAGTATGTTATTCTCAGGTAGCCGAGGCGGGCGCGCGGTTTAAGAACATGCATTGCTTGAAAAACTTTTAACTATGCAAACTTACTTTTAACTGTTATCATTGGTTTTAAATCGTCCTGCGTGACGTAACATTGTTTCTATGGTTTTACGCTTCCGCACTTATTTTCATTTAAACGTTTTTATGGTTTGATTATAACTGATGATTCCGATCCTGTTAGTTCACACCCTCTGACGGTAAAACTCCGTTAGTGGATTTTGAGGGTGTGACAGATTGGTATCAGAGCCATTGGTTACAGCGAACTAGAAGCTGCATGCATACTAGACTATAACCGCGACGACCCATTAGTTATAATGATACGCACCGCATAGGTTTGTGTAGTCTTGTAATCTTATCTCTTTACCTCTTTCACTCATACGCGCGCGCATACACGGCTTACCTGAAGGAAGGTCGACGCCACCCTCATCATCATCCGATTCGATGACGCATGCTCACGGGAAGGAACCGCAGTTACCTACCGCCTCACCACCCCGAGTAGTCCCGGAACTCAAATCTCCCGCACCGAAGAGGTACCGCCTATCCGGAGGCATTTACGAAAACGACGTTAGCTGGGAATGGTACCCTAACATGATCAGACGTATGGTCTATCGCGAACAAGTTCCCCCGTTACCTCACCCGAACCACCCTGCTTATCCCAACACCCTACCACCCATAACCGAACCTGTAGAGCGAGTTCTCGCAGCTGTTGTTTCATGCTTGGAACGTGACGTGGGTTACATGCGCTATACGAGAGCGAATGTTTCCGGACTGTTAAAAGAAGAAACCGAGACTAAGGAGGAGATTGCCTGCATGGCAGCGGCAATGAAGGAAATGCAAGAGGCTAGTGATCAACAGAAGAAGATTATGATGAAGATGCAAGCTGAGATGATAGACTTGCAAGAGCAACTTCAAGAAGCAAGGACCCGAAACGAGATAGCTCTAGAGCGTTGCGATGTCTTACAAATGCAACTTGCTCAGAACGCAGCCGAACCTGAGGCAGAGCCTGAAGTGGAACCTGAAGAAGACCCCGAAGAGGAGCCTGAGGAGGATCCCGAGGAAGATCCCGTGGAGGAACCCGAAGGAGAACCGGAGGAAGAACCGGCTGAGCCAGAGGCACACTCAGAGGTGTCCCCAGACGATGTGCAGATGTGCAAATCCTTGGACTGGAACTGGCTAATGCTTGAACTGGGAGGAGTTCAAGAACATGATGCGAGAGGAGTACTGTCCGAGAGTAGAGATTTCGAAGTTAGAGTCAGAATTTTGGTCGCTGAAGATGGTGGGCTCAGAAATTGAAGCCTACACTACTCATTCTCACGAGTTGGCTGTGATATGTCCGCGAATGGTGGATCCGTCGAGTAAGAGGATTGAAATGTACATTGATGGGTTAGCACCGCAAATTCAGGGCATGGTGACGTCTTCCAGACCAGCCACGATTCAACAAGCGATCCGTTTAGCTCACAAACTGACGGATCAGGCTGTGACCCAAGGTGCGTTACCACCTAGGGGTTCGACCACTAAGGCCCGTGAAAACCCGAGTAACGACAACAACAGCAACAGCAACCCGAGCAGCGGAAAGAGGAAGTTTGACAACGCCAGATCTTCATCCTCGAACCTCCCACCGCAACAGCACTACCGTAAGCCCGAATTCGCTCGGAGCTTTAACACTCAGAGTCACAACAACAACAACGGTAGCGGGCAGGTTTCGAGCGGATATGCTGGGAAATATCCAAAGTGCAACAGGTGCAACTATCATCATGTTGGCCAGTGTGACCGTGCCAAGTGTCAGAGATGCGGAAAGATGGGTCACCAAGCGAAAGAATGTAGAGGAGACCTTGCGGCAAAGGGTGCTCCTAAGCCACCTATGACGACGAAGGGATGCTTTGAATGTGGGCAAGAAGGTCATTTCAGAAAAGATTGCCCCAAGCTGAAACAGAATGACAACAATGGGGGTAATGGAAGTGGCAGTAATGGTGGAAGCAATGGCAAGGGAAGAGCGTTTGTATTTGGGTCGGGTCAAGCCCGCAATGATCCGCACGTGGTGACTGGTAAGTTCCCTGTAAACGATTGTTTTGCTTCAGTATTGTTTGACACTAGAGCTGATAGGAGTTTTGTGTCGAAAGCCTTTAGTCAACTCTTAGACTTAACTCCAACTCTGTTAGATGCTAAGTTTCCTGTTGAATTAGCTGACGGTAAGACTATAGTAACGACTCATGTAGTTGCGATGCAAGTTAAAACTCTCAGGTCATGTCTTTGACATCGACCTTATTCCTTTTACGCTTAGTAGTTTCGATGTCGTTGTCGGCATGGACTGGTTATCCGAGAATCGAGCGGAGATTATATGTCACGACAAGATAGTCACATTTCTACCCCTTCCAGCGAGATCAATTCGTTCCGAGGTGAGAGAAGCGGCATGACCACCAGCGTCATTACCCTTATGAAGGCGCAGAAGTATCTACGAAAGGGTCATCCGGCGATTTTGGCGCAGATTGTTGAGAAACCCGCAGAGGAGAAACGAATTGAAGATATTCCGGTTGTGCGAGATTTTCCGGAAGTTTTCCCAGAGGATTTGCCCGGACTCCCTCCTATTCGTCAAGTCGAATTCCAAATCGAGTTGACACCCGATGCAGCACCCATAGCATGAGCCCCGTATCGGCTCGCACCGGCGGAACTTCAGGAACTTTCCACTCAGTTGCAAGATTTGTTGGATAAGGGTTTTATCTGACCTAGCTCATCGCCATGGGGAGCCCCTGTCTTGTTTCTCCGAAAGAAAGACGGGACTTTCCGAATGTGCATCGACTACCGGGAGTTGAACAAGGTGACGGTCAAGAACCGTTATCCTTTACCCCGAATAGATGATTTGTTTGACCCGCTTCAAGGATCGAGTTACTACTCGAAGATCGATCTGCGATCCGGTTACCATCAGCTAAGAGTGCGCGAAGAAGATATCTCTAAGACGGCTTTCAGAACGTGGTATGGTCACTACGAGTTTTCGGTTATGCCTTTTGACTTAACCAACGCACCAGCGGTATTTATGGATCTCATGAATCGAGTATGCAAGGCGTACCTCGACAAGTTTGTGATTGTTTTCATCGATGATATACTCGTCTACTCCAAGAACGAAGCTGACCACGAAGAACACTTAAGGGTAATTCTGGAATTGCTGAAGACGGAACAACTGTATGCTAAACTCTCGAAATGTGAATTTTGGCTTCGCGAGGTTCACTTTTTAGGACATGTGATCAACGAAAATGGTATCCATGTCGATCCCGGTAAGGTAGAGGCCATCAAAAACTGGGAAGCACCTAAGAACTCCGACTGAGGTGCGGCAATTCCTAGGACTGGCCGGCTACTACCGGCGTTTCATCGAGGGATTTTCAAAGATTGCTCAACCCCTCACCGCTTTGACTCACAAAGGCACTAAGTACAATTGGGGTGACGCGCAAGAATCCGCTTTTCAATTGTTGAAAACCAAACTTTGTAGCGCCCCTATTCTAGCCCTCTCCGAGGGAACGGAAAATTTTGAGGTACACTGTGACGCATCTATACAAGGTCTCAGTTGTGTGCTGATGCAACTCGAGAAGGTTATAGCCTACGCCTCTCGACAACTACGGGTTCACGAGAAGAACTACACGACCCATGATTTGGAACTTGGAGCTGTGGTGTTTGCTCTTAAGATATGGAGGCATTACTTGTACGGTACCAAGTTTACCATTTACACCGACCACAAGAGTCTCCAACATATCTACGATCAGAAGGAGCTGAACATGCGACAGCGCCGTTGGGTCGAGCTGCTCAAAGATTACGATTGTGCCATCAAGTACCACCCTGGCAAGGCCAATGTAGTGGCCGACGCCCTCAGCAGAAAAGAAACAGATAAACCCAGACGAGTGCGAGCATTGCAACTCACGATTCAGGCCAGCTTACCCGATCAGATTCGCGATGCGCAACTTGAAGCTTTGAAAGATGATAATCTTCCATCGGAACTCATGCGGGGCATGAACAAGCAACTTGAAACCAAATCGGACGGGGTCCGATATTTTGAGAACCGGATTTGGGTTCCACGATACAGAGAGTTGAGAACTCTAGTGATGGACGAAGCACATAAGTCCCGATATTCTATCCACCCTGGCTCAGATAAAATGTACCATGATTTAAAGGTACTTTACTGGTGGCCGAACATGAAAGCCGACATTGCCACCTACGTGAGCAAATGCATGACTTGTGCCAGAGTCAAGATAGAATACCAGAAACCATCTGGACTACTGCAACAACCGGAACTCCCTATGTGGAAATAGGAACACATCTCAATGGATTTTATTACGGGTTTACCTAAGACACCGACGGGATGCGATACCATCTGGGTGATCGTTGACCGGTTGACTAAATCGCCACACTTCCTAGCGATTAAAGAAACAGACAAAATGGAAAGACTGACTCGTGTTTACATGAAGGAAGTAGTGTCTAGACACGGAGTGCCTCTCAATCATTTCTGATCGAGATTCTCGTTTCACTTCGCACTTTTGGAAGTCGCTGCAAAGCGCACTAGGCACCCGTCTCGATATGAGCATAGCATACCATCCTTAGACGGATGGGCAAAGTGAGCGAACTATTCAGACCTTGGAGGATATGTTGCGTGCCTGCGTATTGGATTTCGGAAAAAGTTGGGAACCCCATTTACCCTTGGTAGAGTTTTCGTACAATAACAGCTACCACGCTAGTATTAAAGCAGCGCCGTTTGAAGCGCTGTACGGACGGAAGTGTAGATCACCACTCTGCTGGGCAGAGGTGGGTGACAGCCAAATCACTGGTCCGGAACTGGTACTCGAAACTTCGGAAAAGATTGTTCAAATCCGAAATCGCATGGCAGCAGCACGAGATCGCCAAAAGAGTTACGCCGACAAGCGCCGAAAACCTCTCGAATATCAAGTGAACGATCGAGTGTTACTCAAAGTCTCACCTTGGAAAGGTGTGGTTCGCTTTGGTAAGCGAAACAAACTCAACCCACGATATGTTGGTCCCTACCAGATAACTGAGCTCGTTGGTCCGGGGGCGTACCGACTGGACCTACCAACGGAACTCAGTGGCGTACACGATGTATTCCACATATCAAATTTGAAGAAATGCTTGTCCGATGAAACCCAAGTAGTTCCTTTGGAGGAACTGCAAGTTGATGAACAGTTACGTTTCATTGAGGAACCAGTCGAGGTTTTGGATTGGGAAATCAAAACGCTCAAACACAGCAAAATTCCAATCGTTAAAGTTCGTTGGAACTCGAGACGTGGACCGGAGTTCACGTGGGAACGCGAGGATCAAATGATGAAAAAATATCCTCACCTTTTTGAAGGGCTAACCAAACACAGAAAACCGCGAAACCCGGCAAACCGTCAGACATCACCGGAGGTATGAATTAAATTTCGGGACGAAATTTCTTTCTACTAGGGGATGATATGACAAACCGAAAATTTTTCTTACTTTTTCTGACACCCATCACGACTTGACTCAAATTTTCGGGACGAAAATTCTTTAACATGGGAATAATGTGACAATCGTCAATTTCAGGTTAACTCCGTTAACTCAACTCCGTCAATTCAAACTTAAGATCACTAAATCTATAACGCACACTTCATTACATTTAAACTAGGGTTTAAATGACGCTTAACACTTACTACATGTGTAGTCTTTCGGGATTTGCACCGAAACGCAAACGAGTTGACGCAAACGATTGATGAATAAACGAAAAACGTCAAAACAGTAATTATGTGATAATTATGTGTTAGACTTATGTGTTACGTGATAACATGGTTATGAACATTAACTCAAGATGTAAACTAGTTAGTTAAGTTAGAAAAACAACAATTGAAAGTAGAGGGACTTGAGTGTAACTTGTGTGTTTATAAATAGATCATTAACAAGTAAACCCTAACTATTATTATTATAAACCCAACCCCGATCGGAACTCTCCCACCCCAAACCCTTGGCTGCCGTCGACTTTCACACACACATACACCAAGAAATCAAGTGTTTGATTGAAGAACTAGGTGCTAGGAAGGTATAATTGATCATCCTTCACATCCTTGTTAATTGATTTTGATGTTTGTTGGGTTAATTGTAAACCCTAGCAGCCGATTTTGGTGTGTGTGTATAGTTATTATGATTGTTGTTATTTGGATGATGATTTGATAACTAGATTGAATCTTGTTGCATGTAAATTGTTGTGTCTTTGATTTGAGTTCAAACACAAACCCTAATCAAGTATGTAATATGTAATTGATGTGCATGGATGGTGTTTATGGAGTCTAGAGGGTCATATGAATGCATGATAGTTCATAGATTGTTAATATGTTGAGTTTGGATGCAAACAGTTTTTGGACAGAATGTGTATTTGATGTTTAAGTGACTGTAATGAAGTGTAAATATGAGAATTGGTTGAGATTATTGGTACTACAGTAAACTAGGTTGAGTCTAGTTTCTATAGAATATAAATTTGTAATTTTTGGACAAGTAAAGGTTAACTTTTATGATTTTACAAAAACGTTGTGCAAAGCTGAGCTGTTAGACCTGCTGTTAGGTTATGTTGTAAATGTTATATCTCATGAACTACGAGTTGGATTGGTTCCACTTCTGGAAGTTGACTCATTGAGTTAGAAACCTAACCCAAGTGGTCTTGCATTTATTGGATTTTTCGTTTAACGGGAATTGCAAATAACATTCTGTTGCGCATGAATTTGACTGTTATGAGTTTGATGTAATGATTTGATGATTGTGAGAAAACTGTGAGGAATAAAAATGTAATAAAATATGTTCTGGAAACCTAAGACATATGTGCTTCTGTGATGATTTTTGGTAAATTAATTGAGATGCTATGATCGGTGAAATAGTACAATCTTTCTAGTAGGATTTCTGTCTCGGTGAAACTAGCTGCTGAGTTGTGTAAAAATGCATGAAACATGATACTTGTTATATAATTGTTATGTTTTAACCAAAATACCCTTGCGGGGAATAATTTCTAATTGATTGCCATGATTTGACCAAACTGCCCTCATGGGGAACAATGGCTAGTTAATTGTTATTTGTTGACCAAAATGCCCTTACGGGGAATAATTGCTAGTAACGTACGTTATGAATACATGACACGTATATGATTGCTTACACATGTAATGTGTCACAAAAACACTTGTTTAAGTCACCCACGATTCACAAACGAAACACAAAACATGTTATGTGCATAGGTATTATGTGCTGGGTCTAGAGACTCGATAATATTCCGACACTTAGAAAAATCTCTTTGTTGTTTTAGAACGTTAGAGAGAGTTTTTCGGTGACGCGCATCTTGGTGATTTATTTTGGGAAATTCTTCGCAAACAGTGAGTTTCACTTACCCCTTTTAAACTGTTTTAAACGCTTTTCACTTGGGGGAGATAACATACTCCACAACGCATTTAAGATTTTGTTATAAATTATATATCACTTGTAAAGGCTAAGTGGCAAACGAAACATTTGAAGTCCTACACATCGAACCGGTTAATATTTTGAATAGCGAGTCACTGTTGAGTAGTACTACTGGGTTTGACAAACCTCACCCAACGCTAAACTCGACTGGAGGTCGAGCGGGTGTAATTTTGGCTAACACGTACCATGGTCTGGAGGACCTTGTGACAAGGCACTTAATAAACGAGTCAGCTTCGGTGTCGAACACTTAATAATACTTGTTGTATAGACTAGCTACCTATCGATATATAATTTGACATAACACTACCTGTAACGCAAAACGCTGTAACGCTGAACCCAAACGCTAAACGATTTATTTTTATATAACTTGTGAACTCACCAACCTTGTGTTGACACTTTTAGTATGTTATTCTCAGGTAGCCGAGGCGGGCGCGCGGTTTAGGAACATGCATTGCTTGAAAAACTTTTAACTATGCAAACTTACTCTTAACTGTTATCATTGGTTTTAAATCGTCCTGCGTGACGTAACATTGTTTCTATGGTTTTACGCTTCCGCACTTATTTTCATTTAAACGTTTTTATGGTTTGATTATAACTGATGATTCCGATCCTGTTAGTTCACACCCTCTGACGGTAAAAATCCGTTAGTGGATTTTGAGGGTGTGACACTTGATCTCCAAAATCGTCTTAGGGTTGTTGTGAATGAATAAGATGTCATGATAATGTGAAAAGCCGACCCAATTATAAGCAAAACGGCAGTTACAAAAGTGCAGCGTAGCCTCCACCGTTGGCTTCCAAAATGCCAACGGTGGGTACAAACTGCCTTACGGCAACTAAATCTTCAACTCACACCGTAGCTTACGGTGGGTACCGTAAGCTACGGTGGACTTCATTCTAATTTCATCTTCTTGTTTTTGCCATAACTTCCTCGTTCTAAGTCCGTTTTCTTCACTGTTTCCGCCTACGTTCTCGTAATTCCATCATCTAGCTTTTCATACTTGCCATTACACGTGTAAACGTAGTTATCTAATTCAACAAAATAAACCAACTAAGAGCATGCTTATTAACGAACTTAAACCACTTAAGGGTTGTCCCATGGACCACCCGTCATATATAAGTTATCATTTAATATCCATACAAGGAGACAATCATCACAATTCTTGGCAATACATGCAATATCCGAAGATCGTTCACGTATCGACAAGCAATCAATCGTATCTATCACATATTTCATACATGGCATACACTTACCATTTAAGGTAAGTGTATTAAGTGTCACATCAAGTATGCACACAGCCCTGAAAACATAACAAGGAATGGGGTTAGAAACTCACCTGAACTCGGTTACTTCTTCCATTAATGGTTTCTCCTTTCTTTGGGTGTGCACGGCTAGCTGTATAACAATTATGCGTATTGATTACTATCACTTTTCATATCGCATTTCAAGTTAAATTATTACCCTCAACGAATGGGGGTCCGGGGGCAGCGCCCCTGGCAGCGGGGTCTAGGGGCGGCAGCCCCTAGCAGGGTCCAAGGGGCAGAGCCCCTGGCTGGAGGAACGAGTCACGCGAATTCATCTCTTCAGCAACACATTAATTGCACACTAATTTTGAATCTTTTTTTTGTAGGCGTGTCTTTCTTATTATGCTAATTTCATATCAAATTCAATAAGTAATTTTATTTCTATTAATTGTCTTATCACATTTTCCATTAGGATTTTAAGTTATTATCAAATTCGCCATCTCATTCGTTATAACGAATTAAGTCTAATTCGTTATCAGATCACAGTCTAATTCGTTATCAGATATGATCTGATTCGTCATCCTTCTTAAGTTGATTCGTTAATCTAGTTCGTCATCTTTCATGACCTGATTCGCTAGTTTGGTTTGTTATCTTAGTTCGCTGGCCTAATTCGTTATCCTAGCGAATTGGGTGGGTAACGAATCACGTGATTCGTTATCAGATCATAAGGAACTGGGGAGACTGATTCGTTATTTGGGCATAACGAATTGGTGAACTAATTCGTTACCTTGCCATAACAAATTGGGTTAATTAATTCGTTATCTTCTCTTACCGAATTACACCCATCTTATCCAGACTTTGACTCAGGGGTCAAAGTCAAAATCGTCAAGAACACCATATAGTCAACATATCTTAGATCTGCAATTAAACCTTCGTTTCTTAACCAAATAACACGATTTAGGTATCAATGGATTCGGAAATACAGCGCCTACAAACCCTAACCCTTTGTTCGTCCAAATATACATGTTTATGGGGTGTGATTTAGGCATATATGTTACGGGTCTTCATACTAGCAATTAGACTATCAAACTGTAATCAATTTTAGTAAGTTTAGCTTCATTGGATTCGTTTTTACCATACTAAAACAGATATATGATTTCTAGGCTAAATCCGAACTTAAACGAACAATTTCTTGATATAAGCGTACCTTAAACGAGTAGGTTTACGAGCACGGTTTAGTCTTGATGGTGTTTTGGTTCGTCTCGATGTTACAGTACCAACAATCTCGGGTTTTCGTCTTCGGATCTTGACTCGGGTTAGAGAATAGTGTTTGTGTGTGTGTATCAAGGTGTAGGCTATGGTGTAGAGATAAAAATGGAAAGGATTAGGGTTTAAGGGGTTTTTATACTCCCTTAAGCCCATGAACCTAAGGCCCATCTTTCCTTTTTGGTTTATCTTTAATTCTATTAACCAAGCCCGCTACCCCTTAAGCTTTATTATTATATTATTATCATTATCCCACTAACTCAAATAATTTACCCGACGCATGTATTATATTAAATATTAGTCTAGAATTTTCGGGATGTTACAGTAGGTGGGGATATAACGTTGATGTGTTAGGTTTCGTTCATATTGGGGAAAGATTTGAGTGCTCCGGAAACTTTTGAAGTGGAAGGGTGGTTTGATTTAAGGCGGTATTTTGAGATGGATTACAGGTGTTTGGGAACTTGTGGTTGCGTTTAGGGAGATTTTTTTTTACCAATAATAAGTATTACATTGAAAATATCATATTTATAAATAATGTTTGAAAGATCCCTGAAAATTTTTGATAATTAAAATAACAAGTTAATATATATATATATATATATATATATATATATATATATATATATATATATATATATATATATGAATATATTTATTATATAAATAGAATTTTTGAGATCCGAGCGTGTGAATCATACAATTTTTTTTATAAAGATTACAATAAATTTTTTTATTTTTTATTTATTTGTTTATTTTTTGCTTATGAGGAAATTTAAAATACGTAAATTGAATGTTAAAATTTGTTATGAGGTTTCAATATTAAATGATGAATAGCGTTTTTGGGAAAACAAAGTTGCGTAATGAATTTTTTTTTAACTTTTATTATATTTTTACCAAGTTCGTTACTTAATATTGTGTAACGAAAATATAGTGGTAATTTAAAATGACCGTCATTGTAAATCAAGAAATCACGAGTAAACGATTTTTGGTTTTTAAAGTAAAATTTCTATGAAGTTTTGCATGAGAGTTTAAAGAAGATTACATGCCATAAGTTTGTGACTTTCTTGAAAAATCATGGCAAACTATCATAAAATTTTAAAATGCGGAAAATCGTATGATGTAAATATTTTTATTTGCGAAAATTTATAATGAACCAAAGATTACATGATGAAAGTTGTTATGAAAATAAATTTGTGTAGCGAAAGTTTTTTTACCACGTTTATTATATAATGTGGTGTAATTTAAAATGTCGTGAGAAGTTTAAATAGTTATAATTTTAAAGTGATCGTCCAAATTAAAATGAATAGTTATAAATATAAAATTTTATAAAATTTTGTACAAGGACTTTAGTGACAATTTAAATTTATACAATATGGTAAACACGTATAGGCAACACGTATAAGGACCCTAAAGTAAAGACTATACTAGGTCGTTACTTCTAACCACCTATCCTTTAGTCTTGTGGCTTTGATACCAATCTGTCACACCCTGACCAAAGGCGGCGGAACATGCCGGGGTGCAACGGATTGCCCAAAAACACAAGACACTATTTAAAGTAACAATATTTAATCAGCTCATTTATTTCATAAATCAAAAATCAACACATCTCGTTCACACAAACAAATTGAATACAAGTAACATTTATATTGTTCGTTTTACTAATACCCTAATGGTCTTGGCAACGTTTTTCGTAAAGTCCTCGAGTCAACAAAAGTCAAACCTATAACATTTCATAAAATAAAGTTTGTCAATACAAAGGTTGGTGAGCAATTCATAAGTTTGAGCAAATAGGTATATAGTAATAAAAAGCCACAAAACTTGTATACGAAACGATTAATAAAAGCAACAATATGGATAATATGAGATCGCTAACATATTAGCAACACCTTCCATAAGAGAATACCAGATGGTTCAGGATTTTTTATATGAGGTCGTTAATAAGAATACATTAGCAACACCGTCTATAAATAGATTCGGATTTCATGAGGTCGTTAATAATAATACATTAACGGCACCGTGCTATAAGAGAATACCAGATAGATCACGGATTTAATGAATCAACCTTCCAAAAGGGGTAAACACATAAGCATATAAGCATAGAACACCAAATCGAGCAATTATTTAAGTAAAGTATACAATCACGTTTGTGGGTTTAAGATTCAAGTAAATAAGCATTTATTTTGATAAGTATGAAATCTCACCCCAAAATGAAAGATGGAAAACGGGGTATGAACGTACTCACCTCGATTGATAAACCGAGAAATAATAAATGATCGAAATGTCGAAGGCTTGCGAATGAAACGAACGAATCCGACTTGAAAGCTAATTGAAAACGGATAAATAAAATATATTAATGAACTTGAACTTCAGTTGAAATTACATTTGAAACATTGAACGAGAAGATTCGATTGTTAATCGGGTTACCGGTTAATTTGTTAACAATTAGGGACTCGTACTTAATTGATAATTTAAAATATAATAATATTATTTTATTGGGCTTTTAAATAACTAACCCAACATTAAATAAAAATAAGACGGGTTTAAATCAAGAGTTCGGTTTTATAAAAATAAACTGATAATAAAGTTTATAATAATATTATTAATGTTAAAGACAGAAATGATAATAATGATTTTAAAATATGTTATATATATATATATATATAGATATAGATATATAAGATAATGTTGATGATATATAAATATACTACCACTCGAGGGTTGTTATTAAAACTTATAATAACAAATATAATAATTACTTTTGTTGTTGATTGCATTATTAATAGATTTGAATTTTAGTAATAATAATAATTATTATTATTATAATTATTATATATGCCATATTAATGATATTAACTTACTTATAACATTTTAATGATAATAGTATTGGTGATAAAAATATAACTCGAGTAACGATGACGTTTAATGGTAATTAGGCCCGACATGGGTTTCGGTTTGATTAAACAAGTAGATAATATTTATATCCAAAAGTAATAATATTCATAGAGATTAATAATAATAATAATAATTATTTGCTTTATTAATAGTTAGTAATATCATTATTAAGTAGTATTGACAATAATGATACCATACTAAATTTTGGTTCGGTTTCTAAACGAGTTAACAAAATGAATATAATAATATTATTGCTAGTAATTAATGATAAAAAAAAATATGACTTTGATGAGAAATAATAATATGATATTTAATAATAATAATAACCACTTTATTATTTATAGTAATAATGATAATAATAATAATAAAAATTATCTTGTTAATAATAATAATACTAATTTAGATAATAAATATGATGTTAATAATAATAATACTGTTGACTTGGATAATTTTGTTAACAAAACAAACCGAAGCCTAAATTTATTTACCTATTAGATTTTCACGAGTCGTCGGAGATGAAGGCCGCCGGAGACGTGGTGGGTCACCACCACCGTGTTTCATACCGTGTCGCCAGAGCCAATTACGCCCGCCGGAAAAACAAAACAGAGAGTGAGAGAGAGATGGAGAGAGAGAGAAAGAATGAGAGACGGAGAGAGTACAGAGAGGGAGAGAGTGATGGACAGAGAACATAGAGAGAGAGTGAGAGACGGAGAGAGTACAGAGAGGGAGAGAGGTTTACCGGTTTTTTGGTTACCGGAAAGAAACAAGACGGGGAGGGAAGAGGGTAGCCGGAACTCGAGTTCGCTGGAAAAGAAGAAAGAGGGAGGGAAGAGGGTTGAAGAAGATGGCCAGAGGTGATGGTGTTCGCAGGAATAAAACGAGAAAGGGAAATCGGGGTCGAAGGTGGTGATAGGAACTCACCGGAATCGAAGGTATCGTTGGTCGCCGGAAAACGGCGCCGAAAATCGATTGCCGGAAAATGGCTAGTGAGAGGGGTGGCGGCTGGTTAGTATAATGAGATTAGGGTTAGGGTTTTTCCTTTATATATATATATATATATATATATATATATATATATATATATATATATATATATTATATTTACATAAAGGCCCCTTACGTGAGGTTGAAGACTCACTCTAAAATAAACCGATTACAACTATTAGATAGCGATAAGCGGGTATCGAACACAGCGAGTTTGTGGAAAGTGCGTTACTGAGTAGCTATAAAATTTAACTATATTAAACTAATTGCAAAAGTAAATTCAAAGAGTTGGTTGTTTGGTTTTGAATAACAAAAATAACTAAAGCAATTAAACGACTTTTAATTAATATTAGAAAATATGTCTTCCCACGGCTTAAGGTTTCCAGGAATGTTACAGTTAATGTTTAACTGAGATGAACAATAAATAAAGTTCGTGTTTATGTAAATGATTGCGGTAATTGAAGATCAAGTACTTGGATTATACAATGCAAGGTAATCACTCAAAAACCAATTAGTTTATCCAACCCTAAATCCCTCCCGATTAATCTCGATTACCTAAAGCACCAAGAACTGACGGTTTAGAACACAAAATCAATAAACTAATAATCTATCAATCAATACATCAACACCATAATAATTTAATCAATATGATCAAACTAATATCTCAGATATTTCATAAACATTTAACAAAACAATCATAAGAAACCTTACAATCCGAGGGAAAACACAAAGGGATTTAGCCGAGCATAATTCGGTTCATCATTACTTCAATTAAATCATGAATAAGAATCAAAATCAAGTCTATAATGATTATTGTACTCACAATAATGTTCTTGGACCCAAAAATCGCCTCTAGGTCGTCTCCTAGTGATAGATATGTGAAAAGACAATAAAAAACGGATTAAAAACAAAGAAAAACGGAAGTTACAGCTCTCGGACCGTGGCCCACGGTGAGCACCGTGGGCCATGGTGGTCTCTACGGTCTCCCAAAGCTCACGGTACGGTGTAAACTGTCATTTTTGGTCAGTTGGACCGTGGCCCACGGTCCAGATCGTGGCCCACGGTGGAGCTCTTTCTCATTTTCTTGTTTTCTTCATATTTTTATCGTTTCAACTCCGTTTTCTTCGCCGTTTTCGCCCATTTTCTCGTGATTTCATCCTCTATCTCCTCATACCTGCAAATAACTACACAACAGTAGTCATCGTGTTCCCATAAAATTAACACTTAATACATAAATTTTTATATCATTTAAGCTCACTTACGGGTCATACTCCGATGCACCCGTCACATCCCCACACTTAACCGTTGCTTGCCCCAAGCAACACCTTAACAACAAATTTTTTCATTTTCAAATTATAAGTACCAATCTTACCAACAATTCCGGTTCAGTCAAGGTCCCAAGTCATACCCTACTCCCTCACTTCTATCGGTTTGCACTAGTATACTTTATGTGCTATTTAAACCATAGAAATCTAACCAAACCTAACATGCTTTCGGTTTTTACCTATACATAACACATTCACACATTAACCTTTTCTTGGTGATCATCCATACATTTCATATTTAATCAATTCTCCTCGCATACGCTTGTACAATCATCAAATCTCTACCTATGTAAATGCTTTTGACATGAATACAAATCAAGAGGTCTTAAAACGGGTTGTAATGGGGCCAAGTGTAAGGGTATGGAAGGGAATATTTAAAGTAGCTCAAGCGACCCGATCCGACTTACTACAAACAAACTAAGTAAACATTGAAATAAACAACTATAAACATCACTGACTTCTCTTTTTCTTTTCTTTTTTTCTTTTTTTTCACTCTATACATAATACTTTAAACATTGCATACATAAACATTGCAACTCTAATACAAATTTTTTTCTTTTTTTTTGTAAGCATAAAAAACATAATGCTTAATACTAATTGACAAATACTAAAACAATTACATAGAAACCTATTAAGTCGGATCATTTCGCAATATAACATCGGGTTTGATTGAATAAAAGAATAGGCCCAATAAAGTTTTCTAAAGGAACCAACCCCCCGCCCCTCCCATAACCTCCCTCATATATGTAATGTATGAGGCCCAACCCCCCAAGACCTACACTCTCGCTCATCCAGATGAGGCTTAAATTAAGTGCCTCTATCACTTTTGCACTCATGCCACGCCAAGATCTCGAAATGTACTAATTATACAAGTTCTATCGGAGAATATCAACCTTCTCACCAATCATTATTTTTTAAACGCGCAAGTGTCAACGAACATGTTATGCAAGTTATTGCACCGAAAGCATGCAAACCTTGATTAGAATACTATACAACCTCCTTTTAAAAACAACTAGGAAAACATGTTATTTAGGGAATTGTGACCATGAAAAGGGACCCGAACCTTACCCCTCCAATCTTACCACATTCCGATTTCTTTAAAATTTTAAAATTTTTCTGATTTTTTTTATTTTTTATTTTTTTTTAGATCAAACGAAAATTTTTCAAAACAACGAAATTTTCCTCATCCCCACACTTGGGATACATTGTCCCTAATGTGTGAGTTTTTTATTTTTTTTAATGTTTTTAAATATTTTTTTTATACATGAAAAATTACCCTACACCCGACACAGTGTCGAAGAGAAATCCATAAGAATCTCCCCACACTTGGTTCTTGCTATGATGGTATGCTTAAATACCATTAATAACAAACAAACTAGAAATTATAATGCAAAATAAAAATAAAAATATACAAAATATACAATTACCACCTGTTTTGAAACTTTATGACATTCAAGGTGGGTGACTGGCCCACTGCCGTGCAGCCTTCTCGTTATCAGCAAGCTCTTTTTCAAGCAATTGTTTCCAATCTTCTGGCAAACCACAATCGGGCCCGAACATCCTCAATATCCACCTTGGATCATTTAGGTTAGGTGGATGTCTCACTTTCATCTTCCTTGGTCGGCCACCTTTTTCTGCCACCTTCTCACTATGTTGATGCTCAACTTCTTTCTTCTCAACTAACCTGTCAATCACAAAACACTCCACTTTCGTGTGGTCCTTGCTCAAGGATACACAGTTGTTATAAAAAATCCGCCTTCAGGCTTTCCTTGTCAACAAGAGTGTCAGTAGTATTTTCAAATAATAATAACCATTTATCACGATTCCCAAATTTAATTCCCAATGTTCTTATAGCACAACCAATCACTGCAAGTGAAGTGGCAAGGAAGGGTCTACTCAATATGATTGCGGGTTGCGTGATAGTTACATTTTCAGCGTAATCAAGCACCAAAAAGTCAACTGGGTAACAGAAATCTTCCACATGTACCATCACATTATATATCATGCCTCGAAGGTGGGTTTGATCCGCTACTACCATGGTGGTGTTTAATTTTTGTAGCGGACCAAACTCATACTGATCATATAAACTACCGGGCATGATACTAACACAAGCTCCAAGATCTAGCAGTGCCCGATCAGTTTTAAATTCACCAATTTGGATTGATAAAAGGGGCCCTCCTGGATCTTGAAGTTTACTCGGGATAATATTCTTATCAACCCTCTCATCCCTTATTTTGGTTAATTTGTCATTTAAACATTTATCACAAGAACAATTTTCACAAAAAGATGTTTCATTCGGTTGTAATTCAGAGTTATTTTGAAAAATTGTTTCATAATTACCCAAATTTTCATTCTCATCACTAATATCATTCACCACCCCCTCAAAAAACTGTGGTGTTGGATCAACTTGAACAGTAGAAATTTCAAAATTAGATAAAAGACTTACCGCGTTGATATGCACGTTGTTTCCCTTCTTTAAGCCCGAGTCGTTTTTCTTCAAATTCGCCACATCGGTTGCAAGTTGACCCATTTGAGTGGTCAATGATTGAATGGCTTTGTCGCGGACCCACTTGACCCTCATCAAGTTGATTCCTCTTTTGCATGTCTTGTTGCATCATTCTAAGCATATCCATGACTTCATTGCCACTTGATGAACTTTCACTCGAGGACCCACTTTGACCACCACCCTATTGACCTTGAAACCCTTGATTATTCCCGCAATGAGAATTACCTTGGTTATTATATTGTTGGCGAGGAACATAATTGCCTTGATTTCCTTGAAAATTCGGGTTAGATTGAGTGGTTGGGTTTCCATAGCGGAAATTTGAGTGATTTCTTAACCCGGGGTGGTAGGTGTTGGAATTCATGTTGTAATTCCTACCACACCCCCCCCTTGAAGTGCATTCAACTTCTCCACTGGTGCTTGACCTACCGTACATACCTTCGTTACATGGCCCAAATCGTTACAATTTATACAAACATCAATTACTTGATTAGTGGTTTATTCATTTCCTTATTCCACGGCTTGCACTTGCGGTCTACCAATCGCCAGTCTTGCTCTTCGTCTGGTTTGGGCCTTTCTCTTTGAGGTAGCCGCCATTTGTTCCAAATATGCCCAATCATCTTATTCATAATTGGTACCAAAAGTACCATTCGTGATTGACCTCAAATCTCGTTCATCCTCCATACTCAACCCTTCATGAAAAGCATTTAATAACTCCCAAAGAGCAATTCCATGATGAGGACAATTCTTGATCATCATATTGAATCTCTCAAATGCTTCATGAAACATTTTCCCAGATAGTTGTTGGAATGTTCTCAAACTTCTTCTCGCATCATTGGTCTTTTGGGCCGTGTAGAATTCTTCCAAGAATCTTTGTTGCATTTCAGCCCAAGTATAAATAGACGCGGAAGGCAAAGTGTAAAACCATCTCTTTGCCTTGTCTTCCAACAAAAACTGAAATAGAACCAACTTGACTTCATCCGATGTAAAACCTTGACCCCCAATTGTGTTGCAGATGGAGTCATATGCCTCTAAGTGGAAGTAAGGTTCCTTCGTAGCTAGACCTTTATACTTCGGAAGACTTTGAATTGAATTTGTTCTCACTTCGAATGTCCTCCCTTGTTGATTGTGAGGAATAACCACCGGAGACAGATTATTAGTAATCACCGGTCGGAAATGGGCTTCAATTCCCCAAATCATCTCTCTTGCATGCCTTCTTGGTACCCCCATTGGTACTCTTGGTTGACCCATTTGCCTATAAACGGGCCTTGGTTGCGCAAATTGTTGTTGAAACTATGGTTGGGGCATTTGCGGTTGGAATTGTTGATCTTGAGGTTGCCCTTGCGGTTGTTGAATAATCGGTGGCGGTTGAACTTGATTAACAATAACCGGTGGTTGTTGTTGAGCTTGTTGTTGAACTGGTGGTTGTTGAACGTGTTGTTGGACAACCGGCGGTGGTTGTTGTTGATTAAGCTCTTGCAACTGTTGCGGTTGTTGCCATTGACCATAACCAAAAGTTCCCGGATTTACCTTTTTTCCTCCATCACCTCCCATGTAATAACCTTCCACTTCATACCCCTCAAATTCACTGTCAAACCCATATCCATATACGTCACCTTGTGATCTTGAATGTTGCATGAAAGGTTGGGGTTGATATTGGTAGCTTGATTGTGATTGTTGAAAGGGTGGTTGTTGATGTTGTTGAGATGATGATGCACCAAATGTAGGAAAAAGGTTGGAATAGGTGGCAATGTGGATGATGTTTCATAGGTGAATTGAGCAGCTACGGGTTCATTTGTGGGTGGTGATTGGAGTTCACTTGATGTTGTAGATATATTAGTAGTGATCGGTGGAGGTGGATTTGGTGGAGGTGTAGTCGGGATTGTTTGACCCGAAGTGGGAACTGGTGAATCCATGTTGTTTGATGCGGTTGGAGAACTAAGAAGCTCATTCTCCCTAAGTAAGACTCAGTTTCTTCGAAGTGTTCTGACAATCTCGGGATCAATAACTAGCGGTGATGACCTGTTAGAGCCTCTAGTATGCATACACCTGTAGGTACCTGCACACTAACACAAACAGCGTAAACCCAAAAATAACAAACAAAAACTACTAAAGCTAACACACGTTGTGCACTACTCCCCGGCAATGGCGCCAAAATTTGACGTGAGGTCGAAGACTCACTCAAAAATAAACCGATTACAACTATTAGATAGCGATAAGCGGGTATCGAACACAGGGAGTTTGTGGAAAGTGCGTTACTAAGTAGCTTTAAAATTTAACTATATTAAACTAAGTGCAAAAGTAAATTCAAATATTTGGTTGTTTGGTTTTGAATAACAAAAAGAACTAAAGCAATTAAACGAGTTTTAATTAATATTAGAAAATATGTCTTCCCTCGGTTTCGGGTTTCCACGAATGTTACAGTTAATGTTTAACTGAGATGAACAATAAATAAAGTTCGTGTTTATGTAAACGATTGCGATAATTGAAGATCAAGTACTTGGATTATACAACGCAAGGTAATCACTCAAAAACCAATTAGTTTGACCAACCCTACATCCCTCCCGATTAATCTCGATTACTTAAAGCACCAAGAACTGACGCTTTAGAACACAAAATCGAAAAACTAATAATCTATCAATCAATACATCAACACCATAATAATTTAATCAATATGATCAAATTAATATCTCTGAAATTTCATAAACATTCAACAAAACAATCATAAGAAACCTTACAATCAGAGGGAAAACACAAAGGGATTTAGCCGAGCATAATTCGGTTCATCATTCCTTCAATTAAATCATGAATAAGAATCAAAATCAAGTCTCTAATTATTACTACACTCACAATAATGTTCTTGGACCCCAATATCGCTTCTAGGTCATCTCCAAGTGATAGATATTATGGTGAGCACCATGGGCCACGGTGGTCTCCACGGTCTCCCAAAGCTCACGGTATGGTGTAAACTGTCATTTTTGGTCAGTTGGACCGTGGCCTACGGTCCAAACCGTGGCCCACGGTGGAGCTCTTTCTCATTTTCTTGTTTTCTTCATATTTTTCTCGTTTCAACTCTGTTTTCTTCGCCGTTTTCGCCCACGTTCTCGTGATTTCATCCTTTATCTCCTCATACCTGCAAATAACCACACAACAGTAGTTATCGTGTTCCCATGAAATTAATACTTAATACATAAATTTTTATATCATTTAAGCTCACTTACGGGCCATACTCCGATGCACCCGTCAGCCCCTCAAAGTTCTAAATATTATACTAAAGGGTATTAAACTTAGGAAAAGTTAATATAGATTTAAAAAATGACAAGAATTACCCTTTACAATTTATAACTAATTTTTATTTTAAATGAACAACGATTAGTACACGCCTACATGACGTGATTTGATGAAATAAGTACGTGAAAAATTTGAAGATCAACTTAAAAGATTAATAAAATTACCGGGTCGGGTTTACAATACAATACGGGTTCGAAGTATAATTTATTAAAACAAGACGCGAAAGAAAATCGAAACCCGAATTTGACAAATGTCACAACAATGATTTGATGTTTTACACTAAAAGTAGAAAGAAAATGCCAAATTAATGTTACACATTTGCAAGATTAATTAAAAATTAAAAATTAGTATTATACCTCTGCATGAAAGTTTCTTGTTTAGGGTTTTGAGCATCATTATCCCTTAAAACACTTTGGTGGTCTCTTCGGGACATCATAATCTTTCTCCAATTGTTTAGTCTTATATCGAGCCCTTCAGTTCTGGAACCATATGGCTACTTCCAGAGCTGCAACATGAGAGCCCTAGCCAGCTGAGTTAAACATATAAATAAACATAACCGAAGTAACCATTAATAAAATCGAAAACATATGCCAATTAATGTGCGTATGTAAATATCACTATTCATAACGGATTACATTATGTTTGTTTTGATATGTATTATGATCAAAGCTATGGTCTACTGCATCTCCGAGCACCGGAATAAGTGGGTCATGTAATGAGTTGTGGTTGAAATGGGCCACTTTTAATGCATGCTGAAATGGGTCGGGCCAAGCGTATGGTGACCCCAAACACTATGCCAAAGTTTAATAACCAATGTGAAACAGTGAGAAAAATACTTTGTTACTTCAGTTAATACGTTATGACATTTACTTTGTAGAAAATAGACTTTGAACGACTCTTAACCCCTCTAACCCGTTTGACCCATATTTTTAGCTAATTGTTTTCATTCAACCAAACTGACTCGTTTGACATCAATTTAGCTTTGCAAGATCCAAACGCAAATTTTTACCTCTGTTGCGTTCAATAGTTGGTAGGGGCGAAATTAGTGACGCCGGAATCTTGAAAAAAAAACATATTAAAACTGAATTAATGATGACATTATATGAAGATGCAAACATAATTGGTTTAAGCTTGTTGATGCAATTCGTTTAATTGTTTGGATTAACACATAATATGTTCATGAGATGAACTATGTAAACATAAAATGAACAGAAAATAAGTCAATTTGAGAACAAAAAACGAACAATTTAGAGGAATGTAAACATGTTAATAATGCAAAACTTGATATTAGTCAAAATTGTAACCTGTTCAGTTGGTTTTATAACCCCATTTGGAATCACAGACCGCAGAATCGAAGTAATAGTTTTCGTCTTCAAACCCTAGTCTAGTTTTGAAACCCAGTCAAGAACACCATATTAGGGTCGTCAACTACCTCTACTTGTAATCGAACATTTGTAATCATGGTATGGCTGAAGATGTTTTTCATAAGAATCTAGAATCATAGTAATCGGAGACCTCCGCCGCTGACATCGAGGAAAGTAATGAGAGCTCATCATTTATAAAGCTTAAACGGGTCAAAAGTAATGAGAGCTCATCATTTATAAAATGCTTAAACGGGTTAAAACTGGGCTAAAGTAATGAGAGCTCATCATTTATAAATTATCAAGCAATCTGGTGGTGGCTTCAAAGGGGGTGGGGAGCGACGTGAGAGCGACACTTAGGATTTTATGGTAGAAAATTATATAGATAGTTAGATACTAGTTTTGTTTATCCATCATATTACGGGGGTTGGTTTATATTATTTTTTTTAATATTTATTTATTTTTTAAGTTTTTATATTTTTTATTATATGAAAGTTAATAATATACTTATGGTTTGATAATAAATTGTTTCACAAATAAATGAGATGTTATAACCCGGTTTAAAAGCTATATGGGTTTGATGAGACCCAAGACCCGTTTATTTTTTTTACTATAAAATTGTTTTTTTAATTATAAATAATATATATCTTTTTTTAAATAAATCATTTTTATATCAAATATTTAGTGAGATTAGTTTTTAATTTAATGAGATGTTATAACTCTTTTAAGGAGTATTTGGGCTTGATATGACATATACCCGTGAATTCAGGTCAAATGCATGTGAAGCCTCCATTTAAAAATCAAGCAAATCTGATGACTACAAGAAAAAAGGGGAGCAACCACATCGCGACACATAAGATTTTATGACTTCGTTTATATATATTATAAATACATGAAGGAGTGCTGCTAAATGTATCCCTCATTTTACTAAATGTACATCCCCTGAACTTATTAGGTTAATTACTTATAGCTCTAAACATTATTTACTTACATATTAGTCCATACAACATTGGTTTTCACTTAATAGTGTCCACTGCACATTAAATTAAAAACTATTAAGCTATTATTATGAATTTATTTTTTTATATTAATATTGTAAATATTTATTATATCTTTTTTTGAATTTTAATAGTATTAATATATATATGTATGTATGTATAGAATTGATTTAATTTGAGAACCGCTTTGAGTTTTAAGAACTCGAAAGAACTCAACGTAACAACTTCTTTTTTGAATTTGTTTTTGCACATGTGTAATACGTAAGTGCAAGTAAAGTGCAAAAAATTACCGCAATTTTTTACACACCGAATCGACTTTTTACACACGTGTAACTAAAGTTTAACTTGTGTAATCAACAAAAATCTTTATTATCTTTCCTGATTCATTTATTAATCAAATTTAATCTTAGCCACATATTCTAACTCATTTAATTAAATGTGTGGTCCAAAATTGAGTTCTTACAGTTTTTACAACTTATCAAGTTCTCACAATATCCCTCCCCTGTATGTGTATATATATATATATATATACACTTATATAATACATCAAACAAGGGTAAATTAAGACACCCATTTTTAAGTAATTTACAACACTTAAAACATGAGGTACATGTGTTAGTAAGGGTAAACTTGTCTTTTAAACACCATCCATTCAACTTACAAGTTTGGTCCCTAATCTTTAACCATATTATGTTTTTAATTTAAGTTGTAAATTAACTTCTCACCCATGATTTTTAAATGACTATAGCCTTTTCAAACGTTAATATTTTTATTAAAAAATTACACCATAAAAATGAGCATTTTATTCTCTTTAATTTGAATATGAGATTGTTATAATTTTTTCCATTTTAAATAAATTAATATGTTGCGTAGGGTGTTCAGTGTCGGTTTTTATGGTTTTTAAGTTAAACTTGTGAATTCAACCGTTAATACTGATTTTTTTGTCGTCCAAATCCAAACTAACCATTGAAAGTTGAAACCGAATCGTTACTAACGGCCTGGTTCCAGTTTGGTTTTATAGTTTAAACTTTAATAATAAATTTAGTTTAAAATAATTGTTAATTTAAATGTACCATCAATTTTAACTAAACACCAACATAATATGATACTTAAGAGGATCATAAATAAAAAATGATAATTTTAGCCATAAATGGTAAATATTAATAGAAGATCTAGGACGTGAAATAATAACAACAAAGATCATAAAATGAAATCATACTACAATTAGGTTAATTTGAAGTTGTATAGCCAAGTTATTTGTAATAAAAAGATTATGTTCAATTAATTTTTAACTATATCTAATATATATTACAAAACATATCTAATAATTAATAATAAAAAACATTAAAATGAATTCAACGTTTACAGGCCGGTCTGGTTTCATATGACCGGTTGCCAGTATAAACCACGAACCAACCGTTCACTACGTTTTGATAATTTTGAAACCGACCAACAAACCTAAAGTAAAAAAAGAAAAAGAAAAAAGAAGTCAAACCAATGACCGGTTTAAACGATTTCAAGGTTTTAACCGAACCATAAACACATATATTTGTTACGTGATTAACAGGTTCAAACACCCGCTGCATCACGCGGACACCCGTCTAGAATACTATATATAAAGCAGGAGTTAGGAATCTCTGAACTTTTAAGAGGTACCAACTCATTGCTTTATATACAAGTTATAATGCATAGGATTTTAAGAATTTAGAGGTAAAATGGTCTATTACTTCACCAATGTGTACGTAACTTTCATTTTCCATATAATAAATGCAACATTGGTCCGTTAAATTAACTCACCTTTTTTGTAAATCTAAAGAAAATTGTACATATATCCCCTCATCTTTATCTAATATTTGACAATTTTAATATAAAATTCCTATTTCTTTTATATCTTTAAATATATTATGTTCTAAAATAAGTTGAACTTACTGTTGGGACGTACTTATTTTTGTCGACGTTGCGATATAAAAATTATTCAATTTCGAAATATAGATTATAATGTACAAGTCATTGATTGTAGTTTCTAAAGCTTTACATTAAAGGTTTTAAAACCCATCTTGACCAGTTGCCTATTTACCTCCTGTTGAAAAACCGTTCCTTCCGGTAGTTGAATTTACTATTTCAAAAACCGTGCTAATAATCCGTCCTCATGTCAGCACCACCGGAGATCAATTTGCATTGGATTTGTCAATGGTTGAAGATAATCGTTTATCCCCTAATTATAAGGACAACTTCCATCTTCCTTTCCTTACTTCTGGTAAGTGGTTACACCAAAATTACAAGCTTTCATGAAATGTTGCGATGATAATAATCCAATTATTTTGCAGATTATTCGTTCGTTAGTGACGTAATTGTTAGGTATTCGACTGAACAATAATATTGTGATTCTCATAACGTAATTAGGGCTTGTTTTGATTATTGTTTAATGTTTTGTTTACGTAGTATTGCACTGCTCGGGTAACTGGTCTGGTTCCTAACCCGAACCTGAATTTGGGCTCTTCAAATAGACGTCCACAAAATAGATCCCATATTCAATCTGCATTAAGAGGTATTGTTGAGGGTACCGAGTTTGTTATTTTCATAATTTAAAGTTAATTTTTCAGTCTTGAATTAAATTTAAAACTTGTTTGATGATGCTTTTTTTGTGAGTAGGTCCGACTAATGCTTCTAAGGCGTTTCCTTTTCAATTCGGGTCAATTAGTCTTGGTTTATTAGTGGAATGCAGGTATGTGTTTGTTATTATGTGGAATATAACACTTGTTTGAATCATGATAATAGTTGTGACCTTCATAAGTATACAGCCAAGGTACATTCACTATCATAGTTTTTAGAATGGTTAATAATTGTGATCTTCAACTTCTGTGTAGTTTATTTAATTTTTACTTTATATTATATGTATGAACAAAACTTATTGGCTCAACTTTGGTCTAGGCACTTCATTATATACATGATCTAATAAGTGCAAGTAATGAAGTAAGTGATGGTTGTAAATTTTGACTTCATGGTTGCATATAGTTGTACCTTTTTAGGTTGCAACTTGTCTTTATTAAACCTGATTTTTCTTGCCAGGTTGTTGTAGGATCGGAGGATTTAGCTGACAACCATGATGCTGTGCAGATCGTTGAGGTATTATGATATGCTATTTTTACCATTTCACTTTTATATAAGCTCATTCTAGATCTTTGTTGGAGGCCATTGTTGTATAAGTTACTGATTTTGTCGTTCTGGAACAGAGTTGTGGTATTTCTTTTGTACAAGAAGCTGTTGTTTCCACAACTCAAATACCTTTTCTTCACAAGCATAACATGTATATCATCCATGGAAATATCAGAGGGCCAAAGTTGTTTTAATCTGATATTGTGTATCAAAAAATGGTTTTCAAAATGACAATATACCTTCTTTTGGTTAATTCTCGTGTCATTATGATGAAATGACTAACTTACCATGGTTACCAATGTAAAACAATTCACATTTTTCGGTCAAAATCTAGAAATACAAAACCAATTAAACAATTTAATAATGCCAAAGTGAAGTTTAAATGGGTTATTGTAAAACGGATCTTTTTAAAAAAGTGTCTATTTTGTTCGGGTCTTTTTAATACTTGATGAATATGTATTCAATGCATAGATGGTACATTTTGTCATTTTTTACAAACAATAGGAGCGACCTGTGTTGTTTGAGGGTCAACCGATTACCATGTTATGCAAGTCTTGGGGATGGACGAATGATGGAAGCTGGTTGAAAAAGTCAACAACTCATATATTAAACCGTCTCTATAATCAGTGAGTTTTTTTATAAATATTTATGAACGTTTTTGACTTATTTTACTATTTCTTTTCTACAAATTTTGGTATATAAAACTTCAAAATCTAGAAAGCAAAGCTTCTGCACAACACTTATAGAAAAACTATGCTGGAAAATTTTGGAATGCCAATTGAATTTATATTAAATGTTGTTCGTGTTGGTTACTTACTTGGCGGGCACGTTGAATTATATTAATAAAGTTATTTATCATAGCTTTGATCTTGATCAACATAGTATTGAGATGAACTATAAAAATGTATTACAAAGAAACGGAAATAAAGATATATGGGAAAGGAACATAACTGGAAGCAGGTTTAGATTTTGACCAAATAATTATGTTATTAGGATCAATAAGATAAAGATGACTGATATGTTATGGATCAGTTGTGTTATACTTCATAAGGACACGGAAGCTAGTAACACCGCTGAAGAGGTAGGTCCCAGCAAAGCCCAGTTGGACCCGCAAGACTCACCTAAAAGAGGGACGTCTGCGCAGAAACCAACTGGATCCGCAGGACCAACCATGCTCAGAGACGTGACGTCCTTACGCGCAGTACGCAAGCTGGTCCCGCAGGAAATGCCTCCCGATGGTGAAGGACTCCGCCTGTTCCCGCAGCCTCGGATACAAGCCATCAGGGAAGGCCACCCGCGCAGCAAGGCTACACGCACAAGGCACTTAGCTCTCAATCACTCAGTGTCACCTGAAGGAATGAGCGAAGCCGGGAACAATCCCGCACAAGGGCGGGAGGGGGGATACTCCCGCCCAAATAAGCCAGTCCGTACGATACAGGAAGATCTTCTGTACTGTACCTGACGAGGTATGGGAAAAAGATCTGACTAAAGATACGACAGCTTATTGACAACAGTATGGCGAGCAGCATGCTCCTGCACTGTATGTCACTATTAGCCGCTGCCTACTCACCAACTACTGCCATACCACGTGCGTAGCCGTCAGTTGGTGGAACAGGAATAGTATACAGCAGGCCTGGTCGCTATCAGCCGCTACCTACCCACCAACTACCAGCAGGGCATGTGCGTAGGCTACTGTTGGTGGAACAGGAACACTGTTGCAGCCGGCCATACCTCTTTGGAAACCTACCTTCGGCTATAAATACCACAAATGGTATGACCATTTCATCCTATCATATCTTATCACATTATCATCGTATTATACCTGATATCTGCTCTAGCAATCTCTTAATATACTTTTATATTTAAAGAGCAATCTAGTCTGATTCTCACGCCGGAGGGTGGTCACAAGGAGGAACCCCCCCCCCCCTTCTCAGTGACGAGCTCACGGTGTCTGTTTTGCAGGTTATCAGAAGAACCATCTTCCAAGGGTCTAACCCTTCGTGGGAAACATCTATCTAGCCCCCAGGTTACCAGTAATCTGTCCGGGGTCCGGTTAGTGTTTCTTCATTGGCGCCATCCGTGCATAAAGCTAGAACTTCATTTTCCTCCAGTTTTTTCAAACTTCTACAAAGATGGTTAGAGAAATTCCGGTAACCACAACCCCAGCTACTGGGGGGAATACCGGTAACACAGTTTTTACAAACACTACCCCGGTTACCCAAGCCGGGGCAAGTGAAGTAAATTTTACGAACACTACCCCAGTTACTCATGCTGGGGCAAGTGCAGTAAATGATCGCTTACTGGGATCCACTGATACCCAGGTTGAGAAACGAAGACTCCCCCGCCAAACTCTCGATGAAGTCAAGGCATGGGCGGAGGCACGACAAAAGGAATTCCAGGCCGAGTTGAACGAACGCTTGCGTTCCGTACAACAGGCCGACGAATTCGAATACTGGGAGGATGACTCGGAGGAATCCGACTCCGACGCGAACCCTCGCCATAGGGCAAAAGGGAAGCGTAAGGAAATGGAATCCCAACCGAAAAGGCATTTTGGACAAGCCTTCAAACCAAAAAGCACAGGTGGAAGTCCACGAGACTTCTCCAAAACGTTCAGACCAAACATTGCAAATGCAGGAACGTCCAAGTTTGCAAGGGACATTGCGGAAGCAATCGCCCCAAAGAGTGCCAAACAAATGCCTAACATAGGCACATATGACGGTATATCTGATCCAGACGATCATTTGAACAGGTTCATAGCGGGGGCAACCGTCAGCAATTGGACGGAACCCACGTGGTGCTACATGTTCCAAATGACGCTTGTTGGGGCTACTAGAGCTTGGTTTGATCGTCTACCGGTCAACCACATCTACGACTGGGCAGACTTCCAGCAGAAGTTTAGCCAACACTTCAGCCAGCAACGGAAGTATACCGAGGAGCAATGGACAATCCTCAAATGCATACGAGAAGAAGATGAATCTCTGCCAAACTTCATCACTCGCTTCAACTCAAAGAAGCTAAGTTTGGGCAATATCAGCGAAGATCTTGTTCGCGCTGCCTTCATCCAGGGCGCGCATGACCCAGAGCTCATCCGCACCCTAACGGGTAAAGATGGCATGCCATCCACATGGGATGCCATCATGACAGCAGCAAAACGCTATGCGGAAACGGAGAAGCAACTGGGTAGAGATCTCCCCCAGAGCACAAACCTCTACACTCAGAAGACGAGAGAAGACAACGTCCTCACCGCCCGATTAAATAAAAAGCGGAAGCTAGGCATTTGGCAGTCAAGGGTAAACTTTGACACCTCATCCGGCTTGCAACATCGATTGGGCGGAAGGGATAATGTACATCCGCACCGGAACTCCAGATGGACGCCACTCACCAAGAGCGTCACTGAGATATTCGCTACTGAAGAGCTCCCGTGGCCAAAGCCTCCAATAATCCGACATCGTCATGATGCTGATCGGAGCAAATACTGTGACTTTCACAAGACAAAAGGCCACAACACTGAAGAATGCATAGACGTAAAAGACATGGTCGAAGCATTTGTCAGAGATGGGACGCTCGCGCACCTCGTGGCGCAATAAAGGCTGAGCAGGCGGGTGCGTGTAGAACCTCAGCTGGGGAAAACACGAATAAAAGTTCCAGCTTCAATGTCGAGACTACATGCTGCGTAAAGAATGAGATCCCGAACCAGGTGCGTATCGGCTCGATGGCACTCCCATCCCAACATGGAAGGGAGCTCATTTACACAATTTGCATGTAAATCAATTCCAATTTGTAAAGAAAAGGCCAAGAGCCACTTCTAATGGAAATGATTCTCTTTAGAACATCGAAGCTGATGATTTTACTTTTCTGAACACTAATATGCCGGCTTTCACCGCATAATTACGTGAAGTCGTTGCGTGGGAAAGCGGTCCTACCCGCACAAACCCAATAACAGGACAAAACCTTCACGCAGGTCAGTTGAAGGAGAAGTTCAGCACCCAAAAATGAAAGTGCCGGTCTATCCGCACGAATCATAATGAGGAAACTGAATAATAACCTATCAATAACCGCGCGTCGAACGGTTAAACTATGCAACACTGGTAACGGCATTCACATTACGTGAAGTCGTTGCGTGGGAAGGCGGTCCTACCCGCACAAACCCAATAACAGGAAGACCTACACGCAGGTCAGATAAGGGTAAAGTTTTGCCATCCTACTAAGTGCAAGTGACGGTACTACCCGCACAATCACGAAAGAGGAAGCAAAACTTCACACCTATTATCAACCACGTTCAAAGGTTAACTTATCCTCAAAAGATGAGGAAAACCTACACGCAGGTCAGATGAAGGTTAAAGTTTTGCCATCCTACTAAGTGCAAGTGACGGTACTACCCGCACAATCACGAAAGAGGAAGCAAAACTTCACACCTATTATCAACCACGTTCAAAGGTTAACTTATCCTCAAAAGATGAGGAAAACCTACACGCAGGTCAGATGAAGGTTAAAGTTTTGCCATCCTACTAAGTGCAAGTGACGGTACTACCCGCACAATCACGAAAGAGGAAGCAAAACTTCACACCTATTATCAACCACGTTCAAAGGTTAACTTATCCTCAAAAGATGAGAAAAACCTACACGCAGGTCAGATGAAGGTTAAAGTTTAGCCATCCTACTAAGTGCAAGTGACGGTTCTACCCGCACAATCACGAAAGAGGAAGCAAAACTTTAACCCATTATCAACCACGTTCAACAGGTTAACTTATTCTACACTTGGAAAATTGCTAATTTAAACTAAGTATGCAAGTCATAAGTTTATAAAGCAAGAAACCCAAAGAAGGAAATAACAATCTTATACGCAAAAAGATTAATATTTCACAAACGAATTATTACAAGAATGGCCGGGTAACTACCCGCCTACGAAAAGAAAATAAATACATCTGTACAAGACTATCCTAGCAATGGGAAGGGATCTTCAGGATCAAGCTTCAGGGCCGCTTCCACTTGGACCCGCTCCATCAGAAGAACGGGGCGGTTCGAGGAAGGCTTTAAGGATAACTAACCCATCATCAGCAGCAGCTACTTGGTTCACCTTCTCCACCACTGGATGCGGAAAGGCGGCGTATTGATTTACTGCTTGGTCATATATGGCTTCAGTATCAACATTGTACAAAGGGAAGTTGGATGGCGGGATGCCTTTCTCAACAAACCCTAGACCAAGCAGGAAGCCGACCCGTTCCCCATCCTCGTGAGAAGCGTTGAGGACTGCGCTCATAGCATCGTCGTAGGATGTCTCTGAGAAGACCCGATGCACAACCTACATAAGAAAAGGTACAAGTGTCAAAACACCTTTTCTATGTACAAAGGAAAGCGTGAAGACGTAAAGCCAAACATACCTGAGGCAACGCTTCTCGAAGAAGCCATTCCTTGGCAACCAGAGCTTCTTGGAGGGCGGCTTGAGCTTGGGTGCGGGCGCGTTCGGCTTCGCTTTTGTTAAGGTTGGCAAGTAGCACTTCCTTTGCAGCAGCCTCTTCAACGCCCTTAAGCTTCCGCTCGGTGTGATCAAGCACGCCCCTCTGGTCCAGGATCTCTTGAAGTTTCTTGGCATCCTCCATCGCCAAGGCATCATGAGCACGTTGGAGAGCCTCCAATTTGGCCTTGAGCTCCTCGTTCTCCACGCGTAAAGGCTCAGCAACGGCTTCAGCCTTGGTGGCCCTCTCGGTTGCGTTCCTCGCAGTCTCCTTAGCCAGCCGAAGCTGTTCGTTAACGGCTTGGGCAGCCTTGGAGCGGGCCTCGAGTCGCGCTTGAACCTCAACCTCGAGGGCCTTGAAGGCCTTCTCCTTCTCCGCAGCAGCTGCGGCCAACTTTTGGTTCTCCTCCCGAAGAGCCCGCGCTTGAGATACTTCCTTGGCGCGAGCTGCTTTTAACTTGTCGTTTTCACGACAAAGCAGCTCGACGCGCGGCTGTATCCGGGCCTGGAGAACCCGAAGCTCATTGGTTAGCCTACCCTCCTGGTAGCTAGCCATGGCTTCCCCCAACGCACCATGGGGAGCAGCGTGGCGAGCCCATTCCACGCACTCCACAGGGGTACGAAGGGTTGTTCCTCGGCGTATGTTCCATCGCGGAACATACACTTCATTGGAATCCGACACTGCAAAAAAAAAAAGCAGTTAGGAAAAGATGATAAAAAATAAAAGTGAAAAAGGGCCAAAGGAACCCTACGCACCTGTAGGGTCTATAACAGGCCGATAGCCGCCGAACCCATCACCTGAACCCAAAGGAAACCCATCCAAAAGGTCAGGCAGATGGGAAGGTGGCAAAGATTGGCGAGTACTCCCATGCGTACCTGATGGGCCGGCCGTCGGTGCCGGTGGCGGGGGGCATGGTGGCAGCCGCCGCAGTCGCTGCCGCAGAATCCGCAGCAATCGTAACCGTCGGCTCGGTGAAAGATGCTGTAAAAATCGCACTTACCACCGGCGGGTGACGTCATCTCGGCTGGAACAGTCGGCTCAAGGGACTGAGCAACTGATCCAGCGGAAACAGGCGCAGGCGCCTGGGTCGTCGCCTCAGGTAGGCTGACCGAGCCTACCGTCATCGGCGGAGAGGTACTCCTCTGCGCTCCACCCTGGAATGCGTCAACATCCACGCCTGCACAAGAAGATAAGTGTTAAATGATATTAAACTACGAAGATAAAAGCCAAGAGTTGTACTTACGGGTTTTCTTGAGCTTGAACGTACGGACGGGCGGGGACGAACCCGATGGAGCCGGTCTCTTGATGCCGGTCACCGTCGTCGTCATTGGTTCTCCGGAGGTAACAGTCGTAGCCTCCGGAACAGTGGTCTTCTCACCACCGGGGTTCCCCGCCAACTCTTCACTATCTGACTCAGTGTCAGATAGGAGCACTGGATCGGCTGTGGAGGCCGCCTTCTCCTTCCCTTTCCCGCCAGCAGCCCTCTTCTTCCGCACTAACGGAGGACCATCTGCGGATTCCTCAGAAGAAGACAGGATGTCAGGAATTCCAGCAGCGGGTACAGCACTGAGGGGTGGAGGAGAGAATAACGCCTTACCTGGCCGCCGGTGGCTCAGGATCTCGTGGCCCAGCGGATAGACCTCCACAAACCGATCCGCTGTTTGCTCCAGGATGGGCAACTCGTTCTCGTCAGCTTCCCGCGGGTACAGGAGCGACTCCAAATTGTTCCCCTCTGAAAGAAAAGAAACAGTTAGAAGACAAACTCATATCAGCAAGAAAGACAAGACATACCATAAGGAGTAGAGTTCAAACCGTATTCGAGAAGGATGGGAACCTGAGACGCCTCCTTCCATACCCGGCTCATCCCCAGCATCACCATCCCGGACTCCGCAAACCGGTAAACCGGAGATTGGACCCGGGATATCTTCGCAAACCATTCCGCCTCCTGGTAGTTGGTGGCGTGGTGGCTCGGAATGGCTTGGCCATTTTTAAACTTCATGGCAATGGGGACGGCGCAGGCAGAAATGTAGAAGAACTCCCGCTTCCACGATCGGAGACTGCGCTCGGTCGCGCAAATCTTCAAACCCTTGATCCGGGTTGTCAGGGTGTACCACCCCTGGATGCACCTCCAAGTATAGAAGGTCATCAGGCGGTCCACATAGGGCTCAATGCCCAAAATCCGGCACACCCACTCGAAGTGGCGAATCTTGGCGATCGCCATGGGGTGCAACTCGGTCAAATGCACACCGTGCCTCTCCAGGACACGGTAAACAAACTTTGTCAATGGGAACCTAAGATTCCCATAGACAAAGAATGAAGCATATACCCCGATCTTGCCACTGGGGGCATCGTACACGGTCTGATGGGGTTCAGGAAACTCAGGCTCGAGAGGATCGAGCATGAACTTCCTAACAACATACCGGTACTGATCGCCGGGCAGAGCACACTGGCACTCGCCAGCAGTACTCTTATCATCGACTACAGCTTCAGTATCATGTGAAGACATATTGCAAAGGAAGAAGAAACGATTTCGGAGGAATGCTCAACTGAATAAGAGTATTCACCAGAAATCGCCTTAGAGATGAAAGAGAAGTGAAGATGTGAATTACAAATGACCCTCTTCCCCTTTATATAGTGATCGCAATTAATGCGGTGAATTTAATGCGAAGGAGAGAGAAATCGAAGGTGCAATGAAACTATGACGCGTGGCAAAAAGCTAGCTGGCAACAGCTGTAAAAAGTACGCGTGCCAGAAATTTCGCGGCCACGCGCCCGAAAAATCGCGCCCACGCGCCTGAAAAAGCGTCTGAAACGACCATGTACTGTCACGTCACCATAACTTCCTGCACGTCCTGACACAGTCAGAAGAAACCGTCGCACGACGTTTCAGATGTTTGGACTGTTCTTATCCTCACCAACCTTTCGAATTTCAAAATTCAAAATTCAAAAAGATCATAAAGTAGGCGGGAAAATACCCCCCTTACCTTGGCAAACAAGTAACAGTAAGACGGATGCGGGTACAGTGTAAAGGCAAAACCCTTCACATACCTAGCACCCGCATGGAATTAAAGCCAAGAAAACCTTGGCGAACAAGTAACCATAAGACGGATGCGGGTAGAGTGTAAAGGCAAAACCCTTCACATACCTAGCACCCGCAGGGAATTAAAGCCAAGAAAACCTTGGCGAACAAGTAACCGTAAGACGGATGCGGGTACAGTGTAAAGGCAAAACCCTTCACATACCTAGCACCCGCAGGGAATTGAAGCCAAGTACCTCGGCAACCAAGTAACTATAAGACGGGTGCGGATACAGTGTAAAGGCAAAACCCTTCACAAACCTAGCACCCGCAGGGAATTGACGCCAGGAATACCTTGGAAGTAAAATAACCGTAAGACGAGCGCAGGTACAGTGTTAAGGCAAAACCCTTCACATACCTAGCGCTCCGCTGGGAATTGAAACCAAGAAGGATCTTCCGGGCAATGCTTGCGGAAACGGAAATAACATCCCCGCATAGCGGGAACGTCGAGAACTACGTTGTTCGAAGCTCCAGGATGGAATTGGTGGTCTTAAGATAATTGATCACTATGTTCAAAACCACCAAAACCTCAAGGAGAATCCACACAAGTGGGACTCAACGCTCCTGACGTGCGAGGAGAATACAGCCTACCCGCATCATACCCAAAGACCAAGCAGGAAACTCGGGCATTTCTGCAAGTGACAAGGACTTCCGCGGGAAGAATCCCCATGGAAAACCTTAGAAAAACCCTTTTCAAAACCCTCTGCTTAAGTCCAAAAGTTCACCTCACTTTAATAAACACTCATGAGAAGAACATTGGACTGGGGGACTTGAAGAGGTAGGTCCCAGCAAAGCCCAGTTGGACCCGCAAGACTCACCTAAAAGAGGGACGTCTGCACAGAAACCAACTGGATCCGCAGGACCAACCATGCTCAGAGACGTGACGTCCTTACGCGCAGTACGCAAGCTGGTCCCGCAGGAAATGCCTCCCGATGGTGAAGGACTCCGCCTGTTCCCGCAGCCTCGGATACAAGCCATCAGGGAAGGCCACCCGCGCAGCAAGGCTACACGCACAAGGCACTTAGCTCTCAATCACTCAGTGTCACCTGAAGGAATGAGCGAAGCCGGGAACAATCCCGCACAAGGGCGGGAGGGGGGATACTCCCGCCCAAATAAGCCAGTCCGTACGATACAGGAAGATCTTCTGTACTGTACCTGACGAGGTATGGGAAAAAGATCTGACTAAAGATACGACAGCTTATTGACAACAGTATGGCAAGCAGCATGCTCCTGCACTGTATGTCACTATTAGCCGCTGCCTACTCACCAACTACTGCCATACCACGTGCGTAGCCGTCAGTTGGTGGAACAGGAATAGTATACAGCTGGCCTGGTCGCTATCAGCCGCTACCTACCCACCAACTACCAGCAGGGCATGTGCGTAGGCTACTGTTGGTGGAACAGGAACACTGTTGCAGCCGTCCATACCTCTTTGGAAACCTACCTTCGGCTATAAATACCACAAATGGTATGACCATCTCATCCTATCATATCTTATCACATTATCATCGTATTATACCTGATATCTGCTCTAGCAATCTCTTAATATACTTTTATATTTAAAGAGCAATCAAGTCTGATTCTCACGTCGGAGGGTGGTCACAAGGAGGAACTCCCCCCCCCCTTCTCAGTGACGAGCTCACGGTGTCTGTTTTGCAGGTTATCAGAAGAACCATCTTCCAAGGGTCTAACCCCTCGTGGGAAACATCTATCTAGCCCCCAGGTTACCAGTAATCTGTCCGGGGTCCGGTTAGTGTTTCTTCAACCGCTTGCCTGCCAGTGCCGAGATCGATACATAAGCACCCCTCTATGTAATACTTGATGTTAGCTTGGTACAGTGGTGTACTACTTTGAGCTAGATATTTGAACATCTACGTAATTTGTTTTTTTTTTTTTTTTTTGAAATTACCAAATATTATGGTCTTGTGTAAATGTTTGAGTAGTCAACTATCATTTTTAGAAAAACCAAATAATTTGTTGTAATGCTTTGATTTCCCATTATGATTGGTCAAACTTGCAGCTATTGTCTTGTGTGGTTTGACTGTATGTCGTAGTTTTTGGTCTAATGCTTAGTGAGTAGTGATGGCTCAGCTTTATGCAACACTATAAAACTGATTTGAATAGATATCTTTCATATTGTTAAATTTCTTGTAGTTGCGGATCTATGTAAAATATGATAATCAAACATTTCAAAAACTTATGTTGTATGTACTTTTTTGACGCTTATGTTGAAGTTGTAAGTCAAACTTCTATATAATACTTCAAACACAAAATCTATAATTTGATAGCAAAATCTTAAAAAGGTTTATTAGAAATCAAAAAATTATTAGAAATAAGTTTTAGAAGAATAAAATTCATAAGATAAAATTATAAGTTTTAGAAGAGTTATAATTATAATCATCATCATTGTACTTAGTATATCCCACCAATAGCAATGTTATGGTAGGGTCTGAGGAGGGTAAGATGTGTAATTGTTTGAGATGGAGCAAAAAGTGGATAAAGTGGGTGACGTGACGCTTACGTGAAGTTAAGGGGCATGAATGTATATCCCATGACCTAATACATTTGTCAGTTTTCTTATTTTTAAGAATAAAATGTCAAAATCGTCCCTAAGGTTTGGCCAATAATGCTAATTTCATCCCATTTTTTTTTTTTTTTTGCAAGTGGAGCATCGAGGTTTCCACTTCTTGCCAATTATGTGCAAATCGCTACCTCTGTTAGATTTTTATCGTTAAGCAGAGAGCAAAACCGTCATTTTATTTTGTTTATTTTTTTACTATATTGTAATGAGAAAAATATATATTATACAAATATACCCCTGAGTTAGTAAAAAAAACTAACAGAGTTTAGTTTGGGCATAATTGGCATGAAATGAGAAACCTCGATTTCCAGTTGTGAAAAATAACATTTTTGGACTAAAGTTGCATAATTCACTAAATCTCAGAGACGATTTTGACACTTTACTTATTTTTAAATTAGAATGTTTGTAACTGATATTTTCTTATTCGTGTGTTCGTGTTTTATATACAAATTACTTTATATTTACTTATTCTTGTGTTCATTAGTATTTGTTTGTTATAGTATTGTGTTCATTATTATTTGTTGGTTATAGTATAGACTATAACGATGCTACGGATACGAAGCTAACAGACATACAATAGAATATATCACAAGAGAATTAATAAACTAACAGAAAAGGGTTGTATGATAGTAAATTGTTGTCGCCGCCGCATCGCACAGCTACTAGTATATACATACATACATATACACACACACACATATATATATATATATATTGTTCTATAAATATAATAATGCATTGATACATACAATATTAAAGATTATTATTATGATCAAGGACAATAAACATCAAAAAATTAAAAAAAAAGTATATATGGGTTTTAATTTAATATTTTTATGAGAGGCCATAACATAAATAAAAGTGTTACATGAGAACATGTCAAATAAATTCTTAAAGAAATTGAAAATTCGGGAAATAAAAAAATAAAATAAAAAACTTTGTTATTTTTAATTTAATATTTTTAAGGAAGACTATAAAATGCAATAAAATGATGGAGGGGAGTAATATATCAAATAAAATTCTTAAAGTGAATGAAAGTTCAGGAGAGGAGGTCTGACAAGTAGAGCGGGGATACATTTAGCCTATCCCATATGAAGATAATCACGTTGGGGTTAAGTTATCTTACACAGTTTTCTAAATTTAAGAGAAGTACAAAGACAGTGAATCGCAAAATATTACACACCGCCGAAAACATTTTAGAGAAATGTTGAGTAATATAACACTATGTTAAAGAAATAAAAACATACAGTTTCGAGAGAAAAAAACATAACAAAAAAAACAATGTTAAAACAAAAACAAAACGACGAGAAAAAATATTCTAAACTCTACAAGCTAGAAATCGGAAAGAGAAAACCTAAATTATAATTTCATGGAGTTTGACGACACGGCTCCAATGTCACTTGTTTGAGTTCAGTTGAACTACTTGAAGACAAAAGAGATCAAGAGAACCTTTTCTAAAAAACCAAACTACCCCTTGGTGCTTAATTACCTTGAATTGATATTCTCTTATTCGACATCTTATTTAATAACCTTGTTCTTCCTAACTTTCTATAAATGCAAGTTCATCTCATAGATTTCTTAGCTCATACCATATTATAATGGGAGTGAGTGTTGTAAATTATAAGGTGTGATTATCAGTGGTTGTTAATAGAGAAAAAGAAAATGTTATATGAGAAAGTTAAATTTGAGTTTCATTGTTACATCGTATCATTTTTTAATATTTTTTGAAAGTTGTTGTAAGTAGAAGAGAGATGAAAGATAGTAATAAGGGTATAAAATATATTATATAATTGAACAAGAAAGAGGGATTTTTTATCATCTCTTATCCACAATATTATTGTTAACATTTTGCAAAATCCTTAACTACAAAAAACTCAAACCGTTATTGTATTTAATAATTGGTATATTGTAACACATGTTAAAATTTTATGGCAAAATGTCAATTTTAAAAGTTGACGAGTTAAAGTGTAAATATAAGATATTGTCATTCTGATATATAAAAATATAATACTTCAGTTAAACAATCATTTAAAAGGAAAAAAAATGATCGTTCGAAGTTATAAGATATTTAACCGAGCAACTATTTTTTTATGTTGTCTAGATATTTAACTAAATAAATAATATCTAATTACATAATATATATACACACACACAAGCTTTTAACCCCATATTGCGGGGTTGTTCGACATTATTCATTTCCGATATTTATATATTTTTTGGATTTTTTTAATTTTATTTATTGTAAAAGAGTTAATCATGTAATTAAGATTTCATGATAAAAAGTTTTACAAATAAATGAGATGCTATAACCCGTTATATAAGCTATATGTCTTTGTTGAGACTCATGACCCGCTTATTAGTTTTACTATAAAATTGTTTCTTAATTACAAATAGTTTTTTTTTAAATTAAGATATGATATTAAGTTTTAGTACATCCCTCTTTTATAGGAATTTTCATGTCAAATATTTGGTGAGATTAATTTATAATTTAATGAGATGTTACAACCCGTTTAAGGCTATCTAGGTTTAGTGAGACCCATACCTGTGAATTCGGGTCAAATGCATGAGAAATATTCATTTACAAATATAGCAATATGGTGGCCCGAGAAAAAGTATGGAGCAAAGAAAGAGCTTTTATAAGTTTTGTTTATATATATATATGATCAGGGTCATCTGAGAACTATTTTGAAATTGAGAACTTTGAGAACCATATTGGAACACAAAAAACCAAAAAATAAAAAAAATCATAAAACAAAAAAAAAACGCAAAATTGAAAAAAGTAAAAAAAACCAAAATTCTTATTTATCATCCCAGTTTCATAAAAAAAAACTTGTCGGTTTAGCTAAATTATACATGTGTGTATAATATGTAAATATATGTAGATACATGTTTTTTAATACACATATGTACAATTTAAGGTAAATGATAATGTATATATGTGTACATTACGTAACTAGAGATTAAATGAAATTATACACATATGTATAGTACAGATTTTTTTTATGAAACAGAATTGAATTATCACAATTTTGGTTTTTTACTTTTTTAAAATTTTTGTTTTTTTTTGTTTTATAATTTATTTTAAATATTTTTTTAGAGGTTTCTTTTGTGGCTCAAAATGATTCTCAAAGTTTCTCAATTTCTAAATGGTTCTTTTAATTCCTTACCATATATATATATATATATATATATATATATATATATATATATATATATATATATATATATATATATATATATGGGTGGGATCTAGAGAGAACTCCTCTTAAAGAGAGAACTATAGAACTAGTAAAGAATTATTTATAACTATTTTTAAAAAATTATTTTGTGATTTGTTTTTCCCTCCTTCTAATAAGATGATATTGTTCCTAAAAAAATAAAAAATAAAAACAAATTTTAAAAAAATAAAAAAAAACGTCGATGTAATGCGTATGTGCATTAAGTGTATTTTATATATAAAATAGTGTTTTATTGCATATAATACAGCACAAATACATTATCTAATACACACTATTGAATATATGCAAATACAACACTAATAATTGTATGCAAAACACATTATTGCATATATGTAATACAACGCTGATGCACATATGCACTATATCGATTTTTTTTAATTTTTGTATATAATATAACACTTTTGCAAATATACAATACAAACAACTATATATATGCTATTCAACACTATTTCAAATATCAAAATACACACTATTGCACATATGCATTATAAAAAAAAGTCGGTGTATTGCATATATGCATTACTCATTAATTTTTTTTATTATTTTTTATTTTTATATTTTTTTGTGGTGAAGAATAACAACATATAAGAAGGATGAAACAAAAAAAATTTGAAAAATATTTTTTTAATTAAATTAAAAATACTTCATTATTAGTTCTCTAGTCCTCTCCATAAAATGGAGTTCTCTCATGATCCTCTCCATATATATATATATATATATATATATATAAGATTAGGATCATGTGAGAACCATTTTGAAATTGAGAAATGTAATAAACATTTTGGACAAAAAAAACTCTTTTAAAAAAAATTTATAAAACAAAAAAAAATAAAAATGTTAACAAAAATTTTAAAAAATATATTGATTTAGCATAATTATACACATATGTATAATACTTATTTTTTTTAATTTTAGACATGTTATTCTTTATACACATATGTACAATTATGATAATGATAATCTACACATGTGTACCTTATGTAAATCGAGATTAATTACGAATATACATATGTGTATAATAACTTTTTTTTATGAAACCATGATAAAAAATAAAAAATTTTGGTCTTTTTTCTTTTTTAAATTCTCGTTTTTTCTGTTTTCTAATATTTTTTAATATTTTTAAGAGATTTTTTATGGCTCAAAATGGTTCTCAAAGTTCTCAATTATAAAAAGTTTTCATAGGATCCTCACCATATATATATATATATATATATATATTCTTAATCATTAGGTTTTAGTTATTTAATATTGCTAGCTTAACCAAGAAGCAATAACTCTCACAGCGTCATGCGGGGATGACTCATCAATGGAAATTGAAATGTGGCGATGACAGGTTATGGGAAATCGACACCATGGAAATAACTAAGACCATGCGAACGACATGTGGCGAAAAGTGGCGGTTTCCCTTGTCTCATAAATGGGACTCTAGGGATGTTTTCAAATCATTCTAAACTCTAATTTCACACACTTTAACTCTGTATTCATGCTCTTGTCTCGTAAAGCGTTCACAAACCTTATGAAGACCCAACGAGTTCCCACGAGCATCAAAGTCCATGTAATCCCGAATCCACTCTGAAGTTTAAATGTTCATACACTGACACTTACGTATAGTTGAAGTGCTTCTTGTTCGTCCTTAAGCGTTATACCCGAATACCCATTCTAAGGTAGGAGTTATACTTAAGACTTTTCAATACGTATCTTAGACCCTAGTCGAGGGTATAACCTAAACTTAGAATGTTTTATAGATATATTTAAGTAATTTATAAATAAAGGTTTATAAAAATAAACCTTTCTTTATGATTAAGAAACTTAGGGCCTGTTCTTGAGTTTTTTTTAAGGAGGGAAAGGAAAACCAAGGATAATTAAAATATTGGTGTTCTTGAGTTTTTTTAAGAAGAGAAAGGAAAGGAGTAGGAGGAGTTAAGAGGGATTAAAAAAGGGTTTTTTTCTAATAAGTTATCCTCCCATTTTTGGGCTGAATTCTAGCTGTAATTACGTTGTGGCATATATGGCTATGGCTTTCATTCAATCCAGGTGAGCATATTGACGTTGCTCCATGTATGGCTCTGGCTTTCACACTCTTATTGGCTATTTTATGTCGAGTTTCTAACTGTCCATCTACCACATTTACTTTCATGGGTATAAATAGGTGATGGATGTCATGTTTTGCTCATTCCATTTTTGTAACCATAATCTTATATTCCTTTTCCCCTTTTTGGCCACCTTTCCTTTTTACAATTGATTTTTTGACCGACTTGTTGCTTGGTCCAAAATCATCGCTTGTTTCTTAGGTATATCCTTTATGCGTTGTGGTTCTTTTGGACGAGGATTAATCCATGTCAAGCGTCCTTGTTTGTGTGTTTCACGTGACGTCCGACACTATATTTTGTGGCTTTTATTTAATATGTTCCTCCGTGTTCTCTTGTTGCGGAGCGCTCCTTGTGTCAGATTTTGACCATGTGGTAATTGAATTGTAACTGGTATTTTGATGTAGATAACATTTTACCCCAAGTGGGTCTGGTAACTGTTACGTCAGACGACGCCTGTCCCATCAGTTGCTTCGTCTTTCTGAACGTTTAGCTCATACTCTCATCTGGTTTGAACTTTGAAATTCCTGCGTGACGTGTCCGTTTTCTATTGGACATCCCTTTTCACCTGAATTTTCAGTTTTAATCCTAACTCTGACCATCGATTAGTATAAATAGGTCGGTTAAACAATTTCTTTTCATCCAAACTTCTCTTTAATTTATTTCACTTTATCTTTCAAGATATTTTGCTTTTTCACTTTATTTACCTTTCTTTGCCATCGACAAATGGTGTCGTCTTCCACCGGGAAGAAGCCCGTCAAGAAAAAGGGTGGCAAGAAGGGTGGTGGTTTATCTATAAATGACGTCACCATTAAATGGAAGTGTTTCGACTATGAATCTATACTCTCGACATATCATATTTCATCGGAATGAGAGCCGGAGTTGCCTGCTGAGGGTTTTACTGCTACGAATGCTCCTCCTGGTAAGTTGGCTTTATACTCTGAATTTTTTGATCATTAGATTTTCCGTTTGCCTATTACTACTTTCGTCCATGACGTGTTTTTGTCCTAACATTTGCACATCACCCAGATTCATTTGCTGGGCATGATGTGCTTGCGTCACTTTGAATTTTGTTGCCATAGTCAACATTTGGTTCCTACTATTGATAAGTTCCATGACTATTATAAGATACACACTAAGGGTGGGTGGTTTGGTTTTCACCTTCGTGATAAAGAACTGACATTTGTTGTGGAGGCTCCGCGGAGCCTCTACGTATGTAAACAAAATTTCTTTTTTATTCTTACTGATTGTATCCCTATCCTTATGAACTATCGCGATCGTGCTTGGGCTATTGACGATCCGCGTCCTCGGGAATATCAAGACTAGTATTAGTATAAGACCTTAACAGCACAAGAAACACCTCTTTTCCTTATCAAAGAATATGCCTTGGTATCCTCTAGAATGAGTCAGATCTGGACGAGGCCACACGAGACGGCCTACTACGGTGGTGACGGCTTGTTTTAAGTGTTTCATATGTTTCCTTTCTTTCGTGTGACCTATATTTTTATTGGCTTTAATTTAGTCCTTCTAGCCATGGGGAGTGTTCTGTTATCTCTTTTTGAGGATGGACCCGATGCTATGGCCCGCCGAGAGCTGATGGAGGGGAGCTTCCCATTCTTGAAGAGATTCGCAAGAACTTTATTTTCCTCGTGAGCAGTGCTGAGCGGGCGGCTAAGCCAACTCTTAATCCTCGTCTTTTACTTGATTTTGATGCGGACAGCGTGCAAGTGATCCTTTCAACTAGCAAAGAGTCTAAGGAATCACCGCACTAGTCTTTGGGTTCTGACGATTTTTCTTTGGCAGGTCCAGATGTGGAAGATGTTGTTTGCCTCCTGCAGAGCGTGATTACCAGTGTGGTCGTGCCCGTGGTAATCTATATGATGCATATGTTCGTGGCACCACTCGTTCTCTCTCTGCTGGTTATGAGATTATTCCGCGATGACTACTTAGCGGGAGAGGTTGTTGAAGGAAGCCAAGGAGCATCGGAAAGAAGCTCGCACTGCCGAATGGAATCCTGCTACTGTTCGTCAAAACTCGGTGTCTGCTAAAATGGAGCATAGTGAAGTTGTCCGTTGTTGGGAAGGGTCCCGCCAACATGTGAATGCGAAATTGTTAGGTGTCTGAGAGAAGTTGCAGAAAACTGAAGTTGACTTAGAAGCTTCGAATGTTGCCCTTGCTGCTTTGCGGTGGTGGCTCATGATGATGTGTTGAATGAGAAATATTCCTTTAAATCCGACCTCACTAGGTCGTTGACTGCTCACGATGAGATCATTCAATATAAGGATGTTGCTATTGCCCCACTGAAAGCTGAACTTGAGGACTTGAGGGCTGATTTCGTTACCAAGGGTGCTCGGCTTGAGGAGCTGGAGAAAGACAATTTTGTCCTCCAATTCATTAAGGTTGGTCAATCCGAACAGCTTCGAATGCATTACCTTACTATTCAGACCCGTCAGGAGCAAAAATGGTTGATGACTGACTTTGTCCGCGTGGTATGACATTTTTTTCTTTGTGTTATCGTACGTACACTTATTTCTATGCTTTATTTTAGGTGGTTGAGCGCGTCAAGGATGGTCCTGAGTAACTGACTTTGCCGCGGACCTACTAGCCGATGCGAGTGAATCTGGGCGGAAAGCTGGATTTGACGAGGCTCACTAACTTGTTGTCGTTGATCGCCCCCTTACTAAATTTCCCTTGCATGACATTGATTTTGATCAAATTTACCAAGATCTGTAGGTGAAGTATGATAACCTGACGCTCGGTTTTGTCCGAACCGTTGTGAGGTTGGCCCAGAAGTCAGACGGGTTTGATCGATTGAATGCTGCCTTCACTGGAGTTGGCGAACCTTCTGGTAGTGGTCGTGATGACGATGGCAGCGGTGGTGATGCTGATGAGGAGGAGGCTGAGGAAAAGGTAATGTGGACTATGTTTAGAGTCCGGTTTGTTTTATTTCTTTGTGACCGTTAGTTTGGTGATGCGAACTTTGATGTTCCACTTGTTCTCCTTTTTGTTTAACCCATGTACCGCGGACTGTTAGTTCCGCTTGGTGTTAGTTAATAAATAATCCTTATGTTTTATTTTGTCTAATCTTTTCGTCTTTCGCTCTTCAGTTATGCGCTTACTTTTAAACGTAAAAAACATATGCTTGAAAGGATAAATAATTAGAAAGTATTTCATTAACTTGCAAATAAAATGGCCCTGGGCTCGTTTAGTACATATTTTTAAAGATAACATTTTTGCAGCTGTGTCGCGTTCCATGTACATGGGATTGGTGTCCCGTCTATTTTTTCTAAGGCATAGGCATCATTACCAAGTATCTGGGTAATTTTGTAAGGTCCCTCCCATTTAAGTGCCAACTTTCTTAGAGGTTCAGCGTTGGACGTTTCTCTATTTCGGAACACGTATTCTCTTATCTTGAAAGTGCACTTTTTGACTCTACTGTTGTAACATTTTTTCGAGTTGCCGTTCGTATTTTTCTTCTTTAATTGTTGCCAACTCTCTTCTTTCTTTTAGCAGGTCTAGGTTCAGACTCAAACCCGCGTCATTATCTTCTTCAACTAATAAAACTCTCGCAGATGGTAATACGATTTTCGCGGGTATCATTGCTTCGGTCCCACAAGTTAGACAGAATGTAACATCCTACTTTTAATAACAATAATAAAAGAATTTTGTATACTTAATGTTGTGTTATTATTTAGCTGAGTTAAATAAACTAATAGAGTGTGGGCTTGGACAATAAAAGATGGAATAAAGGATGATGATGGGCCTTAGGCCCATGGGCTTAGGGGTATTTAAATACCCTTAAACTTCCCTAAAACTCTAGAACCCTCATTCCATCTTCCAACCTCCATAACACACTAAAAAACACACACAAACACTTCTACCATTCAAACCATATCTGAAGTGAAGTAGGAGTATGTTCGGCTTGAATCGTCATCAAACTAAGCAAGAAACACGTCTTGATTCAAGTGTTGAATCTAAGCTGAAGCAAAACCGAAACTAAAAGGTCGTTTTAGGTTAAAGGTTAAGTTTTTGAGGTCAGTTTTCCCTAAGATCTGATGCTAAGGCAAATCAGGCCTTATTATGTAATAAAATGTAAACTTGAACGTAAACAAGATGTTTGGATTTAGATGGGACAAACAGGTAACGTTTGGACCAGTTTAGTGCAAGAAAACAATGTGGTTATAGTCCAAGGCTCGTTTCTTACGCAAGACGAGCTAAACAAGTCAAAAGGCAAGGCTGGAAAGTGATATGAATGGAAACCAGATATTAATTGAGCCCTTAAAGAACTTGATTCAAACGAAAAGTAAATGAACTAAATTAACTAAGGAATCGAATCGAATTAGTAATTCGATTTAATTGAAAATATCGTTCTATTTGATTAGAATTGAGATTCGATTAGAATTGTGATTCGATTATTATTGCGATTCAATTAGAATTGTGATTTGATTGGAATTGTGATTCGATTATAATTGTGATTCTATTAAAATTATGACCCCACTTCAGGCTGCCTCCCCTAGAACCTTGCTGCTAGGGGCGCTGCCGCAGACCCCCGTTAGCTAGGGGTTACACTAACCTAGAAGTATGATATAGCTAGAGGTAGTTAATTGATACTTATAATTATTAAACAGTTTGCCATGCACACCTAAGGAGGGGTATTATGGTTAACTTTGAGTTGGACAGGACACAGGTGAGTTTCTAGCCCCATTTCCTTGTTATGTTTTCGGGGCTGTGTGCATAGTCGATGTGATTAGTTAATACACATACCTTAAATGGTAAGTGTATGATAAGTGAATGCTTTATGAATGATGTATGAATGATATATGAATTATATAGAAATGATTAAGAGTATGTATGAAACTATATGAAAATAATTATAAAGAAAGGTATGTATGTTTATATGGTTTGAGGTGGCAGACCGTAATAATATCTGTGAAAGAAGGATGACAGACCCTAATAATATATGTGAAGGGGGGATGGAAGACCCTAATAATATCTATGAAAGGAGGGTGACAGACCTTAATAATATCTGTGAAAGGAGAGTGGCTGACTCTAATAATATTGTGAGGTTAAAGGGCGAAAGGATCTTTAAAACGTATTAGTATGTATGTAAAGTAAGATAAAATATGAAAGTAAGAAGGAACGAAAGTATCACAATAAGAATGAAGGTATATGCTTATGTATGTACAAAACAAATTAAAGCAGGTTAAGTATATAGTATATGAACGTATTGTATGTTGTCTGACTAACAAGAACTCACTCAACGTAGCTAACTTTTATCATGCACGCATGTAAATAGGCTAAGGTAGCTAGCTTGAATGAAGACACATGGAATTGGAATGAAGATACCGGCATCTTGAGAAGAATGTTATGATGTTATATTTGATTATGTTTTTATTTTGAAAGACAAATTTGAATGATGTTAAAACAAGATTTAGAATGTTATGTAATATATGGTTGACTTATTAAATTCCGCGAAAAGTTTTAATTCACTGGGATATTTAGAACTGTTTTTATGAGTAAATTTAACGCCAAAGTAGGACACCTGGACCGGGGCTTTACAATGAACGGAGTTTCTTCATGAATTTTATTCTCTAAAGTCCGGTATGCCCACAGAATGTGTGGGAGTTCGTTTACCCATCCAACACATTTCATCCCCAACATTGACTTGATCTGGCTAGGGTAGTTCAGTTGGCTCTCTCCACTTGACCATTGCCTTGACGATGTGCTACAAATGTGAATACTTGTTTTATGTGTAGCACTAACCAACATTTGTGATAGCCTGAATCAACATATGATGAACTCCTGGATGAACTTTTTCATAGTAGTTGTGCTGATAGACGCCAGATGTTTTGCTTCTACTCATTTTGTTAAGTAATCTATCGCGACTACCAAAAATTTCACCTTTCCCGTGCTTCGGGGAAGGGTCCTATGATGTCGATGGCCCATTTCTGGAACGGCCATGCGGATGAGACTGGGACTAATTCACTTTTCAGGCGTAAAGTGTTGGGTGCATGTAATTGACATGAGTCACATTTCCTCAACTCTTTCATGACATCAATATGTATTCCGAACCAATAGTATCCAACATTGGTTATATTAGCCACTACCATTTTTGGTCCTGCGTGTAACCCACGTATACCTTCATGGATTTCTCTGATCAAATAAATTGTGTCTTCCACGTTAACGCAACGGAGTAACGAGGCCATGGAAGATCTTCGATATAGTACTCCATTTGTAAGTTGGTATTGTAAGGATTTAAGCCTTATCTTTTGGGCATCCACTCTCTTTTGCGAAAGGATTCCTTCCGCTAGGTATGCTTTGATTGGAGTCATCTATGATTCTTCTTGGGCTTGCGTGATGCGCATTTGTCTTGGTGGAACTAATGATTATGCTAAAGTATCCACCCGTACTTCTTTTGCTTGGTGTTCAAAGCTTGTAGCTACCAATTTACTCAACGTGTCAGAGTTTGTTCTCGCTTCGCTTGATATGAATAACTTTGCAGGATGCAAAATTCTGGATCAGTTGTTTGGCTGGTTCCAAGAATGATGCTATGGCTTCTTCTTTTGCTTTGTAAGTCCCATTGACCTGGCCGGCTATGAGCATCAAATCCACATGACCTTCGATGTGTCGCGCACCAAATTTGTTGGTTATGCGCATTCTTGCCAGAAAGGCTTCATACTCTTCTTCATGGTTGGTGCTTTTGAAGTCTAGGTGAATGGTGTATGTGAACTTTTGCTTGCTTGGACATATTAACTTCAAGCCAGTCCTTAATCCTTCATCATTAGATGCTCAATCGGTAAATAACATCCATTTCTCATTTTCGTCTGTCGTCTTTAATGGATCTTCTTCCGCTTTACATTCTTCTTCTTTTTCAACCGGAACTTACGCTATAAAGTCTGTTAACACCTGACCTCTTATAGCTGGTCTGGTTGCAGGGTGTGTTCTCCCAACTCAATTTTCCATTTTGCCAATATTCCTGAGAATGCTGGCTTACGGAGCACGTTGTGGATTTTTATAATTGATTAACAAGTTAATCGGATATCCGTGAAAGTATCTGCAGAGGTGCTGTGAGGCGTACGCCATGGCTAACACCAGTTTTTTCATTGTGGAGGACGTTGTCTCGGCATCCGTGAGGGTTCTACTAACATAATATATCGGTGTTTGAAATGTTTTTCGATCTACTAGCAAGACTGTGCCAATGTCATGCGGAGTTCCTTGTTTGATGTGGACAAGTATAGTGTCAGTTCTTATATGTCCCGCGGAGCCGTTAACATCTGCAACTCCATTAGGCATTTGTTGATTTCTTGAAAAGCTATCTCTGATTCTAGTGTCCACCAGAACTGTGATTTTTTAAACAATTTCTCAATGTTGCTACTAATGGGAATGACTTGGTAGCGTGGTTTGCTAGGAACATGTTCATGGCCACCAGTATTTCGCTTAATGTTTTCACTTCCTTTAGGGACTTTGGGGATGGCATACGGGATATTGCTTGCACTTTCTCTGGGTTGGCTTAACCATATTTTGTTACTATGACCCCTTGGAATTTACCTTCTTCCATTCTGAATGATGGGTGTCGAATCCAGCAAATAAAATAAACCAACTTAACACACTACAAATAGTATGAGTGAAAGTAAGGTTCATGTCCTCAGAAATACAGATTAACTAAATTATACCAAAAATATTTCAAAGTCCATACACGATTGTTTACAAGGGGGGGTTATAATTTAAACTTGAAATTAACGAAAACAAATTTATTATAGAAAAGTGAATTCAAATATATAAAAACTAATTCCAACACTAAGGAAATTACTTGATTTTATTCTAGCTTTTGATCATTAACAATTATGGTGCAATAATTCTTTCATTTAAATGGTTTGTATCAATACTAGACGTCACGCCGTTCGGACATCCACTCTATCTAATGTCTAACCACACGCCGCTCGGTAATTAGAGCCAACCCGCTACTCCAACCTCACGCCGTTCGGATCTTAGTGTGCGGGTTGCGTGATAGAGGTATCGATGACAATTAAACACACACGCCGTTCGGTATGGTTAATTATATTGTTTAATTCTTTAATAACTTTGGGTTCATAGAAAACACAAAATATTATTTGTTCCTTTTACAAAAACTTAAAAACTGATTAGGGTTTTAAATATTGATGAACATTATTAGAATAATTAATAAGGTGATCAAGTTTATTAACAATCTAAAATATACCAGAATGGAACCGGGTTTAAACACAAGAATTAAACAAACAAACCAATCAAATAAGAGAATCACATAATCGTTTCACATAAGTTTTGAATCAAATCAAACCCTAGTGTTGAAACTAAAATTGATTTAGCCGGACATGTTGACTAAATCAATCAAACCAAATCTGAAAGAAAACATAAACTCACAAAACCAAAGAATAAGAAATGTTTTTCTTTCCCCTCAAGCCTTCTGCCGTCCAAAGAGATGATGAAGTCTCCCTCCCTTCGAGATAAAATGATCCCTATTTATTTAAACCAATTTATTCTTGTAGGTTAGTTGCAAACATACGGCCCATCATTTTCTAATTAATCCAAGTCCACCCAATCTTTTCATTGGTCACTCGTATGCATGTTGATTCATGCCATCCCATTTTATCCACCAACTTAAGTTTAAATCTTTATGCAATCCAAATTAATTTAATTTAGATATCCTCCTTTTAAGCTTATAGATCAACCACATATATTTAACTGACATAACTTGCTCCAATTATAATTCTTCATCCATCAGCTTTCAAGTTAGGCAAGTCAACCCTTCAATTTAGTTGATCTTCTTAAATCATTATGTCTCGTAACCGCTCCGCACCTACAAAAACAGTAAAAACGATCCAAAGTAGACTCCGCTCGAACCAGGCTCATCCCGGTCCGAGAGGGCCCACAGGTACCACCGCCGGAGGGTTCTGCGGCAGCTATCGCCATGCAGCGTGGGATTCCGACGCATCGTCAACACATTCGGATCCCGCGCATGAAGCGACCTCAGCAGCAGCACCCAATGAGAGAGGCATCATCATCATCACAGCCACCACCTCAGCAGCCAGGCACACTTAAGACGATCTGTCAGTAGATTTTGGCAGAGGTTTGGTGAGAGATGGAGGAGGCTAGAGCACATAGAGTGGATACGTGGGCCCACCTAGCCCGCTATGATGAGTATTTTCATTTGTTATTTGTTGCTTCACATGTACCGCTCCCACAGTCATTGAGTATTACATTGGAGCAGCCGGTGGACCCGCATGATGATATTGCTGATGATCCGCCACAGCAGTAGATTTTTGGTTACCTTTTTACTTTATTTTTTTTTTATTATTCTCATGGTTTGTATTATATTATATTTTTGGGAATACTGTATGGGTAACCGGTTGGGTGCATATGTATATATATATATATATCTTTTGATTGATGTTGTGTTTGATTTATTTGTATATTTTGTTGTAACTGAATATTGTGGGTGTAGTTCACTATAAACCCTCATGAGACCCCACTCGTCCTCCCGGGCTACCGGGAGGTTTAAAGGGTTGTTTCATACGCTAAATGCAATCGTGATTCCTACAAAAGTGAGTTAGGTCTTTTAACATTTTTAACTAATTTAACAAAATTTATTATGAAACGACTTAATTCGGCTCGGTAATTGTTTTAATAAAAATAACAGAAAATCATTTTCATAACTCTTAAAAGACCCATGTCTTACACTTGTGAGAAGCTTGCTTCTACACGTCTCCAGATTTTTCAGGTTCGATTGTCAGTTTAGTAATTGGTTGAGACGAGGATATACGAGTATTTACAAGAGTTCGCGAGCCGACTGGTCCTTTTCCAGTCCCGTTGATATCAGGTGATTTCAGTTTCATAATTTATTTTGATTTTATTACTTTAAATGTTAAAAGTGTAATTGTATAATTGTTAGTTGAACCGCCACATTTGAGCCCCGAATTTTAAAATTGCTTAATAGTCAAAAAGTCAATTTCAACCCCGTCCCTCAAATGTTCATTAATCGTTTTATCTATTTTAACTTTGAGGACAATGTTTAATAACTCTGACATTGAGGACAATATAAACCTCAAGTGTGGGGATGGGGGAAATTTGAAAATTTTAACCAGATAGTACCTCGAAGAGTGTTCAGAAACCAAAGTTTTTAACTGTTAATTATTGCCATTAATGCCAAGTTATAGGTTTATGGTCATGGTTGGTTTTTCAGCTTCTCAATACTCTTACTCACAAATGTTTCATAATGAGAACTTGAAAATGGGGTCGTTTAGGTGGGGATAACGAGTCATGGGGACATGTACACATGTTTATATCGTCAACCCTATTCCTCCGGTACGTGTGTGAGTTGACCCAAATATATATAATACACATATAATATATAGTACACACATGTCATTTGAGTACTTTCATCGATGTTCATGGATTACGGGATCGTAGTTGGCAAAATGCAAAAGTGATAGAGGCAATTAGGTTAAGCCTCGTCTGGATGAGCGAGAGTGTGGGTACTGGGGGGTTGGGTTCTCATACATTATACATATGAGGATGGGTAATGTGAGGGGCGGGGGGTTGGGTCCCTTAGAAAACCTTTCTTGGACTTATTTTTCTTTTGTTTAATCCCGACATTATGTTACTAGACGATCCGACTTAGTAGGTTTATTTGTAATTGTATTTGTTTTTGTTTTTGTTTTTGTTTTTGTATTTGTTCCATTATTAAACCGAGAGGAGAGATGTTATATTATGAGGGGTATGAGCATGTGTGCCTTAACCGGAAACAAAGTACACTTGTCTGGGCGGCTCTATTTTTTTTATTCTAGCACTTAACCTTATTTGTAAGATGTCAATCTAAAAACAGTGTCAGTCTAGGAAACTAGGTATGACCTTAAACCTTACTAGTATTAATGGCGATAATTTACATACCTATGATGGAGGTTGATGTTTGCTTTAGAGTCTGCTTGAGGGCAAGCAAAAGATAAGTGTGGGGATGTGATGGTCGGTTAATTTGTATATGTTTTAGTTCGTTTATTATTTAGTTTTAATAGTTTATTCTAGAACATTCGATACTTCATACATGCATTATTGGATTTCAAGTCACGGGTATTAGAGTACACAATTTGGACCTGTTGTGACATGGTATGAAGACTCGGGATGTCCAGCACGCGAAACAAGTAAGTTTATTAAAGTTTGCTGGTTACAAGACCCATCGCGATACTCGATGGGCTTGCTTGAGGACCCATCGCGTATCGCGATGGGATTTAAAAATAATATTGATTTTCTGGTCCATTGCGTATGAAGACCCCATCGCGTATCGCGATGAGGGTGTAGACGGGAAAATTAGGTTATATGTTATTTTTCTTCAACAAAGAACCCTAACTCGTTTGTGATGAATAAGAGGCGATTCCAGCAGCTACAAGAGGCGATTTTCACCAGTATTCCGCTTAATGTTTGCGTGGTTTGCTAGGAAAGTGACTTGGTAGCGTGGTTTGCTAGGAACATGTTCTTGGCCACCAGTATTCCGCTTAATGTTTTCACTTCCTTTAGGGACTTTGGGGATGGCATACGTGATATTGCTTGCACTTTCACTGGGTTGGCCTAACCGTCTTTTGTTACTATGACCCCCTGGAATTTACCTTCTTCCATTCTGAATGATGGGTGTCGAATCCAGCAAATAAAATAAACCAACTTAACACACTAAAAATAGTATGAGCGAAAGTAAGGTTCATGTCCTCAGGGATACAGATTAACTAAATTATACAAAAAATATTTCAAAGTCCATACACGATTGTTTAAAAGGGGGGTTTTGATTTAAACTTGAAATTAACGAAAACAAATTTATTATAGAAAAGTGAATTCAAATATATGAAAACTAATTCCAACACTAAGGAAATTACTTGATTTTATTCTAGCTTATGATCATTAACAATTATGGTGCAATAATTCTTTCATTTAAATGGTTTGTATCAATACTAGACGTCACGCCGTTCGGACATCCACTCTATCTAATGTCTAACCACACGCCGCTCGGTAATTAGAGCCAACCCGCTACTCCAACCTCACGCCGTTCGGATCTTAGTGTGCGGGTTGCGTGATAGAGGTATCGATGACAATTAAACACACACGCCGTTCGGTATGGTTAATTATATTGTTTAATTCTATAATGATTTTGGGTTCATAGACAAACACAAAATATTATTTGTTCCTTTTACAAAAACTTAAAAACTGATTAGGGTTTTAAATGTTGATGAACTTTATTAGAATAATTAATAAGGTGATCAAGTTTATTAACAATCTAAAATATACCAGAATGGAACCGGGTTTAAACACAAGAATTAAACAAACAAACCAATCAAATAAGCTAATCATATAATCGTTTCACATAAGTTTTGAATCAAATCAAACCCTAGTGTTGAAACTAAAATTGACTTAGCCGGACATGTTGACTAAATCAATCAAACCTAATCTGAAAGAAAACATAAACTCACAAAACCAAAGAATAAGAAATGTTTTTCTTTCCCCTCAAGCCTTCTGCCGTCCAAAGAGATGATGAAGTCTCCCTCCCTTCGAGATAAAATGATCCCTATTTATTTAAACCAATTTATTCTTTTAGGTTAGTTGCAAACATACGGCCCATCATTTTCTAATTAATCCAAGTCCACCCAATCTCTTCATTGGTCACTCGTATGCATGTTGATTCATGCCATCCCACTTTATCCACCAACTTAAGTTTAAATCTTTATGCAATCCAAATTAATTTAATTTAGATATCCTCCTTTTAAGCTTATAGATCAACCACATATATTTAACTGACATAACTTGCTCCAATTATAATTCTTCATCCATCAGCTTTCAAGTTAGGCAAGTCAACCCTTCAATTTAGTTGATCTTCTTAAATCATTATGTCTCGTAACCGCTCCGCACCTACAAAAACAGTAAAAACGATCCAAAGTAGACTCCGCTCGACCAAAACAAGTGTTTCACAAAATAATTTGATATACATACGATAAATGCATTAAATATGGCGGAAAATTGAGTGTTTAAGTGTTTGTAAAACATGCCAAAAAATGCAACTAACACCGAACGAGCATTTTTTTGGATTCAGTTTCATGCTTATGTTCCGTAGCCATTAGAAGGAATCTTATATATCCCTGAAAATATGATCTTCTTCTATGCTTTTGATGACCAAATCATCTATGTAGACCTCCAGATTGTTACCAATCTGTTCCCCAAACTGTTGATCCGTTTGGCATTGATATGTGGCCCCCGCATCTTTTAGCCCAAAGGGCATCATTTTATAATAGAATGTGTCTTTATCTTTGCGGAATGCTGTCTTGTCTTGATCTTTTTCAGCCATGTGAATCTAGCTATATCCCTTGTATGCATCTAGAAACCATTTGAAGAGATATGGTGCTAATGCGTTTACTTTCAGGTCTATCTCGGGTAACATATAGCAATCTTTAGGACAAGCTTTGTTTAAGTATTTGTAGTCGATGCACATTCGCAATGTCCCCTTTCTTTTTGGTATCATTACTGGATTTGCCACCCATGTTTGATACTGTATTTTCCTGATAATTCATGCATGTAGTAGTTCTTGTACTTGATCATTAATTGATTTTGCCTGCTCAAGGCCCATTTTTCGTCTCTTTTGGATGATTGGTGTGAATGCTTGGTTAACCTTTAAGTCGTGTTTCTCTATACGTCGCGGAAATCATATCATATCGGCTGACTGCCATACAAACACATGAAATTGTTTTCAGCAACAATTTCTTTAGGTGTGAATTCACACTGTTAGATAAGGTAGGTCTGATGGTGACCATTTGATTTGGGAACTTGGCGTTTGATGGTCGGTTAATTTGTATATGTTTTAGTTCTTTTATTATTTAGTTTTAATAGTTTATTCTAGAACTTTCGATACTTCATACGTGTATTATTAGATTTTAGGTCACAGGTGTTAAAGTACACAATTTGGACCTGTTGTGACATGGTATGAAGACCCGGGATGTCCAGCACGCAAAACGAGGAAGTTTAATTAAGTTGTTGGTGACAAGACCCATCGCGATACGCGATGGGCTTGCTTGAGGACCCATCGCGTATCGCGATGGGATTTAAAAATAATATTGATTTTCTGGTCCATTGCGTATGAAGACCCCATCGTGTATCGCGATGAGGGTGTAGACGGGAAAATTAGGTTATATGTTATTTTTCATCAACAAAGAACCCTAACTCGTTTGTGATGAATAAGAGGCGATTCCAGCAGCTACAAGAGGCGATTTTCACCACCATAGCTTGTGCCAAGACCCTACACATGATACGTATCATCCGTATTGAAGATCCAATGATGTCAAGGCTTGGCTAATCTCCTAGAATCGCACCCGGGATGTATTGTTTGTAATCTTTACAGTTTTTCTTATGTGATTAAGAACACTTTTGTATAATTGTTGATGATTGAGATATGATTAATGATGTTTGGTATTTCTGTGTGTTCGGTCGTTTAGGTTTATGTTAGTCTGAACGATCTGTTACCAGTTGCTAGATAATTGATCATATGACTGTTTGGTTAGATTGAATACGATAAAACATACGATTGCCCTTAACTGAGTCACACTGGCAAGGACTGTTTGATAACCAGTGCCGTGTGTAAAGTGATTGTTGATGTCTAAGGCTTTGTCTGATTGATCAGTCTATAATTAATCGTTAATAGTTAATCTGTTACATTGCATGAGATAACTGTAGGTTGCTTACTTGAATTCCTGGGCGTGATTTGCTTTGTTAATTGCTTGAAACTCGTTTACTTGCGTCTTACTTAGTTCTCTAAATTCACTTTAATTACTTGTGTGATCAGCACTAAAAACCATTCACTTCATAATATTAAATATATACACGAATTACATTGACCACATACTCCTGGTGGATACGATACCTTACTTATCCTATCTAGGTAGTTTAATTAGGTTTTTGAATGACTCAAACGACTGTCATTAGCGTTCAACATCCACTAATCTGGTTCAGCGGTGTCGGCTGTTTTATGTAATTTTGGGGGGTTTGATCCTTCCACAACTAGGCAGTCTTTGTTTGGATTTATCATTGTGATGCATGTTAGTGCGTTTACCGGTTCCAACCTTGCTTTATCTTCTGCGTCTAGCTGATTGAAACATTGTTAGTACATTATATCTAAGGTACTTCCTTGGTCAATGAAGACGTACGTACTTCGATAATGTCCGACTAGCGCGGTGATTATCAGTGTTTCTTTAAGCATGGTCCTCCTCTGATTTACGGAAATACAATGGGTTCTTCTTTTCATGCTTCACTACTTGGTGCTTGCTTTTGTGTTTTCCACCTTAGATCACGTGGGACTTTAAATTTTTTATGTGTTTTTTTAGGGGACCTTCGTCCCTACATGCACCTTGGTTCCCGACATGCTTTGTGGATTCTAAGACCAAGTGGTAGAGCTTCCCGGAATTGACTACCTCTTTGATTTCATTATTCAAGTTAGTGCAATCCTCTATATTATGGCCAATATATTTGTAGAACTTGAAATACTTCGCTTTATCCAGATTCTTCCTTTTGAAGATCAGCTTTGGCATCAGGATGTTGACAATCTCTTTTGCCAGGTTTATGACGGGGTTGTTGATAATTGTGTCCATTCCTTGTTTTTATATCCGTGGTTCTGGTAATTTTATTTATCCCCTACTAGTCGTCTTGCGGCTGTGGGGGTTGGAGTTTCTACGGATGGTTGGATTCTAGACCATATCGACCCTTTGTCTCTTTTGTTTCCAATATATCCTTTTGGCTCGCCTTTTGTATCGCTTCGCTTCGCGAATATTCACGTTTTCCTAAGGACTTCTTGGTAGCCGTGAGACCTTTATTGCTGACATGATGGCGTCCTAAGACTGTGGCATGCCATCTCGACCGGACAGACGTCAGATGAGGTCATTGCTCCGCACTCCTCGAACTCGCATCATGTCTTCGCTTACACCTCGATCTTAAGGCCTTCTGTGTTGTATCATATAATGAAATTTTCAATGGACTCATTGTCTCTATGGAACACTGTTAATATGTTAACATGGTCTCCTTTGTGTCTTCGCTGCTGACTGAAGTGCTGGGAGAAATTCGAGATTAAGTCTTCAAAGTCCGTGATCTGACCTTCTGGAAGCCTTTCAAACCACTCCGTAGCTGCACCGTTGAGGGTTAAAGCGAACATGTAGCACTAGACAAGTAATGTCTAACCAACGACCCCTCCAGCTGCTATGAAACTTTGCAAGTAGTCACTCGGATCCGTCATTTCTTCATATTTCCCTACTGCAAACAGTAATTTAGAGTTTGAGGGTAAGGGAGCTTCCGCAACGAGCTGCACAAACTTTGATTTTTCTGCGAAGGACTTTTGGCCTGCACAGTTTGCTGAAGTACACATATGCATCGGGGTAATAATTCAAGTGTTTTTTCCCGCGTGCCAGGTCTCTTGGACCGGGACTTTCTCCATCGCTTCCGCTTTTTTCCTCCACACTTTTTTTCGGGTGGTTTGTTCTTTGGCTAGAATACCCTTTGATTGAGCTACTCGGCTTTGGCCAGGGGGTTGTTCTTTCCTCCTGCCTTGTATTTTTGCGTGGTCCATGTGGCTTGCGAATCTCTCGGCTTCGCGACGTCGGGGTCGACGATCGTCATCGGAGGAATCCTCTTGGTCGTCACGTTGAAGGATAAGTGTCTGAGGCGTAACCTTGCTAGCTTTCTTTCTTGGCAAGTACGCCACCCTTTTCTCATAGTTTGCACTGATTGTTTTATGCTCGCGTTTCAACCACATTACTTGGTCTACCGTCCTAGCGGGACCTTTTGGACAACCAGACCTTGCTTATGTGAAACAGAATGACACGTCTTCTGGTGGCCTTTTAACTTCGATGCAATCCTCGTTTGGCCTTTCATTTCCTTCTGGGGACCATCTGGTTGGTTCCTGCACGATTGGAAGACTGAGGCGTTGTTGGAAGAGGTATGTTGGAACTCATAACGTCTTGAACGGAGTTTTTGCATCTATCCGGTACACATGGCGCCAATGAAGAAACACTAAGTTAACTCTTGATAGGCTTAACCTAATATCTCATCCGATGAAGGAATAACACCGTACTAACCCTTGGTAGGCTTAACCCATTGTTTTTTGATGATACAACATTGTGATAACTTAGAGCTTTGACTGTCGTGCCCTGCAAAACCAAACACTATGAGCTCGCTACGAGAAGGGGAATTGGGGGGGGGGTGTTCTTCTCGTAATCACACTCCGGCGTGAGAATCTGTATGGTAAGTGATGAGTATTCTTAGGGAGAATGAGAGTGAGAGAGGTCCTTTTACCGTTGGTTCTCATGTAGTATTTATAGCCGAATGGTAGGAGAAGGATTGGGTCAGTTGTCCCACTCAATGGAATCTTCTACTCCCATGGTTGTGCATGATAACAACTCCTGATTGGTGGGACAATATGGGGTATGGGAAATCTTGTTGTGTTCAGGTACCGTGTTGGCTTTTTCCCATTGGTCCATTATGCGTTTGTGGACAATACAGGAATCCCAACCTTTGATTGTTCTTCCTTTGCCACGTATTACCCTGTGCTTTGTTACGACAAGTCTCCCGCTGCACTTCCTTTGTCATAAATTTCCAAGTGTTTCTTCCGTCGGAGGATTGTATCTTTCTTCGCGGAAGGCATTCTTTCTGCGGAAGGGTCTCAACGGGGAAGTCTTCCACTAACGGAGGATTTTTTTTGTGTTATATAAGTTATTTGGTACACTACGTATGTACAACTAAATGGTGAAATATGATTCCATTTATACAATTTTTTTCATTGATGCATTATTGTATCAAACCTTTGGTGTCAGTGTCTACAATTTTATACAATTCATACATTTTTTTTCCAGATTGTGTCATTGTCCACACAAAGCCTTAATGCATAAAACTCACAATGTTATCATACAAATCAACCATTCTAGTTTTGTTTCACCAAATGATATCCTAGATTACATATTGGTTCGCATAAACTAATTCACCATATTATTACTTTCACGTTGGTTTCTACCAATATTATTCAACAAACCCTTAAAATTATAGTTAGGACAACTACCAATAGATCATTGTCTACAATTTTATCCAATTAAATACTCATTAATGTTGTAACAATTTTGACATGATAGGAAAGTTTTGAATACTCCGTTCTTCATCAATAATGGAGTCTTGGGTATTATCAACATCATCTAAACTAAGATACAAGCCTAAATGACTTCTTTCAACAAGGACTGATTCCAGATTGTAACATCCACGATACGTAATCCCAACTTACCCATAAATGAATCACATCAAAATGGGTAAAAAACCGTTAGTAATGTATTTTACACGGGATTGACATGTGGAACGAAATAGAGTATTATGCATGAATGAACAAACTTGTGTTTGGTTGGTCAATAAAATGAATTCAATCATCACACATGAAATCTCATTGCATCACAATCATTCAATCTCAACCCCGTTTTTTTCATTTCATTCTTCTTTCACCTTATTTTCTCGACATCGTCACCTGACCACTATTACAGTCACCGCCTCCGTCATATCCGCTGCCACAACCACTGTGACCCACTGCCACTACCAGCACCACAGTTGCCGTCATCACCTTCCGCCACCATCACTGTCACCACTACCACCACCATGACCAACGTCATCTCTACCACCACCACAATTTGACTACCATCGCCATCGCCATCATCACCACCACCTAATCGCCACCGCCTCCACCGCCGTTTTTGCCATCACCACCAATGCCACAACCATCACGGCCACTGCCATTACAATTTTTTTGGGAAAATTCCCAAAATGATCCAAAACAAGAGAGAGAAAATTAAAAAGATCCTAATTATGTCAAGATTCCCAAAACAACCCAATAAATATGTACTGGGGCGACGCTTTGGGAAAATAAACGACATGATTTAAAAACAAATCAAAATGTGACATGTGTAAAGAATCTGACACACCAGATGAGATTTTTAAAAATCTCGTCTGTTCCGACCAAATTTTATACTTAACTCACTTTTTAAAAAACCGTCTCTCCAGACGGTTTTTTATGTTTCTCGTCTGGTCCGTTCATATTATTTTTTCTTGAGATTTCAACTTTTTTAATTTCGTCTTGGTAGACGCATTTTGATTGAATTTCGTCTTCCAAGTTCATATTCCCAAGTTTCTTTTCTTTTAAGTTCAAATCCTATTTTATTCTCTTATTATATCTTTTTATATCTATATCGAAATTTCTATAACCGATCCATCAATCTCATAACAGTTTTAGCGAAATGAAGTATAAGAGAGGAGATCGAGTCGATGTTGCGGATTTGGGTCCTGGGTTTTTAAATCGAGTCGAGGTTACTTTAAACCGAGCTTCAAGTAAACCCAACAACTTCGAATGGTTGATGTTTGAATCAAGATTGACACCTCCCCGTTTACAGCTTGTTGGAACATATTTACAGCTTCCATCATCATTTTTTTGCCATTTACCACCATAACAAACAACAATATTATCAAATTTCAAAAAACCTAATCGAAACCTAACAAGATAAATACTTGAAGAAGTTGAAGATAAAATGGAAGAACATGAACATGAACATGAAACATGAAGATGAAGATGATAGTTTAATTTAGAAAAGCGGGGTCTACCTAAAACATAATTAAAAATACCGTCGGATTAGACGGAATAATAAAAGACATTGTCGGTCAAGACGGAATACGAAAAATCCTATCGGTCCAGACGATATTTAAACTTTTATAACCACCAGATAAGAAACTTGGGAATATGAACTTGGAAGACGAAATTCAATCAAAATGTGTCTACCAATACGAAATTAAAAAAACTCAAATCTCAAGAAAAAATTAATATGAACGGACCAGACGAGAAACATAAAAAACCGTCTGGAGAGACGGTTTTTTAAAAAGTGAGTTAAGTATAAAATTTTGTCGAAACAGACGAGATTTTTAAAAATCTCGTCTGGTGTGTCAGATCCTTTACACATGTCACATTTTGATTGGTTTTTAAATCCCGTCGTTTATTTTCCCAAAACGTCGCCCCAGAACATATTTATTGGGTTGTTTTGGGAATCTTGACATAATTAGGATCTTTTTATCTCTCTCTTGTTTTGGATTATTTTGGGAATTTTCCTATTTTTTTGGTTAATTATTTTTAAATTTAAGTATTGGTATTTTTGTCATTTCTTTTTCTTTCCGTCTTTCTTTATATCAAATAATATTAAATTTCATTTTTTTAAGTTAATCAAACAACACAAATATTATTATTTTCTTCATTTCATTCCCTCCTCAATATATTATCATATACCAAACATACTCTTACATTCATATTTCATTAATTTCGTCTTAGCTTATGAAAAAATCTTTTTATTAAACTAATCGCATCATTATATATATACTGTATTCAATCATACAAATGGATTGACCAATCATGTTCCTAACGTGGCAGGCACCAACCAACTTCATAGTCTCTTACCTTCCAGATCACCTATAGCATTTGACTCATATTTTCAATTTATAAACTATTCCAAATTGTTACTAACTAATTACTTTATCATAGTTCATCGAGAACCATTATACTTACGAATATTACATAAAAATATTATGATTTTCACTATGCACATTTTTTTATTCTTTTAAACCAAAAAAATATGGGTAGTTCGAGGTGACACTTGGTAATTTAATTTTCAGTTTCAAAAAATTATATTACGTTCTAGTTTGTAAAAGTCGGCTAGAACCAATATAAATGATTGCAGCTCGTGAAACACACATAATCCAAGTCCAAATTAATAAAAGTCATGTTATATTCTAATTCCAGTCGTAACACGCATTAAATCAGAGAATTGATGCCGAAAAACGCCAAAAGACGACCCCCACATTTTGTTACATATGCTTATTGAGGCAATGACGTTTTGTAATAACACCAAAGTAACCATGCATTTTGGCACTTTACTCTTAAAATTTTAAAAATAAGTTATGGCTTTCGGATTACTTGAACGTGACCAAATTCCTTAACCCTGTTCTACATTTCCACATATACATCACACATTCCTTCACAAGTCAAGAATCATCTTTCTTCTTCCAATCTCTCTTAAAAAAAGACTTCTTTCTGGGAAGTCTTTCCAAACATAATTATTGTCATCAAAACATCCCCAAGACACCCAAAAACACATTCTTCCAACAACCCCTGTACATGTTCCAATCTTTCTTGATTCTTTGATCTTTTGAGCATAAACCCACATGAAGAACAGACACAAAAACACATTCGTTATAACTTTATCCACATTTCTTGTTCAAATCCACCTCATGTTATACACCACGATAATTACCCATTAATTTGCCACCAGGAGTTTGAGTTTACTTTATTCTTTTGAGGTTTTGATCATACACCCACATGGAAAAAACCCACAAGATTGCAGTGATCGTATCTTTATCTATTTCTTTAGGTATATTCATTGTTTTGGCTTTAGTTTGTGTCTGTAGAAGAAAAGTGTCCAGAAAAGATAAATCTTTGGACACAGAAGCAAGCTTTAAAAGCAAAGGAAAAGGTGTAGAAGAACTCGAGATTAATGGGGAATTGATTAGGTTTAATGGTGGTGAAGATGTTACTAGTGTTGATATATTGGATGCTCCTGGTGAAGTTATTGGGAAATCTGGTTATGGGACTTTGTACCGGGCTAATTTGGTGAGGATTGATTCAGTTGCTTGTTTAAGATTCTTGAGACCAACTTGTACAAAAAAGGTACAAGATTTGATGCATTTGGTACAGCTTCTTGGGTCAATTAGGCATCCTAATTTGGTCCCTTTATATGCTTTCTATTTTGGGCCTAGAGATGAGAAGCTTCTTGTTCATCCCTTTTATGAATGTGGAAATTTGAGTCAGTTCATTAAAAGGTAATTTTCCTAATTTGTCCCTTTTCTTGGTTTATATATTTTTTATTTTCTTATATTAAAGTGATTATTATGAATTTATAAATTAGACTTATAACTTAAAAGACCAGCTAGATAACATATAAAACACAAAATTTTACCCAAAGTTGTCTGCGATCTCTAGCGTATGAGGTCATCTTTTGTCATCAGGTTACCATGTAGTCAGACTTTAATTATTGACTTATTAATGATAAAAAAAAATCACCCTGGTTCAATTTTCAATTATGCACTTTGTCAGGGATGTGGTTTTAACTTTTAAGGTCATAGAATAGAAATGCAGTCATTGATTGTACAGTTCAATCATTTGATGCTGAGGGAGTGAGAGTGTAGGACACAAGACTTTTCCTAAAGCAAAGGCAATTCTCTTGTGTTCATCTTTTTATAAAAGCATAATGTGCTTTTGATCTTTCTAGCATAAAGAGAATTCGATCATAACAAAGCTCGTTGGTTCAAGTTACATGTGTGCACCCTTTTAAAAAGTTAAGTTACAAACAAAAAATTGTAACACAATTTCCTATTTGTACTTCTAAACCTTGACGAATTAACCCATGATTATATTCTAATTTTATTGTTAAATATAAACAGATCAAAAGGATGAGTGTCGTAAATGGACAGTGATATCTAGGATATCAAATGGCATTGCTAGAGGATTAGATTATCTACATACCGGGCTTCAAAAACCAGTCATCCATGGAAATCTAAAGTCAAAGAACATATTTCTTGATCAAAATCAGCAGCCAATTGTATCAGATTTCGGTCTACACGACTTTTTGAATCTAAGTGCAACTCAAGAAATGCTGGAAGCCGTTGCTGTAGAGGGGTACAAAGCTCCCGAATTGATCAAAATACAAGATATGAGCGAGGCAACAGATATCTTCAGTTTTGGAATGATTTTACTAGAACTGCTTACCGGTAAAGAACCACTTCGAGTAACCCCTGACCAAGGTTTACAGCACTATGACATCATGTTTGATAAGATAAATGGTGATGAAAGCTTGATGAATGAAGAACGCACTGTGGGATTCTTCCAGCTTGCAATGGCGTGTTGCTCTCCATCCCCTTCTCTCAGGCCTGATATAAAACAGATTTGTAGGAAACTTGCAGAAATTTGATAGAAAGAAGATCAAATTATGTGGGGTTATGATGATAATGGAGAAGCTAGACCATAAATCTCAAATCTCAAAGATCTACCTTACAAGGGTACTTACTATTCGTAACACCCAAACAGGGTGACACTTTTGACTAATTTACTTATAGAATGGGGCATGCTCTTATTAGCGATAAACCCGATTCCCGCCAAAGTATTCAAAAACATTTAAAATGATACTTGTATAGAATCAAATAGTTATTTTTTCTTTTGTTGTAATTAGTTCCTAGCATATATGAAGTTCTCCATAAATTGCGACTGTGAATGCGATTATAAGGGATGCGGGTGCGATTGTAGTGGGATGCGGATGCAAATGCGATTATTGGTGACTATGCGATTGTGATTCACAATTTAACCCAAAATCCAAAACTTCAACAGACCTATAATCCACACATTTTCCAACTCTCAATGCACTCACTACTAGAAAACAAGACATTTGCGATCACATTTTCGGTTGCAAAACGGTCGCAATTTTGCTGTTTCGACCGCTTTGAAACCGAAAATGCGGTTGCAAAAACGCAGGTCACAATTGCCCTGCTGTGACCATTTCGCAGCCGCCTTTAGATTGCTACCACGATTCCGTCGCAAATAAATAAACCAACCGCTGCTGCTGTCGCAAATATACCGACCGCTGCTGCAGTCGCAAATGTTCCAACTGTTGCTGCTGTCGCAAATATTCCGACCGCTGTTGCAGTCGCATTTTTGCAACCACTGGCTGGCTTGTAAGATATGCAATGCATTTTTTTGTGTTCGTAATGCCGTTAATTCTTTGCATAAAAATATTAAAGAACTTTCCATATATAACTAAAAATATTTATAAAATCATGAAAATATAGATGCAAACACAAATCAAACTAAAAATTCTATAAGAAAATGTTCAATATTAACATAATAAAGTAAATAGATATCGCTTGTGGATATACCGGTGTGACCACCATGCCCAACACCACAACAACTAGCACGACCACCACCTTGCTCAATACCTTGATCACTAGGTTGACTACTTCCTCAACCACAACTCCACCTAGCACCTGGGCCCATAGTACGTGCCATGATATACACAACAAAAAGAAAATCACAATTATTTAGACACAACTATTAGATCTTTATATATATATTTTCTTATGAGAAACGAGTTGTTACAATAATATGTAAAATGATTTACTGTACTCAAATGCCAAACCATCCGAACATCCAAACTTACGAGTTGTTACAATAATATTGCTATTTGTTCTTGCTGCCAATGTTGGCTTGACAGTAACCATCGTCCAATTTATTTATTTTGATCTTCTTATCTTTTTACAAAGTTTTTACAAAAAAATATGGATACCTATAGTTGTATCAAACAAATACAGCAAGTTCTAGAAATATTTAAAAGAAAATAGTCTAAGTTACACTTTACCTTAAATACAGTTGACCAAATTCTTAGAGGTTCTGCAAATCCAAAATCAATGGCAATAACTAACTTCTCTTATCTAGTTAGGTGAGTGTAGGATTCAAAACGATGGTCAGGCATTAAGCAATAATGTTCTGTTAAAGTCAACAATAGTCTATGGTTAGTTAGTGACAATTATTGGGTCAAGGGTTATTTATGAAATTTGTTGATACTTAATTTGTGACTGTTTCGAGGTATAGTTGTTTTCTCAACCACTTACAAAGGTGAAGGGTTTAAAGTGCTATTTCTAAAGCATGGTCGTTAACATATTCAAGAGTAAGCACGTTAGGGTTCAACTACAACGGATATGAGCCTATTTTCATTCACTCTTGTTTTGATTTCGTTATGTATCTCCTTTCGTACTTGGATCCTTTGTATTGTCAAGAATAACAACCCTATATCAATTGTATGTATCATATTCGTTTTCAATATGATGTGAGAGTTAGGGTTTCATATTAAATTCCGCTTGAACACAAGTTGTTTATAGTTAGAACTCGGTATTATTACAAAGCTACTCTAATACTTGTAGAAAATGTGAACTAAATTTTAATTATTTTGTTTTATTTTTATGGATTTGTGTTATGTTTCCTAATTAGGTACAACTTGAAGAGGTAACTTATTTTTAAATGAATCAAAATCTTGTTAAGAGGTTCAATGCTTTACTGAAATGTTGAGTTTCATAGTTGAGGACGTAGCCATTATGTTTGGTGTATTTCGAAATCTTTTGTAACCATCTATGTTTAACGAGTTACTCCAACGCACAGAAAGTACTTGTTAGCATCAATTTATTAGAGTAAACCTTACTAATCTGGTAACTTTTAATTGGATGAATGTCACTATTTGCTCTGCTTATTGTTATTAGATTGCAAATAATCGTCACTTGGCATGAGAATGCTTCTGTTTAGTTCATCTACTTATACTATTCAAGCAAGACAATTTCATATGTTATTCAATTAGACCCTCCATATAAGCTGTAAGTGTATAAGTTTCCATTTTTATAATTTTCCCATGATAAAATAAAGACAGAATTACAAATTTTGTCATTTAAAAAAAACCAAATTACAGTTCACCACCACCAACACCCACCTTCACACCACCATTCAACCTCCAGCAACCACCACCAAACCCACCAACCTCCCCTCCAAAACCCAATTCCATCTTCCAGACCAAACCAAAAACCCCAATTCCATCACCTCCGTCGTCAACCGGATCTCCTCCTATTCCTCCGCCGTCAGATCTGACAAATTCAAAATCACCAGACGAACATTCGCCTTCTCCGGCGCCGTCTACGGTTAGTGATGTATCAGCCGAAGTGAAGAACCGAAGAAGTCGTCGGCGGGAGGTATGCGCGCCGGGAAGAAGGTAGGCGTTGCGTTTGGATTGATCAACGCCGTGAGTTGTTTGATATTCGCCGGAGTTTTGTACCGAAAACGGCAGCGTTTCACTTCAGCCAAAGCTGGCCGATTACAATATGGTTTTGCACCAAGAACCCTAGTTTGCCGGACAAAATAATTGATGCGGAGTTCAGACAACAATGGACTGTACTTGACTGACTTTTTGGTTTTCACATGACCACGATGGTTGCCCAATTTGAACCCAGATCTAGTTCGAATGCAACTGGTGGTTATTGGTAAGTTACCTTCAGCGCCGCAAGGTGGAGACTCCTTACCGGAGTCAATTTCAGAAGCAATTGAGGAGGTAATCGAGCTTTCAGCCAAGTTAGTGTCATCTCGTGTCTCCGATTGGTGTTTAATTTCATGATATTAGACATAATCGGTGGTTTTGGTGGGGTATTTGGTGGGTTTAACCCACCACTTGAATATATCAGCCAAAAAGAGAGAACGGTTAGAGAGAAGGGGGTTGATGGTGGGTTTGGTGGTGGTTGCTGGAGGTTGAATGGTGGTGTGAAGGTGGGTGTTGGTGGTGGGTTTGGTGGTGGTGGATGAGTTCCGGAAGAAAGAGATTGTGTTACATAAACTTTTTGCAGGTGTAGACGAAAAGACTAATATGCCCTCACATGCGCCTCACGTGAGGGCATTTAACTGAGTTTTTCTAACTTAGTTAGCATAAAGGACATAACATGTAGAAAAAAAAAGTTTAAAGTACACCGCCTACAAAGAAATTAAAAAAAGAACATGAACCGTAATTTGTTTTTTTTTAAAGGACAAAATTTGTAATTCTGTCTAAAATGAAAAACATGTTGTTGGTAGAAATATAACTTACTACTTTGCTTTTAAAATGTTTGTGGTTTACCAACTAAAATATGATGAATTCATGCTAGCCTTCTCTTTTTTAACTGATATAGATTCACAACATTCCATTTTGATTTCTTTTAAAATACAAATACAAATTATTCTTATTAGTATATGTATTTTAAAAATTTATTTATATCTTATTAATCAATAAGATATGTTATTATGTATATTATTAAAATTAATCTTTTTTTTATTTAATTACTCGTGTATTACATGGGCTTTATCATAGTTTTTAATAAAAATGGGTCTATCGCATTCTATCAAAAAATAAAATTAATTAATAAATAAATAAAAATTGATGGGTTTGGTCAGTGTTGTGTTTGAAACTGGTGCTGAAATTAGGGATGGCAGTGAAACCTGAACCCGATGGAATAACCCGAAACCCGACATAATTGGGACGGGTAATACCCGACCGATTAGGGTTTGAGACGGGTTTGGTATTAGTTTTAAATTTTTTCACGGGTTTGGGATTTCCAAAATTCCCGATTACCCGATAGCATTTACCCGTTTACCCGCTTATATACCCGACATAATTTTTTTGTATATGTATTATACACACACACACACACACATGCACCAATAGGTCGGTGTCCCGATGGTTGAGTGTTATGTGTCTTATGTCCAAGGCTTAATGCAAAACTACTATCGAGCCGGGGGTCTCACCGGAAGCAGTCTCTCTATACCCTCTGGGGTAGAGGTAAGGCTGTCTACATCTTACCCTCCTCAGACCCTACCATAGCTTTGCTATTGATGGGATATACTGAGTACGACGATGATGATACTTATTCAAATTAATAAAAAAGGAAGACTTTTGAGTTTCCATTTTCTAAACTTGTGTCTTTCAAAAATCACGTTGGCTCCGATCTTCTGTTTGTCTATCAAAAATCGGTTATAATTCTTTATGTATATATTTTTTTAATTAATGTATATATATTTTTAATTAATTATAAGAAAAGAGTATGAAGAAATGAGTGCACTTAAAGCCCAATGGATGAATGAAGTTACGCCTTGAATATTTTGATAGTAGCTAGCATGCTACTTTTTTTTTTGTTGAATTGTGTTTTCCTTTCATGGAACTTTTAAGAAATACTTATTTATCGAAACTTGGTTATGTCAATTATTTGAAATATTTACTTTTTATGGCAAGCATTGTTTGTAATTGATTAGTTATGACGAGATTTACCCGACGGGTTTTTTTGACAAAACCTGATAGGAAACCCGAAACCCGACGGGTAATTTCCCTGTAAAAACCTGACGGGTTTGGGACGGGTTTGGTACGAGCTATAATAATCGGGTATGGGTTTGAGAATACATAAACCCGTACCAAACCTGACCCATTGCCATCCCTAGCTGAAATGTTTGTTAAGATGGCATGCCTTAAGGACTCTAGGTAGCTATTGGCTTAAAATGTTTATGTAATCTTTTCCCTCATTATTCACTTATATGAAAATTGTTTAAAGTGGAAAAATGCCGGCTTGGGAATGCATTATGATAATTTTTTTATTTGTATGGTTTTATGTAATAAAAACCAGGTTTGAACTGGCCATTTGAGCGGGTATAACCAGATTTCTTGCATGGCCTGATAGTTTAGGGCAATTTATTAAACCTTCGAACCGGCGATTTTTCTTATATAACCCTTTTCATCCCACTTTTAGCCCAAAAGATTTACAGTTTGCAACCCATATTATATATATATATATATAAAATCATAAACTGATTGCCATATACTTATTTTACAAAAACTTTGCTTGCAAAATAGTGTGTTGGGATTTTTTTGGTAATGGATTAACTTTAGGATTATTGTTTATTATTATTATTATTATTATTATTATTATTATTATGGATACATATACTTTGTGTTGTTTTTTGAGTAGAAGTTGCATTTTTATGAAATTACTGTGTAAACTATTTAACCCGCTTAAACTTTCTCATGTAATCCGGCTCAATCGGTTGTATCATATTTTACTATTTTAGCCCAATCTAATACGAGTAAAAACTAGTTTTTAAAACATCGTGTAACACCACGATTAAAGAATTTTTTTATTAAAGACATGTATTGATGATGACACGTGTAACAAATTACATTATATTTTATTCTACTTGTGTGACAAACGAGTTTGTTTAACCTATGCATGAAATACATCTTTCTTTAAAGGCATAATTTTTTATTCAAATCCTATAATCCCGTATTATAGAAGGATATATGCTAACAAATTAACAAGCTCTATATACCCTCAAGATCCAATTGCTATAAAATTCAATATTTGGTGTTTAAGTCACATTATTAATTAAAGCAACGAATATGCTTTATTGAGATGAATATGAATAAAAGATTTGATAAATTTTTATGAACACATATTTCGTTACATAATTAAAAAGCGACAAATATATATGCTTAGAGATAAATAAAAAGTCTGAAGATTTGATGAAATTTTATGAAAGTATATTTTGTTTGATAGTAAAACCCTAATCTAAAAATGTGACCCTTCATCCCCAAGAAACTTCACAATAGCCTTAACTTCCAAGCTGCTATAAAAATACGTTCTAATCATGTTTCATTAGGTTACACTGTACTGATCCAGTATGGCTTCCTCACTGCGCCTCATTACTTACAACCTCGTCACAAGATCGTTCGGCCGTCCAGTGGTTGTCTCTTCATCTCGTTTCCTTAGCACTGACACTGCTTCAAAAGATGGTAATTTTCTTCTTTACCTGTCTGTTAACTAATTTCTTACCACAGGCACGGGCCTTCTGAAATAGTGGTAGCCTAGTTGCTTGTTCTAGAGTTCCTCGAGGTGGTTTTACCCGCATGTTGGGTTTTGAGGCAGATCTGAAGCATCAAATAACGGGGGAATCATGCCTATGTTTTCGAATGTAGTAGACCAGTTTTTTTATTTTTTAAAAAACTATCTAATGAATCTTGGTTGATTTCAGAATCAGTTTTAAGAAGCCTGTCACCCATAATTTCTAAAATCATATTCAGCTCGTATTTGTCGGACTATGAAAGATCCTTCGACCTGCATATGCATGGATTGGACAGTAATGAACACCAGCATGTATTCTTGAAAGCGGAACACAAAGCCTTGCCCAAGCAAGGAAAAAAAAATAGATATCTCATCCGGCCAACAAAGATGATGAGAAGTGATATCAAGGAAGAGATGAAAGATGGAATGGTAACTCTTCCCAACAAAGATCACTTAATGGCTAACATCGGCGCTAGCATCATAGCTAGTTTCAATGACATCTCCGCTAAGTACAGTTGGTGTTACTATGGTACGTAGGTGCTTTCTCGGTTCTCACCATATCTTTCTCACCATTTTTTTGTTATAACGGCCATTCGTCTTCTATCTAGACAGCCGTATGAAACGTGTGGGAGTAGATGAAAGTCGATGCATGTATAGCTGACCCAATTTTTATATTCTGATTATATATCTTGTTTCGTCTTCAGATATGTTCTTTGATAGATCAATTCTAGGAAGGGAATTATGCCCTAAAATAGCGAAGCCATCGTCGATTAATTCGTTCTCAATGCATAAAACAGAGGATGCTGACAGCCTATGCATAAGCATGGATATTCCTGGAAATGGGAAGATGAAGTTAACAGCCCATGGCCTAACCATGTCGTTGGAAATGCAAGGCGTGAAGAGAGAGCGCGTGAAGACGTTTTTCGATTACGGCACTTTCTTCATTGAAGGAAAATCAAAGAGCGATCACTATATCACTGGCGTACATTTACCAGAGGGCATCAACAAGAAGCATAATATGATCAAGAGACAGATGAAAGATGGGGTATTTTATGCAAATATTCCTTGTTGTGTGAAAAAGGAGGAGCTCCGTGAGATCAAAGATCAACTGGATCCAGCTAAAAGTCTAAATCAAAGAACAAATTTTTAAAAGAAGTTAGGAAATCCGAAATCGAACTTTGTTTCTTGAATAAATCGTTTTGCTAATTTGTAAGGTTTAATCATGGCCTTTTGTGTACTGATTAATATGAATGTTTTTTTTAACGGCAAGTTCGGATCACTGATGGCTATTGACTCACACGATCTTCTCTATCCCAGCCCCAAGACGAAAACCTCATCTATGTGAGAAAAACTCCTAGTCCAACTTAAGCCCTTTATTTTAAATGTCTTGGGTGCCAAACTCTAATTAATTAGACTAGAGATCATTGACATATTAATGGCTTTATTTTATTGTTCCTTTTTTAATATAATTTAACCTTAGTATTGTATTAAAATAAATAAATTATGACCTTATGTATGTGTATCTAACCGTTTTTAAAAAATTGACAAGAAGACTATAAGCAGCAAACATATTCAGCTTATAATAACGGGTTACGTTAAGAAACAATCGGATTATTGTCTTCCTGGCAAAGTGAACTGAAGAAACGGTGAAGAAACCTTACATCTCAAAATAATGGCGAGAACAATCAGATGAGAAATGAAAATATTTCGACTTAGCCCCTCGGGTATACCTTGTCGTGCGACGTTATAATGCTGATTTGACAAATCATGTTAATGAGTGGGGCATCATTCCCTTCATGGGTTAAGAGACATTAAAACAAGATAAGTTAAAATATTTTATAAAATCCTCAATACTCACACAAAATACTTTAAAAATTATGTTAAATGCAATTCATGAATTTGCTAGTCAATTGTGTATCTTGTCTATCAAAAAATAAGGCACAAAAGTTGTATGGAATTAGTTACATTAAGAAACTTGTTTCCTTTGTCAATAAATACAAACAACATTCCACTTCCATGATAATATCACGATTTATTAAACTCCATATATAAATCGATTTCAAGAAACTAACTTTGGGGTTTCCTAAATTGACTATGGAAGGTTTATACTAATTAAGTGTACACTTTTTTATTCATTCATATATAACTGTACATATATATAATATTTTTTGGTTTCTTTGACTTTCACGTGCTCTACCTTATTCATCTTCATTTACACGTGTCTTATATGCATCTCTCTCTCTCTCTGGTATCAGAGCCTCGTGCTCGTTTTTAAAAAAGTAGGATTAGTATCCAAAAATTAGATGAATTTTAACATAAATCATAAAGAAACTGATTGTGAAACATCAAACAATCAAGAAATAACCGAAGTAATAAACTTTAGAGAAAATGAAAACGGTTTTACTTCAGGTTATATGATTAATTTTAATCAACTAGAAAAAATTAACAAGCTTAAATTCAAGCTTGACACAAAAACGGTTTTTAATCAACCTAATCACATACAGAGTTTAGTCTCAAGTGCTTTCTCTAGAAAAAATAAGATTTTCTACTGCTTCAATATTGAAGAACTTTCAGTAGATGTAAAAGATACTTCCGGAGAAGTATATCTACCTCCTCTAACTAAAGGAGAAATAGCAAAAGGACTTTTGACTATGAAACCTGAGTTAAGAAGAACCATGAACATGGTGCATATAGGAGCTGTAAAAATTATTCTAAAGGCACAATTTAGAGATAGAATTAATTTTCCTATAAAAATGGCTCTAGTTGACAATATAATTGTTAACAGACAAGATGCTCTTTTAGGAGCAGTACAAGGAAATTTAGCATATGAAAAATTTATGTTTACTATATATCCTAAATTTGCCTTGCATCAAGATTCAAAAGATTTTGATAAAACATTTTCATACATCAGTGTGAAAGAACCGACCTTATGGAACCGGGTAATAAAATATTTACGATTAATTGTTTAATTTCGTATGCTTTAACAAATAGTACTCATTCTATTAAGTATAAAGAGAAAGAGAGTATAACCATCGAAGATATATTCTCAGAAATTGAAACTGTCGAAGGAAGTAAATTTTATGAACCTTCACAGTTACAAGAAGATTGGGCAATTAATATTGCTCGTAATAAACAACCTCTAGTGTCTCAACCTAGACACAGTTTTACTGGAACCCTTTAAGAATAGGAGAATCCAGTTTTACTGAATCACAATTAATAAGATCTATGTCTGAAAAGGTTGATAGATATGGTGAAATTCTTAAGGAAATAGCTGGGAAATGACATCATCGCAGCCAATCCTTAAAAATTTAGAGCTTCTAAATAAAGAAGTAGGTACCATAAAAATTGATTGTATCTTTGACTTTAATCAAAGAAAAGAAACAATCAACAAATGGAATACTAAAATTAGTCTGATTATCCAGTCTAATCCAGAAGAATTTTCCAATGCCAAGGCCTTATTGTTACTAATAGAACATAAGTCCGCAGGAATAGTCCAATATTTTATTAAAGGAACAATTTGGAATGAAGATTTACATGGGGATGATCTCTTTGATCAAATTATCAATGCCATGTATATGATGTTCTTAGGTCTTGATTTTCTTACAAATAAAGATCATGAGAACCAAAAATTGCTTGAAAAGGAAAGACAAACATTAACCCGATCACAACTTTGTGATATACGTCTTTTAGATGATTTTACTTATCTTTTTTAACAAAACTTATATAAGCTAAGCACAGGTGAATATCATTCTTGGATAGAAGATTACCTAATGAAAATTCCTATTGTTGGCGAGAAAGCCAAAGAACGATGGAATAAAGAAAAGAACGACTTATGTAAGGCCCCGTTACCGGTAGCCCTACTTTCGTGTTGGATTTACTCATAAACACAGTTCTAAATATCAGAGTTAATTAAAACATTTACGCGGAATATAAAACTTTCATAAAACATTACATAATTCATAACTTGTCTCAAAACATCCTTTGTCTTTCAACATTAAAGCATTAAAATTAAAACGTCATAAGTCTTCAGATGCCAGACTCTTGTTCAGTGCCATGTGTCTCCTCAAGCGAGCTGCCTCATCCTACTCACCTGCGTGCATACTAAAAGTCAGCTACGCTGAGTGAGTTCTAGATAATCACATAATCATCCCATTCACATAACATTATATTCTTTCATTCATACTTTCATACTTTCATACTTTCATACTTTCTTACTTTCATACTTTCTTACTTTCTTTTGTATTAACTTACCTTCATATCTTACGTTATAAAGAGCATTACGCCCTACATTCCTCGAGTATTATTAGGGCTCGGTACCCTCCTTCCTCGAGTATTATTAGGGCTCGGTACCCTCTTTCCTCGAGTATTATTAGGGCTCGGTTTCCCTCTTTCCACGAGTATTATTAGTTCTCGGTTTCCCTCTTTCCTCGAATATTAGTAGGGTTCGGTTCCCTAGTTCTCGAATATTAGTAGGGTTCGATTCCCTCTTCGTTACCATACAACCATACATCATACCTCGAGTATTATTAGGGCTCGGTACCCTTTTCGTAACCATACAACCATGCAACCGTCATTTCCTTCTTTTATTAACTTTATCACGTTCATACACATAAGCATACATATCATACTTACCTTACACATAGCGTTACAACCTGACAGTACGTGCAATATCCGAAGATCGTTCACGTACCATCAAGCAATCATTCCTACATATCATATCATTCACATAAGGCATACACTTATCTCTTAGGATAAGCGTATTAACAAACATATCGAGTATGCACACAGCCCCGAAAACATAACACATAAATGGGGCAAGAAACTCACCTGAACACGGTTACGTTCACCGTTAATCGTAATCCCTTTCTTCAGTTGTGCACGGCTGACTGTATAACAAGTATACGTATCAATTAACTATCACTTCTCATAATGTATTTCTATCTTTATATGACCCACAACGAACGGGGGTCCGGGGGCAGCGCCCCTGGCAGCGGGGTCTAGGGGCGGCAGCCCCTAGCAGGGTCCAAGGGGCAGAGCCCCTGGCTGGGGTCGAGCTGCCAGGTCAGCTTGGAAAAATTTTATTTCCATTAACTGTCTTAACACATTTTTCATTAGGTTTTTAATATATTTTCTAATCGAACTTGGCTTTAGGCGAAGTTAAACCTTAGGCGAACTTAGCTTTAGGCGAAGTTAAACCTTAGGCGAACTTAGCTTTAGGCGAAGTTGTCATCAGGCGAACTTGGCTTTAGGCGAAGTTAAGCCTCAGGCGAACTTTGCTCTAGGCGAAGTTGCCATCAGGCGAACTTAGCTTTAGGTGAAGTTGCCATCAGGCGAACTTAGCTTGCAGGCGAAGTTCATCAGGCGAACTTGGCTTTAGGCGAAGTTAAGCCTCAGGCGAACTTAGCTCTAGGCGAAGTTGCCATCAGGCGAACTTAGCTTTAGGCGAAGTTGCCATCAGGCGAACTTAGCTTGCAGGCGAAGTTCATCAGGCGAACTTGGCTTGCAGGCGAAGTTCATCGCTTTGAAGGCGAAGTTGCCCAGATGAAGGCGAAGTTGCCCAGATAGCCGCAGTTTCGGTTTCTGTCCAACATTTCGAGCGATTTTAACACCCTTGTTACGGTTCAACATCACCCACTACGCTTCCCGACCATTTTCGGTCGTTTATACACTAAAAGCTCGGATCTTTAAACTTCAAATATCAAGAATCATACCTTTTTGAGCTTGTTTGGGTCTTGTTTATTTGCTTAATCACAACTAGTCTCTCTCTCTCACACTCTCGGATCTCGCCTCTCTCTTCCGGCCGCCGGCGGTTGAGGTGTGTGGTGTGTGTGTTTTGGAAGTGTTAGAGAGTATGGTAAAAATGAAGATATTTTGGGATTTTGGGGGTATTTATATCCCTGAAATCCCATTCTCATTTAATCCATCTCAATTAATCCAAGTCCAAGACCCGCTCCTTACCCGATATTAATTAATTACGCGAAATCACAAAACATAACTTCCTTTATTCATCATTAAAATTTTAGAATGTTACAACTTAACAAAGCAGTCTCTTGGTTTTGCTACAAGAAATGTTAAAGGAGAAATTGCTATTTATTACAAGCAAAAACAGTTAAAGAAATTTAACAAAAGTTGTTGCAATAAACTTAAAAGTTGTTGCAATAAAATTATTGAACACCTCAATTATCTTTTGATAAGGAGAAAAACAAAAAATATTTCAAAAAGAAATATAAAGTATGATTCATTTTCAGAGAATAGTCCGAGATGAATAAAATAAAAACTTTTAAATGGGGGGATGAAGATGAAGACCCAAACTATATACCTTTTTGCAAAAATCTTCAAAAGAAAAATGAATTAGTTTATTCAAATGTAACTAATCCAAATTCCATTTATATCAAAGGAAAAATTTTCCTAAAAGGATATAAAATAATAACTCTACATTGTTATGTAGATACAGGGGCAAGTCTTTGTATAACAAGCAAACATGTTATACCTGAAGAGCTATGGGAAAATACTCCCAAAGACATCAGCGTAACAATTGAAAATCAAGATACAATTAAAATAAATAAGGTTTGTAGAAACCTCATAGTGTATTTCTCAGGAGAACCATTCCCCATTCCTACATTTTATCAACAGGAAAAAGGAATAGATTTACTCATTGGAAATAATTTCTGTCAACTATATGGGCCTTTCACCCAATGGTTAGATAGAATATCATTTCACCTTAATCAGGAAATGATTTTGATAAAAAAGATAACAAAAGCTTTTTAAGTTGGAAAACCAGGATTTCTAGAATCAATGAAAAAAGATTCAAAAACAAAACAAATCCCAGGTTCTAATATAAGTAAAGAAGTTATAAAACCAGAGGAGACATATTTCCTCGAAAGATATTTTCTAGAAATACAGAAATACCAAAAAATAGAAGAATTACTTGAAAAAGTATGCTCAGAAAATCCTATTGATCCGGAAAAATCCAAGAAATGGATGAAAGCATCAATAGAACTTATTGATCCTAAGACTGTAATCAGGGTAAAACCTATGAAGTACAACCCACAGGACATAGAAGAATTTAGCAGACAGATAAAAGAGTTACTCGACTTAAAACTTATTATCCCAAGTAAATCACCTCACATGTCTCCAGCAATTTTTAGTGGAAAATGAGGCTGAAAGAAGATGAGGAAAAAAGAGAATGGTAGTTAACTATAAAGCAATTAATGCAGCTACCAAAGGCGATAGCCATAATCTGCCTTGCATGCAGGAATTAATAACACTCTTAAGGGGAAAAACTTATTTTTCTACTTTTGATTGTAAAAGCGGTTTCTTGCAGGTACTGTTAGATGAAGAGTCTCAGTTGTTGATAACATTTACATGTCCTGATGGTCATTACCAATGGAAGGTAGTTCCTTTTGGACTAAAACAAGCACCAAGCATATTTCAAAGACATATGCAAAATGCTTTAAGAGGTTTAGAAAATTATTGTACCGTCTACGTCGACGATATCATAGTTTTCTCTAACTCAGAAGATAAGCACTATTTTCATGTTTTATCAGTCTTAAAGACTATAGAAAAATATGGAATTATCTTATCAAAAAAGAAAGCTAATCTTTTCAAAACAAAAGTAAATTTTTTAGGTCTAGAAATAGACCAAGGGACTCATTGTCCGCAAAAACATATCTTAGAAAATTTACACAAGTTTCCAGATATTTTAGAAGACAAAAAACATCTTCAACGATTTTTGGGAATTTTAACTTATGCTGAAAGTTATATTCCTAAACTTGCAGAGCTTAGAAAACCACTGCAGGTAAAATTAAAAAAGGATTATGTATGGGAATGGAAACAATCCGATACAGATTATATTAAAAAGATAAAGAAAAACTTAATCAGTTTTCCAAAACTTTATCTACCAAAAGAAAATGATTTTTTAATCATAGAAACAGACGCTTCTCAAGATTATTGGGGAGGTGTGTTGAAGGCTAAAACTGCCGAAAGAGAAGAAATATGTAAATACACTTCGGGAAGATTTAAACAAGCGGAACGAAATTACCATAGTAATGAAAAAGAATTACTAGCAGTAAAAAACACTATTTCAAAATTTTCTATCTATCTAACCCTAGTAAAATTCCTGGTAAGGACAGATAATAAAAACTTCACTTATTTCCTTAAAACAAAAAATTTCTGGAGATAATAAGAAAGGCCGTCTAGTCAGATGGAAAATGTGGTTTTCTAGATATTCTTTCGACATTGAGCATCTCGAGGGAACCAAGAACGTGCCGGCTGACTGCCTGACACGAGACTTTCAATAAACGTGAAAACTATTCGCACCTTTTTCACCTATTTAAGGAGCTAAAAACCCCTCAAATTGGTATAAACAATTCTTTTCCATAAAAAGAAAAATCTCATGGAAGAACTCAAGGCATTACGCCTCAAAGAAAAAATTCTTCTTATAGAATTAAAGTTTATTCAAGAAAAAATAGCACTCTATGACGAAAGTCTATAAACAACTGCTAATTCAGAGCAGGAATCCGAAAGGAGACAATCTGAATCTATTCCCTTTCAAACGGCAAAGGGTAAAGAAAAAACAAGTCCGTTTACTCATGTTTCTTTGGAAAAAAGCAAAAGAAAAGTTAATGAAGAACTAAGATCTTCATCTAGTCCAGAAGCAAACGGCTCTGGTAAAGACAAATCAAATCCGTTGATGGCTGACAGTTTGCCAAAAACTGAAGAGGTCTCACTAAGACCAAGTTACTCTCAAATTACCCAGAGACCAGAAAATCCCAAAACAAGGTTTTATGTCATTTTTGACGGTGAGCATAGGGGGATATACGAAGACTGGTCAACAGTCAAAAGTTACGTAGATGGAAGCAGCCATCCATTCAAAAAATTTGGGACGTTAGCACAAGCCCAACAAGAAGCCACCCGCTATTCAGCAAATTTTGGAAAGAGGGAAATACCTTTGAAGATAACAATTTTTCCTGAACCTTTAAAACCAGGAAAACAAGAAAGAACCGTTGAGTTCAGAAAAGCTTCACCATTTCTCTCAAAAACAAAATTTCTGAGAAAAAAGAAGAAGAAGAATCCTCAGAGATTGTATCTCTTGATGAATTTAGATCATTATGGTCTAAAGCGCGGTCCTTAAGTCAATATGACTTTGAAACCGAGCACATTTACACAGAAGATAAAGCTACTAAAAGTTTAATTGTCTTTTGTCCAGGCGCAAGCCCAAAACTTATCTCCTCAACATTCCCTGCTGGGTTAGCTAAGTATATTTACCCTTCCTGTAATTTACAAGAAATTAATTTAATGGCCGAAGGAATGAAGAAAGCTATCAAAAACTTTCGAAAAAAGATTGCAGCAGCAAAAGATACTAACATCTTCATCAAGTGTACCTCTACACTCCTAGATTGGCATCAAGGAAAGACTTTCCAAAGTTACCATCATCTGGAAATCAGTCTTGCTAAAACAAGAACCGTAAATCCATCCAAAGTCATGGAAGAAAAATATGAAGATCCGAGCAATTGGGTTGAAATAAGAGTCAAGAGTTTTCTAAAAATACTTGAAAACTTGCAAAAAATAAAAGCTGGAAGCTTTAATAAAGTAAACTATTACAGTCACCACTGTGTAATTACCAACTTTGTAGTCTTCCACTACCAAAGCACGAGAAAGAAGCTTTAGAAAAGATGGAGCAAAGAATCATCTTTAATAAAGTAGAAGCAGGGCCAGTCACAAAAGAAAGACTATGTCAGGAGCTTCAGCGCACTTATGAAAATCATAATTGCGAAAACTGTCCAGACAGTACAAAAGGAGATAATAGCTCTCAACTTTACAGCTATTACTCGGATGAAGACACCAGGGAACTGGACCCAACACATGGGTATGTCGATTAAAAACGTCATGCATGACGAATTAAGAAGGGCATTTTTGTCCATTGTATAAATCTTCTCCTCCTATATAAAGGAGAACGATTCTTAAGTTTAGGCATCTCATTCTGTATCTCATTCTTAGTCGCACTCTTACCTATCTTTCTTTTCTCTATTTGTAATCATGTGTAGTAGTGAGTAATCTCCTTGCTAAAGGAGAGTATTATGTAACTACTAAGAAGTTCTTCCCTCAGGAAGAACAGTTGTGAAATAAATATATCAGTTCTTATTATCCATCAAGTTCATCTTTAAGAATTTTGCAAAACCTGGAGCCATAAGAGTACCGTTGAGGCAGGAGGCCGTAGAGAACAAATTGGTTGGGTTGGTCACTTGAAAAATTTAAAAGATTCTCTTAGCTGGATAAGAAGAAGAGGTATGATTTATTTTATGATTGTTAATTTACTTCAAAAGTATTTATTATAATCTCTCCTTAAGCATTTTTACAAAAATTTATTTCTCAAAACAAAACTCGATTAATCTTTATCGAAACTAAATGATTTCTCATTAGGAACCTAATAAACCTAAGAAAATAAATAAAGACTTCATGTCTTTCATGAATCTAAAGACATATACACATGTCTTACAAAAATTAATAAACAAAGAATTGATAAGTGTTGTTAAACAACTTTTCAATTAAAAAATTTAGCCATGTCTCTTACAAAGACAATATCAATAAACGAGTTATCAGATAACTTTCATGCATTTGAAGACTTTTTTATGTGTTTCATAAATAAAGAATTCCATAAACAAAACATGTTGAATATAAAACCCATTTTCAAAAAATGGTTTACAAACATTTATAAATTGCTTAACGGCTTAACAAACATTCATAAATTGCTTAACGGCATAATAGACATTTATAAATTGCTTAACGGCATTACAAACATTTATAAATTGCTTAACGGCTTAACAAACATTCATAAATTGCTTAACAGCATAATAGACATTTATAAATTGCTTAACGGCAGGCGGCGGAGGACCTCCGCCACCATCCTCAGCCTCCTTCATGATATTCGGGCTGGACTAATGTCTGAGCCCGAGAACAATGAGGAGAGTGGAGGAGAAAACCGCCACGAAGGGGGCGGGTTATTCTCATCAACCCGTTTAGCCAAACCATCGTTGTCCAAAGCGGAAATGGTGGTGGCAATCCGTTTGATACCCGTAACTTGTCGGAAAACCACCCGTTCGGTTCTTTTGGTGATTACTTTTTAGGACCCGGCTTAGAGCAGCTCTGCAACATTTAGCTGAAAACAACCCGAACCGATATGGGACACCCCCGGCCCAAAAGGAGGCGGTCGAGGCGATGCCAACGATCACAATAAAAGAAAATTCAATCCAATGTTCGGTTTGTTTGGAAGAATTTGAAGTCGGAAACGAAGCTAGGGAAATGCCATGTAAACACATTTTTCATGTGGAAATCTAATTTTTGGATACTAATCCCACTTTTTTAAAAAACGACTTGCTTTCTTGCACAACGACCAATTGCATGAAATTTATCTGACAACTCTTCGTTTATTTTTATCTTTGTGAAAGACATGGGTAATTCTTTAATTGTGTGAAAGTTGAACGACAACTCTTAACAATTTTTTATTTGTTTATTAACTTTTTATAAGACATGTGTATATGTCTTTGTATTCATGAAAGACATGAAGTCTTCATTTGTGTTCTTAGTTTTATTAAATTCCCAAAGAGAAATCATTTAGTTTCGATAAAGATTAATCGAGTTTTGTTTTGAGAAATCAAATTTTTGTAAAGATGCTTAAGGAGAGATTATAATAAATACTTTTGAAGTAAATTAACAGTCATAAAATAAATCATACCTCTTCTTCTTATCCAGCTAAGAAAATCTTTTAAATTTTTCAAGTGACCAACCCAACCAACTTGTTCCCTACGGCCTCCTGCCTCAACGGTACTCTTATGGCTCCAGGGCTCCAGGTTTTGCAAAATTCTTAAAGATGAACTTGATGGATAATAAGAACTGATATTTTTATTCCATCATTTCTGGCTTTCATTTTGGAATACTAGGAGGTGGAGGTGGCGGTGGCTATGGTAAGACGGTGAAGTTTCACCTTCGATGACATCCGTTGTCTGCTTCTTTTATGGAACCCTAGGCGACGATTGAGGAGGTAAGGTCGTGATGTTTGACTATCGTTGGGTTCCAATTTGGATCTATAAGGGACGGTGTGTAACAACTCGGAAATTCAAACATTTAATACATATATTTAAAACCCGAGTTATTTAGATATTTGGGAAGTTTATCGCCTTTGCCGAGAAAAATTTAATTATTATTATATTATTTAATTAAATATATTATACGATCATAACTTCCAAATTATGGCAATATTAGCCCCAAACTAAACGTTTACCACTTTGTGTATCCATCTTCAAACCTTAGGGACTAAACTGCAAATTCTTTTTTTATAACCCATCTTAGAATCTGAATAACCCGTTAATCCAAACCCGTTTCTTCATAGACCCGATTATCATCAATTTCTTGTACCAAAATTCTCGCAATCAACTTGGTAATTGAATCAATTATTGTGTTATACTTACCAAGATCGGCTAACCGACAGTTTTAATTATGTTAATTCAATTTTAAAAAATCCGTATTTCCTTATAACCTAGCCGACATACTTTGGATCTTGAAGAACACGAAATCAGTCCTATTATCTCAATTAATTAACAATATATGATTCCTTAACCCTAACCACCGTAAGCCCTATATATAATTACATTATAAACATCGTTTAATTACCCATCCATAAACCTCCCTTCGCCGGCCACTGTAGCATCAAGTTAACCTATCTCCGGTCATCAATCAAGGTAATTGTCAGCTGTATTTTAGTCGCGAGATCATGATAATTAATAGCCCTAAGGCCAATTTGGTTAACGTTTACAGATTTGGGCAATTGAATCTGCTATGGTTCATAATCAAACATGTTAATGTTTGCTTATGTTTATATTAATTTGGTTCTGGTTATGTCACGAGATGCTAGATAGCGCAGCTGGTTAAGACTTTGAATCATGGGGTGGAGGTCGCGGGTTCGACCCCCTGCACCCCTGATTTTTAGGTTTTTAATATATTTTCTCTTTTTGAACATTTAATAATCATATTAATAATAATAATAATAATTAATTTAAAACCATTTTAATGAAAACCGCCTTGTTAATACTTGTTTTTCTCACGTTTTCGTTTATATATATACGTATACAAGCATATATGTATGTATATATTATAACTTAAAAACTAATATTTTAAATATGTATAAATCAAGTATACCATGTATATTTATAAAATTTATAAGTAATTATTATATATAAATATTTTCCAAGATGTGTTTTATTTAACTAATTATTTTATATAACTAATCCTTATATATAATATTATATTATTATAATATTAACTTAATATTGTTGGTTAAATTGTCGTAATAAATTCGTTACTTAGCGTATCCGTTTGCTCTCGTTTCGTCTTAGGCTCTAACGTTCACGTGTGACCTTTTCCGTCTTCTCGCTATCTTAACCTTCCTTTGTTTGTCTATTCAGGTGAGTACCACATTCCCCTATTTTTACTTATTTTCTCACGTTTTGGGGACATATGCGTAAATATATTTCTCATATATATACTTATACACAAAACTGCAACTTTGTCTTATGTGTTAATAACTTATACCTTATTTGTTTATGTGCTTATTTGCTTTGTATGCTTTCGCATTCGGAGAGGTTCAACATAATCTCAGTTTAGTATGATCATACGCCAGTCGTTAGCCTTTGTGCTTCTCGACATCTCATTTATACTTTCTCATTTGGTTAATTTGTTATTCTCATATGACTTGTTGCAAATACTTATTTTTATACTATACTATATGTACACTTAAACTGGTGTGTTGCTCACTCAATATGTGTTGTTGACAAATTCTATTTTATACGCATATGCAGGTTGGTGAAGACTTAGTGAAGACTTTAGTTAGAAGAATATTTTAATCAAGAAGTATAAAATTTGTATTATTGTATAAATGATGTACTTGTTAGTATTTCGATTTATTTGATAATTGAATTCAAGTAATAGATATTGTCATTTAAATATTGCATGATAGTAACCTTTGAAAAGCTGTGAGAAATCAGTCCGCCCCGGCATTTCCGCCGTAGGTTGGGGTGTGACAGATTGGTATCAGAGCCGAAGGTTTAAGACAGGTCGTTTGAAATTGCCTTAGACACATGTTTAGGACCCCTATACGTGCCTATCTGTTTACCTTATGTGTTCAAATTAAATTGTTTACAACTTTCTTAGATAACTATTATTTATTATTTATTGTATTGTTATGCACACACACACACAAACTCCGAGGCTATGTCTCAACATTCAAAGAAAACTTTTCGAAAAGTAGATTGCTTTTATTTTCGGGAAATTTCTTAAGAATTCCCACCTGTTGTTTTCACTCATAAACCTTAAGGCTAGGTTATGTGGCATGTCCCTATGATAAATGGAAGGGGAAGAGAAACTGTGAGTTGGGCACTGGCAAAACGGTTCCAAGAACCAAAGATAAGACGCTATTCCTTACCTGGGTGATAACCTGACCACATTACTCAACCCCATGGACCCGAGCGAGACTCATAAATGCCATATGATCAACACCTTAGGTTAATTTTAACCGAATTCACGGTGATTCGTGGCTAAACTCGGTTTTCCCGATTATTGTGTTCCATTATTTAAATGGTTAGTTGGGTGAAAAATCCATGGAACCCATGGGCACTCCAACTATTCATTTCTTAACTTGATTTCGTATTTTTGTTGGAGTAATCAACGTGGTGATTCACAAGATTCTCCAACTACCTATATTTATTTTGATAGTTCGTGATTTAATTTGGTCATTTAAAACGTCGTGTAACGCTCATTGGGCCGACAAACTTAATTGCATTGTTAATTCGTTAGTTAGTTGGGACAATCAAATTGCCATGTAACGCTCATGGGCTGTCCAACTCAGTTGTTTTTCGTTAGTTCGTTGGGCCATTCAAATTGCCATGGAAAGCTCATGGGAGGCCAACATCCACAATTTATATTTCGTTAGTTTATTGTAAATTTAACAATCTAAAACTTTAAACTGACTTAACTCCTCATGTAGTCATCACGCATTAATCTTATTGACTACATCATTTAATAACTATTTACGCTATGTACCCCTCATCTTATAATCTTTCACATTTAATCTTTGTGACACAAATCCTCTTACTTCTTAACGCAACGTTATTATAAGTTATCTACATAGTTAAACGTTTCACTATTCTTATGATTTCCTCAATTTATCCTTCATCTTATAAATCCTCATGTTTGATCCCTATATAATGTCTCATTCAAGAAACCTTACCTCGGTCCTTTTCCGTCATGCCCCATTTGTAACTATCATCACTCGATTGAATCCCTATGTTGTCATTTCACCCAATGTAACCGTTATGGCCATCTTGCTAACACCTGCCGTGTCCCGCCTACTGCACAAGCCATTCCACAACAACCTACCCCTCATGCTCAACCCGGTGTTCCTAATACCCGTACTTGCTACCATTTTGGAAACCCAAATCACCTTCGTAATGCGTGCCCACAACTTACCCAAGCTCATCAAGCCCAATCTATAACTACTATATACTACTTGATCCTTGCTCAAACCCATCAACCTCATGTCCCTCAAGCTCCTCCCATCAATCCAAGTCAACCTTACTTAACCCAACACTACCAAACCCTGCCACCACAAGCTCAAGTTTATCAGACATATTTCCACCAAACAACTCTCTTGCAAACTGTTCAACCTCACGTTATTCAAGCTACCCCAAATCAACCTACCTCGACTGCTCCAACTTTTAGGAATGAAACCCCTCATAGTGCCTCAAGTTACATCAATCAAGATACTCAACGATATTGAAGACCTTTACCATTCCCTTTACCTAACTTACCTTATCTTGTCTTTTTCATAATTATCATAACACCTCTTATGGCCATTTGAACTATTTATCTTTTATAATCTATCTTATGAATAAAGTTTCTTTTAAATAAATTGTTTATTTAAGCCTACTTCTATCTCATTTCTTAACCTTCACTATTTATAAGCTACCCTTCTTAAATTTTAAATACTTATATCCTTACGTTTAAAAGTCGTCTTAAAACTTCGTTGCTTTATTAAAATTCACTACAACTTTTGAAATGGTTTTATACATTGTTGATTTTCTAGTGTTATAAAACTAAAACTTTTGTTTTCTCAAAGTCATGATTAATGAAACGTTTTGCAAATCCACACGATGGGACGAATCACGTACACCATCCGACGATGAAAATAATTATGGTCCGGAACATAATTATCGTAGTCCTCACATGGAAAACATGAAGTGTAAAGTTATGTGTCATAATATAGAATTGAGAGTAGTTGGGATAATGGTACAAATGTAGAAATGATAAGGACATGGTGGATACGCCGCTCGTACATCCTATATATAAGTGCCCTTATCGGATTTGTATTTGGAGCGTTATTTTAACTATTCAAAGTTCGGTATTATGATAAACTTTTAAATTTTATTTTTTTTTTAAATTTTCTTTTCCTCAAACTTTAATATTTTTGTTATGACATCCTTTAATTTCGGGATGAAATTCCCTAAAGTAGGGGAGACTGTAACAACTCGGAAATTCAAACATTTAATACATATAATTAAAACTCGAGTTATTTCGATATTCGGGAAGTTTATCGCCTTTGCCGAGAAAAAATTAATTATTATTATATTATTTAATTAAATATATTATACAATCATAACTTCCAAATTATGGCAATATTAGCCCCAAACTAAACATTTACCACTTTGTGTATCCATCTTCAAACCTTAGGAACTAAAGTGCAAATTCTTTTTTTTATAACCCATCTTAGAATCTTAATAACTCGTTAATCCAAACCCGTTTATTCATAGACCCGATTATCATCAATTTCTTGTACCAAAATTCTCGCAATCAACTTGGTAACTGAATCAATTATTGTGGTATACTTACCAAGATCGGCTAACCGACAATTTTAATTATGTTAATTCAGTTATAAACAATCTGTATTTCCTTATAACCTAGCCGACATACTTTGGATCTTGAAGAACACGAAATCAATCCTATTATCTCAATTAATTAACAATATATGATCCCTTAACCCTAACCGCCGTAAACCCTATATATAATTACATTATAAAAATCGTTTGATTACCCATCCATAAACCTCCCTTCGCCGGCCACTGTAGCATCAAATTAACCTATCTCTGGTTATTAATCAAGGTAATTGTCAGCTGTATTTTAGTCGCGAGATCATGATAATTAATATCCCTAAGGCCAATTTGGTAACGTTTACAGATTTAGGCAATTGAATCTGCTAGGGTTCATAATCAAACCTGTTGATGTTTGCTTATGTTTATATTAATTTGGTTCTGGTTATGTCACGAGATGCTAGATAGCGCAGCTGGTTAAGACTTTGAATCATGGGGTGGAGGTCGCGGGTTCGACCCCCTGCACCCCTGATTTTTAGGTTTTTAATATATTTTCTCTTTTTGAACATTTAATAATCATATTAATAATAATAATAATTAATTTAAAACCATTTTAATGAAAACCGACTTGTTAATACTTGTTTTTCTCACGTTTTCGTTTATGTATATACGTTGCTATTAATTATCCCGATTTAAAACCATTTAAAACCTTGAATGCTTACAAGGTCCTCATGCCCAAGATTTTCTGACCGTTATCTCGATTGATGGCTTGGGCCAAAGCATGTCTGCGGTCGAGTATAGGGCCATTCTTAAGTACCGTTTGATGGTCCCAATGTACCCAGAAGACGAAACATGTCCGATCTGCCGTAAGGCTTGCCTGGATAAATTCGGAGAGCATGCGGTACATTGCAAGAAGATGCCTGGGTTCAAATACCGACATGATTGGGTGCGGGACGTTCTTTGGGAAATCTTAAGGTGAGCTGGGATTTCAGCTAAAAAGGAAGCCCCCGTAAGCTTCCTTACAGACCCCACGGAAGGGAGATCCACTCTACGACCGGCAGATTTGCTCGTCTTTGGTTGGGCCAACGGAAAACACGCTTGTGTTGACTTCACAGGGGTATCTCCTTTAGCTGGTTTGAGGGATAATGGGTTTGTAGCTGGGCAAGCAATGAAAAGGGCTGGAACGAAGAAGGTGGAGAAACATGCTAAACCCTGCGAAGAGAACCAACATATTTTTGTCCCTCTGGCTTTTGATACCTTTGGCTCCTTGGCACCGGAAGCTATCTGTTTCCTAACCAGGGTCCAACGGGTTGTGCATAGCAATGTGTCGACTCAAAAGGGGCAGGGGTATGTCTTTAGCAGGTTAGGGTTTGCAATTCAAAAAGGGGTGGTGGCGCAGCTTGTTGCCCGCCTACCTGCTATGTTGATGTAATATCTATGTTTCTATTTAATGAAAGAAGTATGATGGAGTGATATATACGAATACAAGCATATATGTATGTATATATTATAACTTAAAAACTAATATTTTAAATATGTGTAAATCAAGTAAACCATGTATATTTATAAAATTTATAAGTAATTATTATATATAAATATTTTCCAAGATATGTTTTATTTAACTAGTTATTTTATATAACTAATCCTTATATATAATATTATATTATTATAATATTAACTTAATATTGTTGGTTAAAATGTCGTAATAAATTCGTTACTTAGCGTATCCATTTGCTCTTGTTTCGTCTTAGGCTCTAACGTTCACGTGTGACCTTTTCCGTCTTCTCGCTATCTTAACCTTCCTTTGTTTGTCTATTCAGGTGAGTACCACATTCCCCTATTTTTACTTATTTTCTCACGTTTTGGGGACATATGCGTAAATATATTTCTCATATATACTTATACATAAAACTGCAACTTTGTATTATGTGTTAATAACTTATACCTTATTTGTTTATGTGCTTATTTGCTTTGTATGCTTTCGCATTCGGAGAGGTCCAACATAATCTCAGTCTAGTATGATCATACGCCAGTCGTTAGCCTTTGTGCTTCTCGACATCTCATTTATACTTTTTCATTTGGTTAATTTGTTATTCTCATATGACTTGTTGCAAATACTTATTTTTATACTATACTATATGTACACTTAAACTGGTGTGTTCCTCACTCAACATGTGTTGTTGACAAAATTCTATTTTATACGCATATGCAGGTTGGTGAAGACTTAGTGAAGACTTTAGTTAGAAGAATATTTTAATCAAGAAGTATAAAATTTGTATTGTTGTATAAATGATGTACTTGTTAGTATTTTGATTTATTTGATAATTGAATTCAAGTAATAGATATTGTCATTTAAATATTGCATGATAGTAACCTTTGAAAAGCTGTGAGCAATCAGTCCGTCCCGGCATTTCCGCCGTAGGTTGGGGTGTGACACGGTGAATGTGGTGGCCGACCTTCAACTTTTCTTTATGGTTGTGAATGTGGGTTTAGCCCTAATTTCGGGCCATTCAGCGGTGAGGTTTCACATCTGATGACGGTCATACGTTGTCGGCTTCCCTTTTTGAAATAACATTCTACGTTGGTTGGTTTTCAGAGATGGTAATCAAAATATCGAGAACTCCGCAATATAGCATAGAGGCAAGAATGATAATATATAGAACTTAAGAACTCAAGTTAAGGAACTCAAGAACTCAAAAGAGAGTTAGAAAGAATATATAAGGAAGAAGTTTTATTTATTTCAAGGGATGGCATACAAGTTATGGAAAACCTTCCTTTTATAGGCAAGGAAAAACTAACCAACTTTATAAAAAGACATAAGGCCCATAGATATGACATATGGCTCATACTTATGACATAAGGCCATATATATGGACTAATCCTACCTAACCACTTTAAGAGTGATTATATTTAAAAGACATAAGGCCCATGACATATGGTTCTTTCCTATGTTGTTTTTGTTGAATGAACAGGTGGCAAAAACATGGTGGTTCATGGATACCCCGATTGTTCGCTTCAATTCCTCATATCTCAATTTAACGATTTTCGATCATTTTGTTGATATAAAGCCATGGTAATACACGGAAAACCATACTACAGGGAGAATGTAAATGAGGCCCTATTCTATTGGGCATAAAGACGCAATAGTTAGGGGAGCTTATGGTCATACTTATTGAGGCCAAACCATTAATAATAATTAAACACTCACATAATTTTTCGTATAAACACATAATTGTGAAATTGTGAACTTAATTTTGAGGTCTTAAAAACATATAAGTTTGAATATGGTGCACACTCTACCCAAAAGTATAAAATGTAAAAAGGGTAGTGTGATTACTCATTTAGAAAATCTGACGTTGATGAAAAAAATTTAGAATAAATCCTCAAGTAAACAAGCCTAGTGGTTAGGTTTTAACATGCGTGACATAGATTGAAAGACCTTGAGCTAATATTGTGACTTGAAGATGGAAATTAAATGGTATAATGGTTCATAACTATAAGGCTTGAGTTTTCCGGTTTTTAAGTTGTATTTTAAAAATTTTGGTTATATAATATAAGGATATAATGAAATAAGATTTACATTAAACCAGGTCTTTGATGTTTACTTTTACTCAACTTTTTTGAGTTTTACATAGGGGATTTGGTTTAGTGCAAGTGTGCACGATCCCACTAATGTAAGCATCCAGATCCGACTTTTAACGGTTGATCAGTTTAGTCGGCTCCAGACTTGATAAAGTACAAAATCCAAATCCGACTTACCATAATAATAAAATATATGAATTACTTCAACAAAATCAGTAACTTAAACAAGTTTAAGAATTCTTAATAACTAAAGTCCCAAGCTTGGGTTTTAACGAGTGATTGGTCTAAAGCGGCTCGGTCTTGGTATAAGACCAGTTTGCTTCCAACACATCATAATCTTAGAAATATAAATAATAAAAAATCAAATAACCGTTAAAAGTTTAGGAAAGATTTTTGGGGGTTTGAACGATTACTAGCTCGTTAGGACGAGAAGTTTGACTTTTACTCGGTTTTACGCGAAACTTGGTTTAATCCAAGATTTGTTCCAACACTTACAAAATCCTAAGTAATATGAGTAATATAAAGTAAAACATAACTAAAAAGTTAGGTTCAACTTTTGGTGGTTTGAACGTTGACTAACTCGTTAAGATGATTGCTCGGGTTTACTCGGTTTTTACCCCCCCCCCCCGAAACTTGGTTTAAGCCAAGATTTGTTCTAACACTTCCATATCGATCTCGGGATTGTGAGTTTCAACATCGATCTCGGGAAAATGATACCCAACCTGAGTACGAAGAACTACATCGTCCAATCGGGCAAAACAAGATGAAGGCGTCGAAGGAAAAATGCCAAAAAAGAACAAGTAAGACAACGGAACTGGATCCGTTGGGTGAAGTCAAGTGGCAGATGAATCATTACATGGAAAAATCGAGATGGCCCATTGATACGAAGACTAACACATTATATTAAAGAACAAATCAACTATAGACCTGGAAACATTAACAACGCACAAGAATTTGTGTGAGATGATAAGAAAACGTCACGGCCTAGTTTTGCTATTATTTAGGTTTAAGTATTTTTTTTAAGTGTGTGTTTTTTTTTAAAATAAATGTTGTATGTTTTAAATTTAATTTTAAAGTATGTTTTTTCTAGTATTGTATTTTTATGTGTTTTAATATTTAATTTATTTAATATATACGAAATATAAAATAATTGATTATAGAAGACCTAAATTGATATATATCAAATAATGGGAAACGTAGGGATTAGGTGGTGATTTTAAAACTAGAACGTGTAATAACCGTTACAGGAGAAACAAAAGTTTTTTAGGTTGGTTTAAAATCTGATTTGACATCCTGAGTTGAGAGTTTGAAACAAGGGAGGATGTTTTATTCTGGCGATGTTAAAACAAATGCACATGGCTAGCAATATTTATCCAATCATCAGAAAAATGTTGTGAGTGATTTATCGTTCTCAGTATAGGTATGTATTTGCTTCTCTTTAGGCTATGTGGTGTGAGCATCAATTTCAAACAATCTCTACTACGCTATGCCAACATCACATCACACCCATTCTACTTCACTTCACTCTATCTATAACTGAAGAAACACTAACGGACCCCGGGCAGATTACGGATAATCTGGGGGTTAAATAGATGTTTCCCACGAGGGGTTAGATCCGGCAAAGATGGTTCTTCTGATAACCTGCAAAACAGACACCATGAGCTCGTCACTGAGAAGGGGGGGGGGGTTCCTCCTTGTGACCACCCTCCGGCGTGAGAATCAGACTAGATTGCTCTTGAATATAAGTATATATTAAGAGATTGCTAGAGCAGATTTCATGTATAATATGTAAGATACAAGATAGTATATGATAAGATGAGATGATCATACCATTTGGGGTATTTATAGCCGAAGGTAGGTTTCCAAGAAGGTATAGCCGGCTGAATAGTATTCCTGTTCTACCAACTGTGGCCTACGCACGTGCTATGCTGACAGTTGGTGGGTAGGTAGTGGCTGACAGTGACCAGGCCTGCTGTGTACTATTCCTTTTCCACCAACTGCCGGCTATGCACGTGGTATGATAGGAGTTGGTGAGTAGGCAGCGGCTAATAGTGACATACAGTACAAGAGCATGCTGCTCGCCATACTGTTGTCAATGAGCTGTCGTATCTTTGGTCAGATCTTTTGCCCATACCTCGTCAGGTACAGTACAAAAGATCTTCCCGTATCGTACGGATTGGCTTATTTGGGCGGGAGTATTCCCCCTCCCGCCTTTGTGCGGGATTGTTCCCGGCTTTGCTCATTCCTTCAGGTGACAACTGAATTATTGAGAGCTAAGTGCCTTGTGCGTGTAGCCTTGCTGCGCGGGTGGCCTTCCCTGATGGCTTGTATCCGCAGCTGCGGGAACAGGCGGAGTACTTCACCATTGGGAGGCATTTCCTGCGGGAACAGCTTGCGTACTGCTCGTAAGGACGTCACGTCTCTGAGCATGGTGGGTCCTGCGGATCCAGTTGGTTTCTGCGCAGACGTCTCTCTTCAAGGTGAGTCCTGCGGGTCCAACTGGGCTCTGCTGGGACCTACCTCTTCAAGTCCCCCCAGTCCAATGTTCTTCTCATGAATGTTTAATAAAGTGATGTGAACTTTTGGACTTAAGAAAAGGGTTTTGAAAAGGGTTTAGTTTAATGGTTTTCCATGGGGATTCTTCCCGCGGAAGTCCTTATGTCACTTACAGAAATTCCCGACTTTCCTGCTTGATCTTTGGGTATGATGCGGGTAGGTCTGTAACCTCCTCGCAAGTCAGGAGCGTTGAGTCCCACTTGTGGGGATTCTCCATGAGGTTTTGGTAGTTTTGAACATAGTGATCAATTATGTTAAAACCACCAATTCCATCCTGGAGCTTCAGACAATGTAGTTCTCGACGTTTCCGCTATGCGGGGATGTTATTCCCGTTTCGCAAAGCATTGCCCAGAAGATCCTTCTTGGTTTCAATTCCCTGCGGAGCGCTAGGTATGTGAAGGGTTTTGCCTTGACACTGTACCCGCACTCGTCTTACGGTTACTTTACTTTCAAGGTATTCCTGGCGTCAATTCCCTGCGGGTGCTAAGTATGTGAAGGGTTTTGCCTTGACACTGTACCCGCACCCGTCTTATAGTTACTTGGTTGCCAAGGTATTCCTGGCGTCAATTCCCTGCGGGTGCTAAGTATGTGAAGGGTTTTGCCTTAACACTGTACCCGCACCCGTCTTATAGTTACTTGGTTGCCGAGGTATTCTTGGCTTCAATTCCCTGCAGGTGCTAAGTATGTGAAGGGTTTTGCCTTAACACTGTACCCGCACCTGTCTTACAGTTACTTGGTTGCCAAGGTAAGGGGTATTTTCCCGCTTACTTTTGAATCTTTTTGAAATTTTTTGAAATTCGAAGAGTTGGTGAAAGGATAAGAACAGTCCAAACTGCTGAAACGTCGTGCGACGGTTTCTTCTGACTGTGTCAGGACGTGCAGGAAGTTATGGTGACGTGACAGTACATGGTCATTCCAGACGCTTTTTCAGGCGCGTGGGCGCAATTTTTCGGGCGCGTGGCCGCGAAATTAATGGTACGCGTCCTTTCAACAGCTGTTGCCAGCTTGCTTTTTGCCACGTGTCATAGTTTCATTGCACCTGCGATTTCTCTCTCTTCCGCATTAAATTCATCGCATTAATTGCGATTAGTATATAAAGGGGGAGATGGTTCTTTGTAATCCACACTTTCACTTTTCTCTTCATCTTCAAAACGATTTCCGGCGAATACTCACCTTTTCAGTCGAGCATTCTCTTGAAATCATTCTCTTTTTCATACGTGCAAGATGTCTTCTCACGATCTTGAGGCTACAGCCCAGGAGGCTGGGGTGTACGCCGATGACAAGAGTACTGCTGGCGAGTGCCAGTGTGCTCTGCCTGTCGATCTATATCAGTACATCGTCAGGAAGTTCATGCTCGAGTCTCTCGAGCCTGAGTTTCCTGAACCTCATCAGACGGTGTATGATGCCCCCAGAGGCAAGATCGGGGTATATGCCGCATTCTTTGTCTATGGGAATCTTAGGTTCCCCTTGACAAAGTTGGTGTACCGTGTCCTGGAGAGGCACGGTGTACACCTGACCGAGGTACACCCGATGGCAATCGCAAAGATTCGCCACTTTGAGTGGGTGTGCCGGATTCTGGGCGTTGAGCCCTTCGTCGACATCCTGATGACCTTCTACTCTTGGAGGTGCATCCAGGGGTGGTATACTCTGATAACCCGGATCAAGGGTTTGAAGATTTGCGCAACCGAGCGCAGTCTTCGTTCGTGGAAGCGGGAGTTCTTTTATATCTTCGCTCGCGCCATCCCCCTTGCCATGAAATTTAAGAATGGGCAAGCTCTCCCCAGCCTTCACGCCTCCAACTACCAGGAGGCGGAATGGTTTTCAAAGATTTCCCGAGTCCAATCTCCGGTTTACCGGTTTGCGGAGTCCGGGATGGTGATGCTCGGGATGAGCCGGGTGTGGAAGGATGCGGAGGCGCAAAAGATCCCGATCGTCCTTGAATACGGTTTGAACTCTGTCCCTTACGGTATGCTCTGTCTTCTTTGTTTGTATAGGTTTGTCTTCTAACTGTTTTTCTTTTATTTCAGAGGGGAACGACTTGCAGTCGCTCTTGTATCCGCGGGAGGCTGATAGTCCCGCTCGGATGGGTACTCGTGATCTAGATGAGAACGAGTTGCCCATCCTTGAACAGACGGCGGATCGGTTCGTGGAGGTCTATCCGCCAGGCCACGAGATCCTGAGCGCCAGGCGGCCAGGTAAGGCGTTATTCAACCCTCGACCCATCAATGCTGAAACCTCTGCTGGAATTCCTCTAATCTTGTGTTCTGATGAGGAATCCGCAGATGGTCCTCCGTTGGTGCGGAAGAAGAAGGCTGCCGGCGGGAAGGGAAAGGCGAAGGTGGCCTCCACTGCCGATCCGGTGCCTCGGTCTGATTCAGAGACCGAGAGCGAGGAGGTGGCGGGGAACCCGGGTGGTGATAGGACCACTGCTCCGGAGGCTGCGACTGTCACCTCCGGAGAGCCCAGGATGACGACGGTGAGCGGCGTAAAGAGGCCGGCTCCATCGGGTTCGTCCCCGCCTGTCCGCACTTTTAGGCTCAAGAAAACCCGTAAGTACAAACTTCCTTTATTTTTAACTTCGTAGCTTTCCATCATTAATACTTATCTTCTTTGTGCAGGCGTGGATGCTACCGCATTCCAGGGTGGAGCGGGGAGGAATACCTCCGGACCCATGACGGTAGGCTTGGTCAGCCTACCTGAGGCGACGACCCAGGCGGCTGCGCCTGCTTCAGTTGGTTCAGTTGCTCATCCCGTTGAGCCAACTGTTCCAACTGTGATGACATCACCGCCGGCTGTCAGTGCCATATTTACCGCATCTTTCACTGAGCCGGCGGTTACTTTTTCTGCGCATTCCGCAGCGGCGACCACGGTTGTGAGTTCACCTCCGGTGAGTTCACCTCCGTTGGTTTCTACCGCGGCGGCCTCCATGCCTCCGGCAGCTACAGCAGATCCTTCAGGTATGCTTGGGGCTTATCGCCAACCTCTGCCTCTTTCCCATCTGCCTGACCTCTTGGATGGATTTCCCTTGGGTTCAGGTGATGGGTTTGGCGGCTATCGGCCTGTTGTTGACCCTACAGGTGCGTAGGGTTCTTTTGGCCTTTTTTTTTTTTTTATATATCATCTTTTCCTAACTGCTCTTTGTTTTTTGCAGTGTCGGATTCCAATGAAGTGTATGTTCCACGATGGAACATCCGCCGAGGAACAACCCTTCGCACACCTGTGGAGTGCGTGGAGTGGGCTCGTCACGCAGCTCCCAATGGTGCGTTGGGGGGAAGCCATGGCTAGCTACCAGGAGGGTAGGCTAACCAATGAGCTTCGGGTTCTCCTGGCCCGGATGCAGCCGCGCGTCGAGCTGCTTTGTCGTGAAAACGACAAGTTAAAAGCAGCTCGCATTCAAGAAGTAGCTCAGGCGCGGGCTGTCCGGGAGGAGAACAAGAGACTTACCGCAGTGGCTGCGGAAAAGGAGAAGGCCTTCAAGGCCCTCGAGGTTGAAGTTCAGGCCCGGCTCGAGGCCCGTTCCAAGGCTGCCCAAGCTGTTAACGAACAGCTTCGGCTGGCTAAGGAAACTGCACGGAACGCAACCGAGAGGGCCACCAAGGCTGAAGCTGTTGCTGAGCCTCTATGCCTCGAGAATGAGGAACTTAAAGCCAAACTAGAGGCGCTCCAGCAGGCTCATGATGCCTTGGCGATGGAAGACGCCAAGAAGCTCCAAGAGATCTTGGACCAGAGGGGGGTGCTTGACCATACTGAGCGGAAGCTAAAGGGCGTTGAAGAGGCTGCGGCTAAAGAAGTGTTGCTTGCCAACCTCAACAAAAGTGAAGCCGAACGCGCCCGTAACCAAGCTCAAGCTGCCCTCCAGGAGGCACTGGTTACCAAGGAATGGCTTCTTCGAGAAGCGTTGTCTCAGGTAAGCCTAACTTCATAATGTCTTTACGCTTTTCTTTGTAAATAGAAAAGGTTTTGATACTTGTATATATATATTTTTTTTTTGTAGGTTGTGCATCGAGTCTTCACGGACACATCATACGACGATGCCATGAGCGCAGCCCTCAACGCTTCTCATGAGGATGGGGAAAAGGCCGGCTTCCTGCTTGGTCTAGGGTTCGTTGAGAAAGGCATCCCGCCTTCCAACTTCCCTTTGTATGATGTGGATACTGAAGCTGTTTATGACCAAGCAGTGAATCAGTATGCCGCCTTCCCGCATCAGGTGGTGGAGAAGGTGAACGAAGTTGCTGCTGCTGATGATGGGCTAGCTATCCTTAAAGATTTCCTTGAACCGCCACGCTCTACTGATGGTGCTGGTCCAAGTGGAAGTGGCCCTGAAGCTTGATCCTGAAGATCCCTTCCCACTGTTAGGATAGGTTTAGCTTGTATAGATTTATATTCTTGTAGGTGGGTAGTTACCCGGCCATTCTTGTAATGAATATTATGAAATATAAATCTTTGTGCGGGTAAGACCGCTACTTTCACTGGATTACTTGCTTTATAAACGTTATATGACTTGCTCATGCATACTTTAGTTTAAATTAGCAATTTTCCAAGTGTTTACAATAAGTTAACCTTTGAACGTGGTAGATAATAGGTTGAAGTTTTGCTTCCTCTTTCGTGATTGTGCGGGTAGGACCGTCACTTGCACTTAGTAGGATGGCTAAACTTTACCTACATCTAACCTGCGTGGAGGTTTTCCTCATCTTTTTAGAAATTTCTAGTGTTTAGAATAAGTTAACCTTTGAACGTGGTAGATAATAGGTTGAAGTTTTGCTTCCTCTTTCGTGATTGTGCGGGTAGGACCGTCACTTGCACTTAGTAGGATGGCTAAACTTTACCTACATCTAACCTGCGTGGAGGTTTTCCTCATCCTTCTGTTAGAAATTTTCTAAAGTATTTTGAATAAGTTAACCGTTCGACGCGCGGTTGTCAATAGGTTCGGTTTCCTCTCGTGATTTGTGCGGTTAGGACCGGCACTTTCATTTAGTTGGATGACCAAAGTTTACCTATGACTGACCTGCGTGAAGGTTTGCCGTTTTTTGGGTTTATGCGGGTTTTGCCGCCTTCCCCACGCAACGACTTTCCACGTAATTATGCGGTGAAAACCGGCATATCAGTGTTGAATAAATTAACCGTTCGACGCGCGGTTGTTAATAGGTTAGTGTTCAGTTTCCTCTATCATGATTCGTGCGGATAGACCGGCACTTTCATTTAGTGGGATGACTGAACTTTACCCTTAACTGACCTGCGTGAAGGTTTGCCGTTTTTTGGGTTTATGCGGGTTTTGCCGCCTTCCCCACGCACGACTTTCCACGTAATCATGCGGTGAAAACCGGCATCAGGGTTGAATAAATTAACCGTTCGACGCGCGGTTGTTAATAGGTTAGTGTTCAGTTTCCTCTCATGATTCGTGCGGGTAGACCGGCACTTTCATTTAGTGGGATGACTGAACTTTACCTTTAACTGACCTGCGTGAAGGTTTGTCGGTTTTTGGGTTTATGCGGGTTTTGCCGCCTTCCCCACGCAACGACTTTCACACTTATGTATGCGGTGAAGACCGGCATATCCGTGTGGAAAGTTCATAAAGTATAAATGTAAAATCATCAGCGTCGATATTCTAAGGAGAATCATTTCCATTAGAAGTGGCTCTGGGCCTTTTCTTTACAAATTTGGAATTGATCTACATGCAAACTGTGTAATTGAGCTCCCTTCCATGTTGGGATGGGAGTGCCATCGAGCCGATATGCACCTGGTTCGGGATCTCGTTGTTTACGCAGTATGTAGTCTCCAACATTGAAGCTGCAATTTTATTCGTGTTTTCCCCAACTGGGGTTCTACACGCATCAGCCTGCTCAGCGTTCATTGCGCCACGAGGTGCGCGAGCGTCCCATCTCTGACAAATGCTTCGACCATGTCCTTTACGTCTGTGCATTCTTCAGTGTTGTGGCATTTTGTCCTGTGAAAGTCACAGTATTTGCTCCGATCAGCATTGGGACGATGTCGGATTATTGGAGCCTTTGGCCATGGGAGCTCCTCAGTGGCGAATATCTCGGTGACGCTTTTGGTGAGTGGCGTCCATCTGGAGTTCTGTTTCGACTGTATGTTATCCCTTCCGCCTAACCGATGTTGCAAGCCGGATGAGGTGTCAAAGTTTACCCTTGACTGCCAAATGCCTAGCTTCCGCTTTTTGTTTAGTCGGGCGGTAAGGACGTTGTCTTCTCTTGTTTTCAAGGTGTAGAGGTTTGTGCTCTGGGGGAGATCTCTACCCAGTTGCTTCTCCGTTTCCGCAAAGCGTTTTGCTGCTGTCATGATGGCATCCCATGTGGATGGCATGCCATCTTTACCCGTTAAGGTGCGGATGAGCTCTGGGTCGTTCGCGCCCTGGATGAAAGCAGCGCGAACAAGATCTTCGCTGATATTACCCAGACTTAGCTTCTTTGAGTTGAAGCGAGTGATGAAGTCTGGCAAAGATTCATCTTCCTCTCGAATGCATTTGAGGATTGTCCATTGCTCTTCGGTATACTTTCTTTGTTGGCTGAAGTGTTGGCTAAACTTCTGTTGGAAGTCTGCCCAGTCGTAGATGTGGTTGACCGGTAGACGATCGAACCACGCTCTAGCTGGCCCAACAAGCGTCATTTGGAACATGTAACACCACGTAGGTTCCGTCCAATTACTGACGGTTGCCCCCGCTATGAATCTGTTTAAATGATCGTCTGGATCAGATATACCATCGTAAGTGCCGATGTTGGACATCTGTTTGGCACTTTTCGGGGCGATTGCTTCCGCAATGTCCCTTGCAAATTTGGACGTTCCCGCATTTGCCACAGTTGGTCTGAATGTTTTGGAGAAGTCACGTGGGTTTCCACCCGCGTTTTTTGGTTTGAAGGTTTCTCCAAAATGCCTTCTCGGTTGGGAGTCCGTTTCTTTACGCTTCCCTTTCGCCCTATGGCGAGGGTTTGCGTCGGTGTCGGATTCCTCCCGATCATCGTCCGAGGACTCGCACTCACTGCTCATGTTGAGCTGTTGAGTGCTTCCAAATTCGTCAGCCTGTTGGACGGAACGCAAGCGTTCGTCCAACTCAGCTTGGAATTCCTTCTGACGTGCCTCCGCCCACGCTTTAACTTGTTCAGGTGTTTGGCGGGGGAGTCTCGTCTGTTGTCTTTCCGCCTGGGTATTATTGAATCCCAGGGGATGGTTGTTTACTGCACTTGCCCCAGCTTGGGTAACTGGGGTAGTGTTCGTAAAATTTACTGCACTTGCCCCGGCTTGGGTAACCGGGGTAGTGTTCGTAAAAACTGTGTAGTCGCCGGTATTCCCCCCAGTAGCTAGGGTTGTGGTTACCGGAGTTTCTTTAACCATCTTTACAGAAGTTTGAAAAAACTGAAAAGAAATGTTCTAGCTTTTATGCACGGATGGCGCCAATGAAGAAACACTAACGGACCCTGGGCAGATTACGGATAATCTGGGGGTTAAATAGATGTTTCCCACGAGGGGTTAGATCCGGCAAAGATGGTTCTTCTGATAACCTGCAAAACAGACACCGTGAGCTCGTCACTGAGAAGGGGGGGGGGGGGTTCCTCCTTGTGACCACCCTCCAGCGTGAGAATCAGACTAGATTGCTCTTGAATATAAGTATATATTAAGAGATTGCTAGAGCAGATATCAGGTATAATATGTAAGATACAAGATAGTATATGATAAGATGAGATGATCATACCATTTGGGGTATTTATAGCTGAAGGTAGGTTTCCAAGAAGGTATAGCCGGCTGAATTGTATTCCTGTTCTACCAACTGTGGCCTACGCACGTGCTAGTTGGTTGGTAGGTAGTGGCTGACAGTGACCAGGCCTGCTGTGTACTATTCCTTTTCCACCAACTGCCGGCTATGCACGTGGTATGACAGGAGTTGGTGAGTAGGTAGCGGCTAATAGTGACATACAGTACAAGAGCATGCTGCTCGCCATACTGTTGTCAATGAGCTGTCGTATCTTTGGTCAGATCTTTTGCCCATACCTCGTCAGGTACAGTACAAAAGATCTTCCCGTATCGTACGGACTGGCTTATTTGGGCGGGAGTATTCCCCCTCCCGCCTTTGTGCGGGATTGTTCCCGGCTTTGCTCATTCCTTCAGGTGACAACTGAATTATTGAGAGCTAAGTGCTTTGTGCGTGTAGCATTGCTGCGCGGGTGGCCTTCCCTGATGGCTTGTATCCGCAGCTGCGGGAACAGGCGGAGTACTTCACCATTGGGAGGCATTTCCTGCGGGAACAGCTTGCGTACTGCGCGTAAGGACGTCACGTCTCTGAGCATGGTGGGTCCTGCGGATCCAGTTGGTTTCTGCGCAGACGTCTCTCTTCAAGGTGAGTCCTGCGGGTCCAACTGGGCTCTGCTGGGACCTACCTCTTCAATAACTCTATCAAGGAAATACTCTTCAATTAATTTGCTTCCCTCCATTTTCAAATAACGAAGATTCGAGTTGAACTAATATCATGACTAAAACTTGATGACCACCATATCAAGGGTTGATCTTAATGGCTCTGTCTTGAACCAAAAACCATCAAGAAGGAAGACAAGGATGTTTCAATTTTAGAGCAGAAACTTGATTATCCCTTTCCAATTGAAGTTTTTTAAAAGTGATTATGATCAACGATGGTCAAGCATTAAGCAATAATTTTCTATTAAAGTAAAAAATAGTCAATGGTTAGTTAGTGGCAATTATTGGGTCAGGTTGTGACACCCGGTAAATTCCCAACCCCTTAAACTAAGTAATCAACCTAATAATTAGGTGATTGTAAATATTATGCGCGCCATGTTAGTCAGCGCGTGCATTTGTTATGTGCGCCCTGCGCGAGCGCGCTATGTTAAGAATCAGCGCGGGCACATGCGCGAGCATATGTTAGAATCAGCGCGGGCATTTATGTTTGCCCTGCGCAAGCGCGCCATGTTAGTCAGCGCGTGCATGTGTTATGTGCGCCCTGCGCGAGCGCACCATGTTAAGAACCAGCGTGAGCATATGTTATATACGCCATGCGTGAACGTTTTGGCCTTATGTTTTCATGTAACTTAAACGTTATGTTGTCTATGGGTTGACCATCCCGCATGATGCTAAGGCGGGTGCATCCTACATCGTTTATGCGCGTGCGGAAGGGAACTAACCTACCCGCATGGCGGGAACGTTGAGAGCTAGTTTGTCTGAAGCTCCAGGATGGAATTGACTTCAACATGACTGATCACTATGTTGAAATACCAAAACCACCTGGAGAATCTACAAATGAAACTCAAATGTCCCTAACTGCGAGAAGGTTACGCACCTACCCGCAGCAAAGAAATGTTCTACACGCAGAAAGCTATGCGCACCAAGTTATACGCGCAGAACAACACTTAGTCAAAATGTTCAGATTTAAGGAAATTGTCCCCGCCCAAAAGAGGGCGGTAGCGTGTTTCAGAAAACTTCTACTTTTTACTGTACACTGTCTAAAGCACTGAAAAGCAAACTGTAAAAGTCAACTGCCAGCCACCCACTCTCACCAACCACAGCCCTGCATGTCCTGTCCATATCAAATCAGAATCTTTAATCTACTTTTCTACTCTTTTTAATAAATAATAATAATTTCCATACTTTATCATCATTTCAAAAGATTTCAATTCCCTAAAGCAAGGGATTATGTTCCCTTGAGTTTGCCTATAAATTTGTAGCCTAAACTATCACCCAAAACACACTTCAAAGAACTACAAACTTGCACTAATCCTTTCCCAAGCATCCGTTGTTTCCAGCTCCGATCCTGTTACTAGGTAAGCCGAGATTATAACCTTGAAATCTACCTTCCAACCCTTATATCTTGATCTTAATATATATATATTTGTTATTTAATCGTATTCTAGACCTTCGATTCCGAGGCCAACACCAAGAAAACCCGAATCTCGATTAATCCCTTAACAAGAACCACAGGTGAGTCTCACAGCCCCTATTTTCACTGTTTTCACTACTTTTAAACTGTTTTCGGGGCGAGGGACACGTACTTAAATAATGTTTTATCATGGTATACTTACAAGCTAAGCAAACGATTACGTGTTTAAGTTATGTTTCATGATGAGCAATGCGAACAGTTATCTATGGTTTTTCGATGATAGTGCACCAGATTCGAGTAAGTGATCACTTTACCATTGGAACTCCAAGGGTAGGGACTGCTGGTTTGATCCGCCCACTCGTAGGGGTCGCACCTCTTACACAGACGAGTGCCTAGTACGGTCATGGGGCAGTACTATGGGTTTGAGCCCGCTCGTAGAGGTCGCTCCTCTTACGCAGACGAGCGCCTTGTTTTCCGGCACAACGTCCGCGCGTAACCCGCGGGACGGTATTACAGCATATATTCGCTCGTAGTGGCAGCGCCACTTACACAGACGAGCACAGTTTTCCAGAAGTGTCCGCGCGTAACCCGCGGGACGGTATTACGTTATTTTAGCTCGTAGTGGCAGCGCCACTTACACAGACGAGCACAGTTCCCAGAAATGTTCGCGCGTAACCCGCGGAACGATTTTATCAGAATATGTTGATAGAACTATGTTTTACCAAGCATGTGTTTTAATGATGCTAACAGAATTATGTTTCAGAATGATTATGATGCAATACGATTTATCAAGTTACTAAAACTTGTGAACTCACTCAGTTTATACTGATTCAAATGTTTTTACGTGTCTTTCAGGAGATAACTAGGTAGCGCATGGAGTCACACTTAGAGCACCACACGCTGAACATCTAAAACAAGCTTTTTGGAAGATTTTGGTTTTATCCCCTCGATGCGCACGGTTACCCGCCGCGCAAGGGGATATGGCGAGGAAATCTTCAGTTTTATACTTGGATGTTTTTTTTTTGTAATCTTAATCAATGTAATGTATTTGTATTAAACATTTCATGCGCAATGAAAATCTTTGAATGTTTTGCAATGGCCCGTGCTTAAGTATCAATCCCCACTCGTGCGCGCCCGGCTGTTTCCGCCGCTCAGGGCCGGGTGTGACAGATTGGTATCAGAGCACTGGTTATAGCGAACTAGGAAAAGAAGTTTTTAACCTAGACTATAACCTTTGGGGAATCGCATGAAATATTTTTCAAAGAATATTTTCAAAAGAAAAATCACACACGCACTTAGGAACACGGGTCACAGTGTCTAGAGATAAGAACATTATGTGCTCTGAGTACATGCGCTAAGTTTGTTACATTTTCTTTTTATGAAAAGAATGCCTCCAACCAGAGCCAAGGGAATTACCATGACACCTGAGGAGCTCGCAGAAATAATCGCGCAGGCGATTGCAACGCATGAGGCCAGCAAGGCCGAATCTAGTCAGGGTCGCCAAGAGAACGAGACCCCAGAACCCGAATCAGGAGCCTTGGACAAAGGATGCTCCTATAAAACATTCATGGCCTGTAGGCCTTGGCCGTTCAAAGGCACCGAAGGAGCCATTGGGCTCTACAATTGGATTGACAAGATGGAGACAGTTCTCTCCATCAGCGGAAGTAGTGAAAACCAGAAGGTCCTTTACGCGACCTGCATGTTCCAAGAAGCAGCTTCATCTTGGTGGAAGCTCCAAGTAAAGACTTTGGGGCGAGAAGTTGCTCTTCACAAGACCTGGGAAGAATTGAAAGAAATGATGATGAGAAAGTTCTGCTCTCGCGCAGAAATTCAGAGCTTGCAACAAGAATTCTGGAACCACACCATGGTAGGAACGGATATCGATGCCTACACCAATCGTTTCAACGAGCTTTGCCAGCTGGTGCCAGACATGGCAAACACAGAAGAAAAGAAAATCGAGAGGTACATCTTTGGGTTACCTCCTGTCGTTAGAGTCCCGCTCAACGCCGCCGCACCTCCGACCTTTGACGAGGCGGTTGCGCGAGCCATCACCCTTACAAGGGATACGGTTCGTGCGGGTATGTTGACTGCTCGCTTGAACGAGCAGCGAACCTCTGACTCCAAGAGGAAATGGAACTCCCACCGAGGATTAGACTTCAAGCAGCCACCGCCCAAAAAGCAGGAAAGCACAAGGGTTTACGCGATTCAAGCCGCGGAACCATCAAGGAAAGGATACAGCGGGCCTTACCCATGGTGCAACAAATGCAAGTACCACCACGAAGGCGAATGCGCGAACGTCACGTGCGCCAAATGTGGCAGACCAGGACACAAGACGGTGAATTGCCGTGCTAAAGAAGCTGGAGCCAATGACAACTGCTACGCATGCGGGAAGCCTGGACACTTCAGTCGGGATTGCCCACAGAAAGGAAACCAAGCTCGCGGGAGAGCTTTTGTGATCGGCGCGGGTGAAGCAAAGGAAGAACCGAATGTGGTAACCGGTACGTTTTTGCTTAACGGTCATTATGCATCTGTCTTATTTGATACTGGCGCTGACCTAAGTTTTATATCCCATGAGTTTAAAAACTCCCTGGGCTTAGCGACCAGTAGGCTAGACAAACCTTATACTATAGAACTAGCCAACGGTAGGCAGTTATGCGCGAATGAAAGGACTGAGCAATGTGTATTAGTCATGGGAGGTCATGAGTTCAATATAAACTTGTTGTCAATAGATTTGGGAAGTTTCGATATTGTGGTAGGTATGGATTGGTTAGTCGAAAATCTCGCGGAGATTGTTTGTCATGAGAAGCAGGTTCGAATTCCACTGTTGAACGGAGAAACTTTGATGATTCAAGGGGAAAGAAGGGGAGTTGCGACGAAACTGATTTCATGCCTAAAGGCGCGTAAGTGCCTAAGGAAAGGGTGCTACGCCTTCCTGGCGCATGTAGTAGAGAAAGGAGATGAGCGAAGAATTGAAGACTTACCAGTAGTGCGCGAATTTCCAGAAGTTTTTCCTGAAGAATTACCCGGGTTACCGCCGCCGCGACAAGTCGAGTTTCGTATTGATTTGGTCCCAGGAGCTGCGCCAGTAGCTCGAGCGCCTTATCGCTTAGCTCCATCTGAGATGCAAGAGCTATCCAATCAGTTACAGGAACTATTGGATAAGGGTTTCATACGCCCAAGCTTTTCACCTTGGGGAGCTCCAGTACTGTTTGTAAAGAAGAAGGATGGTTCGTTCCGGATGTGTATTGACTACAGGGAGCTGAACAAGCTGACAGTCAAAAATCGGTACCCCTTACCGAGGATTGACGACTTATTTGACCAGTTGCAGGGATCCAGTTATTATTCGAAGATAGATCTACGGTCAGGATACCACCAACTTAGGGTCCATGAGGAAGACGCGCCAAAGACAGCCTTCCGAACCAGATATGGCCATTATGAGTTCTTAGTGATGCCTTTCGGGCTAACTAATGCGCCAGCTATATTCATGGATCTGATGAACCGTGTGTGCAAACCATACTTGGACAAGTTTGTGATTGTGTTTATAGATGATATTTTGATTTACTCTCGAACCAAGGCCGAGCATGAGCAACACCTGAGAATGATTTTGGAATTGTTGAGGAAAGAAAAGTTGTATGCGAAGTTTTCCAAGTGCGAGTTTTGGCTTAGAGAAGTTCACTTTCTCGGTCACGTTGTAAACGAGAAAGGAATACACGTCGATCCTTCTAAGGTTAAAGCCATCGAAAACTGGGAAGCGCCAAAAACCCCAACCGAGGTGAGGCAATTCCTTGGACTAGCTGGCTACTATCGACGCTTCATTGAGAACTTCTCCAAGATAGCTCTACCTCTGACCGCGCTAACTCAGAAAGACAAGGCGTTTATTTGGGGCGAGAATCAGGAAGCGGCATTTCAAATGTTGAAACAGAAGTTATGTAGTGCGCCAATCTTATCCCTGCCCGAGGGGACAGATGACATCGTTGTCTACTGCGACGCTTCACACCAGGGACTCGGATGTGTCCTTATGCAGCGAGACAAAGTTATAGCGTATGCCTCGCGCCAACTTAAGACCAATGAGAAGAACTACACAACGCATGATTTAGAACTTGGAGCTGTTGTCTTCGCGCTAAAGATTTGGCGCCATTACCTCTACGGTACGAAATGTGTAATCTTTACGGATCATAAGAGCCTCCAACATATATTCGATCAGAAGGATTTAAACATGAGGCAACGAAGATGGGTTGAATTGTTAAATGATTATGATTGCGAGATCAAGTATCATCCGGGGAAAGCGAATGTGGTAGCAGACGCGCTAAGCAGAAAGGAGCGAATAAAAACGCTACGAGTCAAGGCTCTAAGGTTGACCATTCACGCAGATCTCTCTACCCGCATCCGAGACGCTCAGCAAGAAGCCTTGAAACCAGAGTTTGTTAAAAACGAATGCCTTGGGGGTATGATTAAGAATTTGGAACTAAAAGGGAACAACACTCGATATTTTGCCAACCGCATATGGGTCCCTCTCAAGGGAGGATTGCGCGAGCAAGTTTTAAACGAAGCTCACAAGACGCGGTATTCCGTACATCCTGGCGCAGACAAGATGTACCAAGATGTTAAAACGCTGTATTGGTGGCCCAATCTTAAAGGCGCCATCGCGATGTATGTCAGTAAGTGCCTGACGTGTTCAAAAGTAAAGGCTGAATACCAGAAACCATCGGGGTTGCTTCAGCAGCCAGAAATTCCCATGTGGAAGTGGGAACAAATCTCTATGGACTTCATCACCAAACTGCCAAGGACACCTGGGGGTTATGACACAATATGGGTTATTGTAGATCGGCTAACTAAGTCAGCACACTTCCTGCCGATTAAAGAAACTGATAAAATGGAAAGGTTAGCCCGACTGTATATTCGAGAAGTAGTTTCAAAACATGGAGTCCCAGTGTCCATCATTTCTGATAGAGATAGTCGGTTCACCTCAAGGTTTTGGAGATCATTACAAGAGGGGTTAGGTACTCGACTGGACATGAGTACGGCTTATCACCCCCAAACGGATGGACAAAGCGAACGAACGATCCAGACATTGGAAGATATGCTGCGCGCGTGCGCGATCGATTTTGGAGGTAGTTGGGATAACCACCTCCCGTTGGTTGAATTTTCTTACAATAACAGTTATCACACAAGCATTAAGGCTGCGCCGTTCGAAGCTTTATATGGGCGCAAGTGTAGATCCCCACTGTGTTGGGCTGAAGTGGGCGACAAGCAAATGACTGGTCCAGAAGTGATCCAAGAAACAACAGACAAGATTTTTCAGATAAGGGATCGCCTTAAGGCAGCACGCGACAGACAGAAAAGTTATGCTGATATGAGAAGGAAACCGTTGGAGTTTCAAGTAGGGGATAAAGTACTTTTGAAAGTCTCTCCATGGAAGGGAGTCCCCCGTTTCGGTAAGCGAGGAAAGCTAAATCCGCGCTACATTGGACCTTTTGAGATCCTGGAGAGGATCGGTCCAGTTGCTTATAAACTCCGTCTACCCGCCGAACTCAGTGGAGTTCATGATACGTTTCATGTATCCAACCTCAAGAAATGTTTATCTGACGAAACGTTGATTTTACCGGTGGAAGAAATTCATATTGACAAACAGCTGCACTTCGTAGAAGAGCCTATAGCAGTAACCGATTGGAAAGAACAAAGGTTGCGCAGAAGCAGAATCAAGTTGGTAAAAGTTCAATGGAACTCAAGGCGTGGGCCTGAATTCACTTGGGAAAGAGAAGATCAGATGCGCATAAAATACCCACACCTCTTTCAGAATATGGCTTCTGCCAGCAACGTCTCCTAAATTTCGGGACGAAATTCGTTTAACGAGGGGAGAATGTGACACCCGGTAAATTCCCAACCCCTTAAACTAAGTAATCAACCTAATAATTAGGTGATTGTAAATATTATGCGCGCCATGTTAGTCAGCGCGTGCATTTGTTATGTGCGCCCTGCGCGAGCGCGCTATGTTAAGAATCAGCGCGGGCACATTATGTGCGCCCGGCGCGAGCATATGTTAGAATCAGCGCGGGCATTTATGTTTGCCCTGCGCAAGCGCGCCATGTTAGTCAGCGCGTGCATGTGTTATGTGCGCCCTGCGCGAGCGCACCATGTTAAGAACCAGCGTGAGCATATGTTATATACGCCATGCGTGAACGTTTTGGCCTTATGTTTTCATGTAACTTAAACGTTATGTTGTCTATGGGTTGACCATCCCGCATGATGCTAAGGCGGGTGCATCCTACATCGTTTATGCGCGTGCGGAAGGGAACTAACCTACCCGCATGGCGGGAACGTTGAGAGCTAGTTTGTCTGAAGCTCCAGGATGGAATTGACTTCAACATGACTGATCACTATGTTGAAATACCAAAACCACCTGGAGAATCTACAAATGAAACTCAAATGTCCCTAACTGCGAGAAGGTTACGCACCTACCCGCAGCAAAGAAATGTTCTACACGCAGAAAGCTATGCGCACCAAGTTATACGCGCAGAACAACACTTAGTCAAAATGTTCAGATTTAAGGAAATTGTCCCCGCCCAAAAGAGGGCGGTAGCGTGTTTCAGAAAACTTCTACTTTTTACTGTACACTGTCTAAAGCACTGAAAAGCAAACTGTAAAAGTCAACTGCCAGCCACCCACTCTCACCAACCACAGCCCTGCATGTCCTGTCCATATCAAATCAGAATCTTTAATCTACTTTTCTACTCTTTTTAATAAATAATAATAATTTCCATACTTTATCATCATTTCAAAAGATTTCAATTCCCTAAAGCAAGGGATTATGTTCCCTTGAGTTTGCCTATAAATTTGTAGCCTAAACTATCACCCAAAACACACTTCAAAGAACTACAAACTTGCACTAATCCTTTCCCAAGCATCCGTTGTTTCCAGCTCCGATCCTGTTACTAGGTAAGCCGAGATTATAACCTTGAAATCTACCTTCCAACCCTTATATCTTGATCTTAATATATATATTTGTTATTTAATCGTATTCTAGACCTTCGATTCCGAGGCCAACACCAAGAAAACCCGAATCTCGATTAATCCCTTAACAAGAACCACAGGTGAGTCTCACAGCCCCTATTTTCACTGTTTTCACTACTTTTAAACTGTTTTCGGGGCGAGGGACACGTACTTAAATAATGTTTTATCATGGTATACTTACAAGCTAAGCAAACGATTACGTGTTTAAGTTATGTTTCATGATGAGCAATGCGAACAGTTATCTATGGTTTTTCGATGATAGTGCACCAGATTCGAGTAAGTGATCACTTTACCATTGGAACTCCAAGGGTAGGGACTGCTGGTTTGATCCGCCCACTCGTAGGGGTCGCACCTCTTACACAGACGAGTGCCTAGTACGGTCATGGGGCAGTACTATGGGTTTGAGCCCGCTCGTAGAGGTCGCTCCTCTTACGCAGACGAGCGCCTTGTTTTCCGGCACAACGTCCGCGCGTAACCCGCGGGACGGTATTACAGCATATATTCGCTCGTAGTGGCAGCGCCACTTACACAGACGAGCACAGTTTTCCAGAAGTGTCCGCGCGTAACCCGCGGGACGGTATTACGTTATTTTAGCTCGTAGTGGCAGCGCCACTTACACAGACGAGCACAGTTCCCAGAAATGTTCGCGCGTAACCCGCGGAACGATTTTATCAGAATATGTTGATAGAACTATGTTTTACCAAGCATGTGTTTTAATGATGCTAACAGAATTATGTTTCAGAATGATTATGATGCAATACGATTTATCAAGTTACTAAAACTTGTGAACTCACTCAGTTTATACTGATTCAAATGTTTTTACGTGTCTTTCAGGAGATAACTAGGTAGCGCATGGAGTCACACTTAGAGCACCACACGCTGAACATCTAAAACAAGCTTTTTGGAAGATTTTGGTTTTATCCCCTCGATGCGCACGGTTACCCGCCGCGCAAGGGGATATGGCGAGGAAATCTTCAGTTTTATACTTGGATGTTTTTTTTTTGTAATCTTAATCAATGTAATGTATTTGTATTAAACATTTCATGCGCAATGAAAATCTTTGAATGTTTTGCAATGGCCCGTGCTTAAGTATCAATCCCCACTCGTGCGCGCCCGGCTGTTTCCGCCGCTCAGGGCCGGGTGTGACACAGGTGTTCTTTCTGAAATTTGCTAATACTTAGTTTGTGACTGTTTCGAGTAATAGTTGTTTTCTCAACCACTTACAAAGGGGAATGGTGTAAATTAGGTGTTCAAAACCTGATATCCGGAGTTTCGGATATCTGAATTTTGGATATCCGAAAATTTCGGATAGTCAATTTCGATATCCGAATCCGTATCCGAAATTTCGGATATCCGAACTTCGGATATCCGAAATTTCGGATCGGATTCGGATTATCCGTTCTGATATCCGAATTCTTAAAAATAAATAAATAAAAACATATATATATATATAAAGCACACAATAATCTATACTATATATAATATACCAATTATAGGCAAATTAAGACACTCTCCTTTAAGTAATTTACAAGATTTAATGCATTATGTACAACACTAATTAAGGACAAAAATGTAATTGTAACTTTAAATCTCACGATAGTTACAAGTTTCATCCCTTAAAATTACAACTTTGGTCCTTTGTCTTTTACTTATATATTATTTTATTTTCACTTTTAACCCAATTACCCCCACGATTTTAAAACGATCATAATTTTTTCGTACGCTAATATTTTTTAAAATAAATGACATCATAAAAACGAGCATTTTATTATCTTTAATTTGAGTATGATATTGCTATAGTTTTCGAAGTAAAAAAAATTATGCAAAAATGTTTGCTGTTTGCTTTTGATGGTTTTAAATTATACCATGAGCCAACTTTACCCATTTTTTGTTATCGTCAAAAACCGATACTAAACTGTGTCTAATTAAAACCCAACTAAACTGAACCATTACCAACGATTAGGTTCCGATATAGTTTGTAATTCGATAAAAAAAATTTTGAGTTTAAAATTTAAAATAAGAATTATAAATCTGCATATATATTCACTTCAAAACTAAGCATCAACTAATACGTTATTAAGAGAATCATACTATGAACAAAAATAACTTTGGTGACATAAATAATAAACCTTATTAGAATAAATAGAATGCGAAATCATAACAAGAACAAAGATTATAAAAAAACCATACTGAAAATTTGGTTAAATTAAAGTTGTGATAGACGATTTTGCTCGTATTAAATAAAACTTCGGTTAACTATATTTTAACTATGTCTAATATATATTATATCCAATGTTAAATAAGTAAATAATTAACATTTCAATATGTATGGTCAGCTCCGGTTTCAACCGTGAAACCAAACTGGTAAACAGTCATACAGTTTTAAACAAAATAATGAACACCCAGAAATTTGTTATATGATTATCAAAGTATGTGTTTCCAGTTTCCCGCTGCATCGCACGGGCACTCTTCTAGTTTTACTACATATACCAGTTTAGATTTTTTTACACAATATATTAACAGATCTTGGTGCTGCAAAAAAAAAATACAAAAATAATTTTAATGAATTACTCTTTGCCACAGACAAGGGATCTTGAAGCTTTCATATTCAGTGACGTTTGATTGTTTGAAGAAGGTTCTCAAAGAATTTGCCATTAACAGAAACAATGGAGTAGGGTAGCGAGATGCAGCGACGAGTTTCGATAACCACGGGGACAGTCAATATAGCAGGCGGTTGTGAGGCGACCTCCGGCGATAGCGGCGTCGATAGCGATAGTCTAACAGGGAAAGTTGAAGGCTTGCAGATTTAACGACGAGAGGCGATTTGACGGCGAGAGGCAGATTTGAAATTAGAAGTGCGGGATTTGATAAAGTTTGGATTTTAGGGTTCCCAGATTATACATAAATATAAAAATAATTAAAAAATAATTAAATTTAATATTTCGGATAGTTCGGATATCCGAACTATCCGAAAATTCTCAAAATTGTTATCCTAATCCGAATTCGAATTTTCGGATATCCGGGATTCGGATTTCCGAAATTTCGGATAATTCGGATTCGGATTCTCGGATAATTCGGATACGGATGTTTTTGAACACCCCTAGTGTAAAGTGCTATTTCTAAAACATGGTTTGTCAAGCTAAAATTTTGGGTCCGTAACTTCGGTCACCCAGTGACGAAGTCCAAGTTTCGCCACTGTTTGTAACCATCTAATGTTAACGAGTTACTCCAATACATGGATAAAAGAACTTGTTAGCTTCAATTTATTAGAGTAAATGATAGGATTTTCACCGGTAACGAATAGAAATTTGGATCGATTAATAAAACGGATAGAATAACGGCTCGTTTTCGGATACAGACACACCACCGAACCAAACCGAAGGGCCGCGATAACCAACCAGAGATACAGATTCACCACTCCGGATAAAATCGTGTCTAAGATCATCACTCGAGATGCCAAAATCAAGCTAGCAAAGACGAAGTAAATTTAACTCAAAATCCATGTGAGAGAAAATTAACACATTTTTTTAATCAAACTTCAACTGATTTCATTGATGCTCAAACATCGATACATAAAGGAAGGAAAAGAAATAACAGTCCACTACTTCATATCCTAATTCTAAGGAAAGTAAATAAACTAGAGTACTATTATGAAAGCAAGAAAAACAATTGGATAAAATAAGAAAGTATAAACTTTAAAACTAATGGATAACTGATGGAGGTGATGGTAGTGAACGTGGGTCTCCTCTTGCATGGCCCCTTTTTTATTTAAATTATTTATTATTATTATTATTATGAAGCTCTCTATTTTCCAACCGAAGCCCATCGGTATTTGCCCACAACCCATTTCAAATGATCCGCACACCCACTGCTATCATTCTCTCCTTCTTTGAAAGAGTTTGTCCTCACTTTGAATGCTATCATCATCTTCATTAGCCCATCTTCGTGGCGAACAAGTACAATCCCGGGGGTTTGTTGTGGAACCAAATTGGGCTGATCCCTTTGAGCCGTAACTATGTGTGATGAGACTGCCCAAGGACCCAGGGCCGTCTTTGAGGCATGGCAGGGTAGTCGACGGCCACATGCCCGACACTTCGCTAGGCCCGAAATTTTATTTTTTATTTTAAAAATTATATGTATTTTTTATCAAAAACATGTGTATAATTAATGTTCCAACACAATTACATAACCACTATCTTGGTCTAATGGTAAAGGGGTATGACATCTATCCAAAGGTTGTGGGTTCTAGTCTTATTTGAGACAAATTTAAGCTTATTTTTATACAAAAGTTTTTTACACAACTTAAATAATAATCAAATAAGCTCATTTATAATTAAATTGTTTAAACCCAACAAAATGTTTCTTTTACTTAAGGCCCAAAAAAAAGTTCGTCTTTGGCCCAAATTTTTTTTCGTCTTTTCGAAGCCGGCCATGCAAGAACCCGTAACTACGTCCCACCGGGTGTGCCAAATGATAGCAGTGGGTGTGCTGGTCATTTGAAATGGGTTGTGGGCAAATACCCATGGACTTCGGTTGGATAATAGAGAGCTTCATAATAATAAATTTTTTTTTACGTGTCCTATGGTATCGAACCGACACGATTTCGATCGGTATTGACAATCGAACCGACACGATTTCGATCGGTATTGACAGTGCCAACACTATTCATAAGTAAGTAAAAACACGTATGTTACATATAAGAATACATATATGTAAAAGAAGCGTATGCTAAACCAAATAAAAACAATAAAATTAAATAATCACTTTATATAAAAACTATATCTATGAGACCATGATAAAACCAAAAGGTAATCCAAAAAATTCATATTCTAAAAGGTCAGATTCAAGACTTGAACTTGCACCATTGCATTTGTGCAAGCGCAAGCAACAACCTATGGAATACACATTTAACCATCACACCATCTTATCATATTGTTAGACTATCAAAATATTTATTTAAAATGGAAGTTAGACGGCTTTTGAAAATTTTGTGGCACCAACAACCACTTTTTATCTATACAAGCCGCATTGCGGTAGCACAGCAACGTGAATTTTGTTGGTATCGGTTAATTTCGTTACGATAACGACACTAATAGAGAAAATAATATGCAAACATCAAAAATAGTATCGACACACGTACAAGATACGTTCAAAATGACACGAATTTGTTTACGATACCGGCACTCATAGCTTATGATACAAGTAACATATCTAAAATGATGTTTACTCGATCGTTAAAGTCTAGGCATTGCAGCAGTGCATCGATGTAAGTTCGGTCGGTATCGATATGTTCGTTATGGTTCCGAAAATAAACCCATAAAAAAAATACTTAGTTAAAATATTTAAAAGAAATACAATAACAGTGTATTAAAAAAAGAAAACAAATACAAAAGAATGGTCTGCTTCACCAAAACCCACATAGAAATATCAAATAAGAAAGCATAAAGAAAAAAGAAACTTGATACCCTGTTACCGTGGGCATCAAAACTGCGTGTTGAGCCAGATATATAGCATTAACACCCATCAGGCTATGACATCTATATTGTTTTAACATCAATATGTTTAGATTAAATTCTGAACTGAACTGATAATATTTAGAAAAACAGTTTTGAGGTATCGACATTCCAACTTTTATCTATATATATAATGGGTCTATCGTAATATTCTATCAAAAAATAAAATTAATTACTTAATTAAAATTAATGGGTTCGGTCAGTCACTCTGCTGAAATGTTTGTTAAGATGGCAGGCCTTAAGGACACTAAATAGATATGGGCTTGAAATGTTTGTGTAATCTTCTCCCTCGTTATTCACGTATATGAAAGTTGTTTAAAGTGGAAAAATGGCCGACTTGGGAATGCATTATGATCATTTTTGTTTATTAGTATGGTTCGAACCGGCCGGTTGAGCCGGTATAACCGGATTTCGTGCATGGCCCAGTAGTTTAACAATTTACTAAACCTTCGAATCAGCGATTTTTCTAAAATACCCGTTAAATCCCAGTTTTAGCCCAAAAGATTTTTTACAACTTGCAACCTGTATTTTATATATGAATAAAATCATAAACTGATTGCACATATTTAGTTTACAAAAACTTTGCTTACAAAATTGTGTGTAGGGACTTTTTGGTAATGGATTAACTTTAGGATTATTGTTTATTATTATTATGGATACTTATATTATTGTGTCGTTTTTTGAGTAAAAGTTGCATTTATATGAAATTACTGTGTAAACTATTTAACCAGTTAAACTTCCTCATACAGCCAGGCTCAACCGGTTGTATAAATTTTTTACTATTTTAGCCCAATCGGATACGAGTAAAACATTGGTCTTCAAAACATCGTGTAACACCATCTTTTCGCATGTAACACGATTAAAGAAATTCAATACTAAAGACATGTATTGATGATGGTACGTGTTAACAAATTACAATATATTTTATTTTTGTATGGCAAATGAGTTTGTTTAAACTTTAACCTGTTCATGCAATACATCATTTTTTAAAGACATAATTTTTTTATTCAAATCCTGTAATCCCGTATAATAGACGGGATATATGCTAACCTATTAACAAGCTCTATATACCCTCAAGATCCAATTGCAATAAAATTCAATATTTGGTGTTTAAGTTACATTATTAAAGATTTTATAAATTTTTATGAACATATATTCGTTACATAATTAAAAAACGACGAATATATATGCTTTTAGGGATAAATAAAAAGTCTGAAGATTTGATGAAATTTTATGAAAGTATATTTTGTTTGATAATAAAACCCTAATCTAAAAATGTGACCCTTCTTCCCCAAGAAACTTCACAATAGCCTTAACTTCCAAGCTGCTATAAAAATACGTTCTAATCATGTTTCATTAGGTTACACTGTACTGATCCAATATGACTTCTTCACTGCGCCTCATTACTTACAACCTCGTCACAAGAACGTTCGGCCGTCCAGTGGTTATCTCTTCGTCTCGTTTCCTTAGCACTGACGCTGCTTCAAAAGATGGTAATTTTCTTGTTCTTTACCTGTCTGCTAACTAATTTCTTACCACAGGCACGGGCCTTCTGAAATAGTGGTAGCCTAGTTGCTTGTTCTAGAGTTCCTCGAGGTGGTTTTACCCGCATGTTGGGTTTTGGGGCAGATCTGAAGCATCAAATAACGGGGGAATCATGCCTATGTTTTCGAATGTAGTAGACCAGTTTTTTTATTTTTTAACAAACTATCTAATGAATCTTGGTTGATTTCAGAATCAGGTTTAAGAAGCCTGTCACCCATAATTTCTAAAATCATATTCAGCTCGTATTTGTCGGACTATGAAAGATCCTTCGACCTGCATATGCATGGATTGGACAGTAATGAACACCAGCATGTATTCCTGAAAGCGGAACACAAAGCCTTGCCCAAGCAAGGAAAAAAAATAGATATCTCATCCGGCCAACAAAGATGATGAGAAGTGATATCAAGGAAGAGATGCAAGATGGAATGGTAACTCTTCCCAACAAAGATCACTTAATGGCTAACATCGGCGCTAGCATTATAGCTAGTTTCAATGGCATCTCCGCTAAGTACAGTTGGTGTTACTATGGTACGTAGGTGCTTTCTCACCATTTTTTGTTATAACGGCCGTCGGACCTCTATCTGGACAGCCGTTTGAAACTTGTGGGATTAGATGACAGTCAGCTGACCCATTCTTTATATATACTGATTATATATCTTGTTTCGTTTTCAGATATGTTCTTTGATAGATCGATTCTAGGGAGGGAATTATGCCCTATAATAGCGAAGCCGTCGTCAATTAATTCGTTCACAATGCGTAAAACAGAGGATGCTGACAACCTATGGATAAGCATGGATATTCCTGGAAATGGGAAGATGAAGTTAACAACCCATGGCCTAACCATGTCGTTGGAAATGAAAGACGTGAAGAGAGAGTGCGTGAAGACGTATTTCAATTACGGTACTTTTTTCATTGAAGGAAAATCAAAGAGGCATCACTATATCACTGGCGTACATTTACCAGAGGGCATCCACAAGAAGCATAATATGATCAAGAGACAGATGACAGATGGGGTATTCTATGCAAATATTCCTTGTTGTGTGAAAAAGGAGGAGCTCCGTGAGATCAAAGATCAATTGAACTTTGTTAGGAAATCCGAAATCGAAGAACAAATTTTTAAAGGAAGTTAGGAAATCCGAAATCGAACTTTGTTTCTTGAATAAATCGTTTTGCTAATTAGTAAGGTTTAATCATGGCCTTTTGTGTACTAATTAATATCAATGCCTATTTTTTTAACGACCAGTTCGGTTCACTAATGGTTGCTCACCCACACGATTTTCTCTATCCCAGCCCCAAGGCGAAAACCACATATATGTGAGAATATCTCCTAGTCTAACTTGAGCCCTTTATTTTTTGTCTCAAGTGAGACTTAAACCCATCTCCATTTTAAATGTATTCGGTGCCAAACTCTAATTAATGGGACTAGAGATCATTGACATAGTCAGTTCTTCTTTTAATACAATTTAACCTTAGTATTGTATTAAAATAAATAAATTATGACCTTATGTATGTGTATTTAACAGTTTTAAAAAATTGACAAGACGATAACTATAAGCAGAAAACATATTCAGCTAAGAATAATGGGTTACGTTAAGAAATCAGATGATTGTCTTCCTGGCAGAGTAAACTGAAGAAATGGTGAAGAAACCTTACATCTCAAAATAATGGCGAGAACAATCAGATGAAAAATGGAAATATTTCGACTTAGCCACTCGGATATACCTTGTCGTGACGTTATGATGCAGTTTTGACAAATTTTAATGAGTGGGACACCTCCTTTCATGGATTAAGAGACATTAAAACAAGATGAGTTAAAGTATTTTATAAAATCTTCAATACTCACACATAATAATTTAAAAATAATTTTAAATGCAATTCATGGATTCGCTAATCAATTGTGTCTATCAAAAAATAAGGCATAAAAATTGCATGGAATTAGTTACATTAAGAAACTAGTTTCCTTTGTCAATAAATACAAACAACATTCCACTTCCATTATAATATCACGATTTATTAAATTCTATATATAATCCGATTTCAAAAAACTAATTTCGAGGTTTCCTTAATTGACTATGAAAGATTTATACTAATTAACTGCACACTTTTTTATTCATTCACATTAGATGGGTTAGACACTTTAGAATAACTAATTTATAATCTTCCAATTTCCATATCTTTACACTCATTATTAACACCCGGTAGAAATTGTCACACCCTGAAAATCTTAATTTAACAGTGGAAGACTTTTAACCAAGTCATCCAGGTTTTGACAATCGCTGTTAGCCAATCATAATAAAGTATAGTAAAATAATAATCAAAGTTTGACTTCTCAAAGAAACTTTTTTATTATCAAAACATAAGTTTACACGTGCATAAAAACACGGTTATTACCAGGTTACTTCCCATATTCAAACACGACCAGCCTCTTTCTCCTCCATCGCCACGAAGCCATCACTTACCTGAAAAGCATATTAAAATCGTTTGTCAACAAATTGTGTTGTGAGTTTACCTTTATAATAAAAATAATCCGTATATATATATATATATATATATATATATATATATATATATATATATATATATATATATATATATATATATATATATATATATATATATATATATATATATAACAACATCCATATAATGATCTTTTGTCATTATATACCAACATCAACTCGTGTGTAATCATCACTACACTCCGAATGATATTAAAAGCATCCCGTGTGTAATGGACTATCGCCATTATAACACAAACCCGTGTGCAATGATCTACCGTCATTACATCACAAAACAATAGGCATTTTACTTCTTAAACAAATCGTGCTGCTGTAGACGAGCAAAGAATACAACATTACGTATGACTATCATAGTTGATGACCTGATACATACCATACTCAAAATACACCCACTTCTAACCCAACGCGATGGAAGTAGGGGGAGTCACCCCATAGATCTACCCATTTCTGTGCCCCTTTCTAGGGTTAATCGTTATTTAGCCAACTAAACTCATCTTGCATTTTACACGGTTTGTAAAATAAAATGCCTTTTAAAAATATCGATGTAATCAATATGTAATAAAGAATATGCTTTTCCCCAAAACATTTACAAAGACATTTAAAAATAATTCTAGTTAAAAACGAGGGGGGTTCTTAGAGAAACTCACGGTTTAAAGTCTTTTTCTCCAAAATATGTGTGTCATATATTAGTATATGTTTTGTTAATAAAATCATTGTTTGAGTCTTAGTTTATAAAAGTTTTTTTTATTTATTATTCCTACTCTAATGTCCATGCAAGCATACTGTAACACCCCGACCAAAGGCGGATTATACATCGGGGCGCCACATATTGTTTCATTACTCGTGACACTATTGGGTGTCAATATTTAATAAATATATTCATTCGCGCACGCGCAACGTAAACACAAAATATCATAAATCAATATATTATAAGGCAAAATATTAGAACAACAAATAACTTGTCTTGATACATTTTAATCTAGGTCCAAAATAAAGAAAACTTCCTATGTGTCCACAAGCTCCAAAACAGCTACTGCAAACCTGAACATGTGTTAAAATAAACGTCAAACACTTGCGTGTTGGTGAGAAATCAAGTTTAATACAATACATAGATAACAATAAATCTGCGCGCAACACGTGTATGTCTGGTGTTTAACAAGGGTGTAATCAGATTGTGATCAAGCCTAAATAGATCATAGCTCATAGTTCATAGTTCAATCCGTGCTCCCAAATGAGCACAAAAACAAGAAAACATCTGTGCAAGTGTAAACAAAGAAAACCGTAAACGATAGGTCTCCCGTGTTCATCTAATGGATCCATGAAAACTTCGGAATAGGCCGAACAAAGCGGTTAATGATACACACATACAAATAAACAGCCAAGTAAACGTCCTCAACACATGGGATACTGCGCGACTAAAGTTCATAAACAAGTTTAAGACTCTAAGTTTGTACGAACACATGAACATCCCAAAACATTAAAAATAAAAAGGGATTAGGTACGAGATTACTCACTTGATAAACGATGCGGTGTAAGATAAAGCAGGAACCAACTTTAAACAAGCACAAGTTAACCTATAAATAAGATTATTGTTTTAATGATTTGTTTTAAGTCTTGATATAAGTTAGCATAATTAATAAGTAAATTATTATATATAATATATATTACCGGAAAAGCAGGGCAGAACAGGGAGGAAGACGGAGGCAGAGAGGGAGGCGACAGAGGATCAACGGCAGAGAGCAAGGAGGAACAGGAGAGTTTAAGTGCTTTGTGTGTGTAGTGTTAGGAAATTAACATTATTATTTATAGGGAAACCCTAGGGAACATAATCCCTAGAAAAGGGGAAAAGATCTCCAAAAAGTAAAAGATTCCAAAAGCAAAAGATATCAAAAGATATGGCAGCTGCAGGAACAAGGAAAAGCTGACAGGTAACAGTAAACAGGCATGGGCGGGTTAGATAAAGGTACTGGTCAAGAATGGAAAAGCAGATCTCAAAAGATTATGTCAGTCACTTTTCCTGTCAACCAATGGGGTTGGTGCGCATGCTGCGCCAAAAGTGGCTTTTCAGACATAAGACAGGTTAGGTCAACAGCACAAAAGATAAGACAACACAAAAGTAAACGGCTGGATTACTCAAGACATAGCGCGAGAAAGCTTGAGCGCGAAGGCAGACACAGAAGGTCAAGAGTGCGCGAGCGCGAAGGCAGACAGAACCAACCTTAACGCGTCGCGGGAAGAACTACATTTCTAAGCGCGCCGCGGGAAGAACTTCAATTCTAAGCGCGTCGCGAGAAGAACTATATTCCTTAGCGCGTCGCGGGAAGAACGGTACCCATAGCGCGCCGCGGGAAGAACTAAAATCCTTAGCGCGCTGCGGGGACAGTTCGTCTCGTGTATCGCAGTAACAGGTGGTCTTCACGCAGGCTTCCTTGTAAGGAGTCTGGCGCGTGGAGCTGCGCAGACAACCTTAGGCGGGAAGGAACAAAGGACAGGGGGGGTTCAAGGCTTAAGGGCGGGACGGCGACAAGAGGGAAAAGAAGGCGGAAAGAGAGAAGAAGAGGGACGGGACGGCGGAAAGAAAGAGAGAGAAAGAGGCGGGAAGGAAAATATATTATTATTATTAAAAGTAAAATATAAGTATAAATAAATATTAAATCATAACAGAAAGAGATCGGATCGGAAAACGGGTACCTGGGTCGGGTCGGATCGGGGCAGATGTCACAGTCTCCCCTACTTTAAGAAATTTCGTCCCGAAATTTATCTCGAAGTAGGTTGCGCAGAGAACAGGTGCGGGTACTTGATCTTCATCTGATCTTCCCTTTCCCATGTAAACTCGGCTCCGCGCTTGGACTCCCAGCGAACTTTCACGATAGGGATACGACTGCGCTTGGTTTGCTTAACCTCGCGATCCATAATCTCAACAGGCTTCTCAACGAAATGCATAGATTCATCAACTTGAACTTCATCAAGTGGAATGTGAAGGTTCTCGTCGGCTAAACACTTCTTGAGATTGGATACATGGAACGTTGGATGCACATTGCTGAGCGCGGGCGGCAGGTCAAGTCTGTAGGCAACTTTTCCCACACGCGCGAGAATCTTGAATGGACCAACATAACGAGGAGCAAGCTTACCTTTCTTCCCAAAGCGGACAACACCTTTCCAGGGCGACACTTTGAGGAGAACAAGATCACCAACTTGAAATTCGAGAGGCTTCCGCCTACGATCTGCGTAACTCTTCTGTCGGCTTCTGGCAGTCAGCAGATGATCACGGATCTTGGCGATTTTATCGGTTGTCTCTTGAACAAGTTCGGGTCCTGTGATTTGAGCTTCTCCCACTTCGCTCCAACAAATCGGGGAGCGGCACTTACGACCGTAAAGTGCTTCAAATGGGGCAATACCGATACTGGAATGATAGCTGTTATTATAAGAGAACTCGATCAAAGGCAGGTGCGAATCCCAATTACCTCCAAAATCAAGAACACAAGATCGTAGCATATCCTCAAGAGTTTGAATAGTTCGCTCAGACTGACCGTCAGTCTGAGGATGATATGCCGTACTCATGTCCAAGCGAGTTCCTAACGCAGATTGGAGAGATTTCCAAAAGCGGGATATAAAACGGCCATCGCGATCGGATATGATGCTCAAAGGAGTACCATGGCGGCAGACAATTTCCTTGACATAAAGCTGCGCGAGTTGCTCAACACGGTAGTTTTCACGAATGGGCAGAAAGTGAGCAGACTTAGTCAAACGATCCACTATTACCCAAATGCTATCATGTTTGCTTGCTGTCAAAGGTAACTTGGTAATGAAGTCCATCGCTACACATTCCCATTTCCACGTAGGAATTTCCGGTTGTTCGAGCAAACCAGATGGGCGTTGATGTTCAGCTTTTACCTTAGAACAAGTCAGGCATTTAGCTACGAACACATCAATATCCTTTTTCATACCGGGCCACCAATAAGTAATGCGCAAATCCTTGTACATCTTATCAGCGCCGGGATGAATAGAATACCGAGATTTATGCGCTTCACTCAGGATATCAGCGCGAAGATTCTCATCAAAGGGAATCCAGATGCGATTGAGATAGCAGAGAATTCCACTCAGATTAGGAACAAAGTGCGCTTCCGCGCCACACGCTAACTCGGCGCGAAGATTACCATTACTGATGGATGCGCGCTGCGTTTCACGAATGCGCGATTCAAGGTTGCTTTGAATCGGCGCGAAGTGAAGCTGCGTGCGCGGAAAGATACAGTTAAGCTGGCAGGGTTTTCGGCTGAGCGCATCGGCTACCACATTAGCCTTACCAGGATGATACCGGATCTCACAATCGTAATCGCTGATGAGTTCGTTCCATCGGCGTTGCCTCATGTTAAGTTCCTTCTGATCAAAGATATGCTGAAGGCTTTTATGGTCAGTGTAGAGGATACACTTAGTACCATAAAGGTAGTGTCTCCAGATTTTCAAGGCAAAAACAACTGCACCAAGTTCGAGGTCGTGAGTTGTATAATTCTTCTCGTGAACCTTGAGTTGCCTTGATGCGTAAGCGATAACCTTGCCTCGTTGCATAAGAACACAACCGAGAACTTGGTTGGAGGCATCGCAGTACACGACAAAATCATCATTACCCTCAGGTAGCGCAAGGACAGGAGCTTCACACAACAAACGCTTGAGCGTTAGAAAGGCTTCTTCTTGCTTCGAGCCCCAAATATACGGTTTACCTTTGTGCGTTAGAGCTGTTAAAGGCAAAGTGATCTTCGAGAAGTTCGAAATGAAGCGCCGGTAATAACCAGCTAAGCCCAGAAAGGAACGGATCTCGGTAGGAGTGGTCGGCGCAATCCAGTTCTTGATTGCTTCAATTTTGGATGGGTCGACATGAATACCCATCTTGTTCACAACATGGCCAAGAAACTGTACTTCATCAGACCAGAATTCACTCTTGGAAAGCTTAGCATAGAGCTGCTCGGTTCGAAGCTTTTGCAACACCAACCGAAGATGTTGCTCATGCTCGGCCTTGGTCTTAGAATAAATCAGAACGTCATCGATAAACACAATCACGAATTTATCCAAGAAAGGCCTACACACCCGATTCATTAGATCCATGAAAACGGCGGGTGCGTTGGTTAAACCGAAGGACATGACCAAGAATTCAAAATGGCCATAACGAGTTCGAAAAGCAGTCTTCGGAACATCTTCATCGCGGATGCGCAACTGGTGATAGCCAGAGCGGAGATCGATCTTGGAGAAACAAGAGGCACCTTGGAGTTGGTCAAAGAGGTCGTCGATACGCGGTAAGGGATACCGGTTCTTAATGGTGAGCTTGTTCAACTCGCGGTAATCAATACACATGCGAAACGAACCATCTTTCTTTTTAACGAACAACACCGGAGCACCCCAGGGCGAAGAGCTAGGGCGAATGAATCCTTTAGCGGTCAACTCTTGAAGTTGGCTTGCCAATTCTTGCATCTCAGTGGGCGCAAGACGGTAAGGAGATTTAGCTACGGGGGAAGCACCAGGGACAAGATCAATACGGAACTCGACTTCACGAGCGGGAGGGATACCAGGAAGATCATCAGGAAAAACTTCAGGGAAATCACGCACAACAGGGATATCGCGAAGCTTCTTTTCTTCAGCAGGTTTAACCACATAGGCTAGAAATGCAATACACCTTTTCCGCATGAGCCTTCGGGCTTCGGCGCAAGACATAAGTTTAAGACCGCGGGAGGGTTTTTCGCCGTAGATATGAAGATCACCATTCTCTCGAGGTATGCGAATCATCTTCTTGGCGCAAATAACTTCGGCGCGATTATGCGTAAGCCAGTCCATACCAATGATAACATCAAAGCTTCCAAGAGGCATGGGGATGAGGTCGATCAGAAAATCGTTTTCGTTAAGGTTAAGTGTGCAATCTTTAATCACGGAGTTAATTAAAACAGTTTCACCATTAGCCAATTCAACTGAAAAATTTTCTTTTAAGTTATCGCGCGGTCGCGCAAGCTTCTGCTCAAACGCGCGAGAAATAAAACTTCGATCGGCGCCAGTATCAAAAAGTACAGATGCATAAAATCCGTTAAGCAAAAATGTACCATTAACTACGTCATTATTCGCTTGCGCTTGGTGCGCGGTTATGTTAAAAGCTCGTCCGCGTGTCACTTGGTTCGAAATCTGGTTCACCGGATTCGCTTGCGTAATCTGAACTTGTAGCCTTGGGCACGCGTTCCGGAAATGACTGGGATCACCGCAGTTATAGCACGACCTTGGTCGTGGGTTTTGGTAGGTTGGTTGAGGGTTTTGCAGGTAGGCTGGTGGTGTTGGCGCAATTGGGTTGGCGGGAGGGACTCTACAGTATTCGGCAGAGTGACCAACGCGGCCACATCGGTTACATTGTCGACACGGGGTTTGGGTTGGGTGGTGAAGTCTACAGGTTGGGCAAAAGGGTTGGGTTCCTGTGTAAGGTTTCTTAGGTGGCGGGGCAGGGAGTGCGGGATTGGTTAAGGCATAGTTATGGACTACAGGAGGTGTTGGGTAGGTTGACAGTGGGTTAGGCGCGTAAACTGGAGGTTGGTAGATGGGTTGCTGGACAATGGGCGGGTTGGTAAGCGCATAGGCTTTGCGCCTGCGCTTGAGGTTGTTACGGTTTGAGGGTTCTGGTTTGGTTTCTGTTGGTTCAGGAACAGTCTTGGTGAGTTTGGTCTTCTCAGATCCCCGCAGGAACAGGGTTCCTGCTCTGACATGGTTGTCGCTGAGCACAGCGGCCAACTCGATGGCGTCAGAGAGGGTTACTGGGTTCCTGGCCCATACAGAATCTTGAATTTCCATGGGGAGACCCCCAAGGAATTTCTCGATGGCTCGGCGGGAAGGGGTAACAAGGTGAGGGACAAGTAGGCTTAGTTCATGGAAACGCGTCGCGTACTCGCGCGCTTCACCGCTGTATTGCTTCAAGTTCCAGAATTCTTCCTCCAAGCGCTTAACTTCGTTGGGAGGGCAGAATTCTCGCGTCAGAATTTCCTTAAATTCCTCCCAGAGCATGCTGGAAGCAGCTTCTGCGCCACGCGCATGAGCTACTCCATTCCACCATGTAAGCGCTCTAGATTCCAGGACACTGGAGGCATATAGGGTTCGTCTGTCTAGAGGGCATTGGGTGTGGAGGAAAGTGTTTTCAATCTTCTCGAGCCATTGGAGCATCACGGTGGCTCCTTCAAGCCCTGTGAACTTTGGAGGGTTACCCGCGTTAAAGGACTTAATGTTGTAACCAGAGGTGTTGGTATTGTTTTGGCTCAAAGCTTGGGCTATTGCGGCGGCCATTTCCTGGGAACGTTGCAGCGAACGTCTGCGCGAGGCTTCTCTCCTCAGATGGCGGCGAGATAGCGGAGGCATTCTATAAAAGTTTTAATTTTAGTTAATATCTTGGTTTTAGCGCAAAGTATGTCATCGTAAAGCTTGTTTCGCGAAGTTAGTTACTGTCAAAAGTTAAAGTAAAATAAATGACCCTAAATGCAGACTTAATAAAGGTAACAAATTCGAATCAGAAATCGACAATTCATGTATCACCATGACTTTCCGAATTCCCAATTTAAAATATACGAGCAAACGAGTATTGGAGATTGACGATTCATGTATCACCATGACTTTTCAATCTTCAATATAAAATATACAAGAAAATGAGTATTGGAGGTTGACAATTCATGTATCACCATGACTTTTCAAGTCTTCAACCTCAGAACATAATCGTAAATGGAAATTGAAAATCAACTATTCATGTATCACCATGACTTTTCGGATTTTCAAATCCAACAAACGAGTATGTAAGTAAAATCAATAAAAATCGAAATTCAACAAAAATCGAAATATCGCGGAATAGAACATAAATTCATATACTGCGCAAGCGCAAGCATATTCATAAATAACGAGTAATTAACAATAAGCGCGCAAACATGAGATTTCTCTCATGCGCGAGAAGGGACTCTTAGGTATTCTAGGCCGTTACGTCTAACCACCTATCCTAAAGTCAACGAGCTCTGATACCAATCTGTAACACCCCGACCAAAGGCGGATTATACATCGGGGCGCCACATATTGTTTCATTACTCGTGACACTATTGGGTGTCAATATTTAATAAATATATTCATTCGCGCACGCGCAACGTAAACACAAAATAGCATAAATCAATATATTATAAGGCAAAATATTAGAACAACAAATAACTTGTCTTGATACATTTTAATCTAGGTCCAAAATAAAGAAAACTTCCTATGTGTCCACAAGCTCCAAAACAGCTACTGCAAACCTGAACATGTGTTAAAATAAACGTCAAACACTTGCGTGTTGGTGAGAAATCAAGTTTAATACAATACATAGATAACAATAAATCTGCGCGCAACACGTGTATGTCTGGTGTTTAACAAGGGTGTAATCAGATTGTGATCAAGCCTAAATAGATCATAGCTCATAGTTCATAGTTCAATCCGTGCTCCCAAATGAGCACAAAAACAAGAAAACATCTGTGCAAGTGTAAACAAAGAAAACCGTAAACGATAGGTCTCCCGTGTTCATCTAATGGATCCATGAAAACTTCGGAATAGGCCGAACAAAGCGGTTAATGATACACACATACAAATAAACAGCCAAGTAAACGTCCTCAACACATGGGATACTGCGCGACTAAAGTTCATAAACAAGTTTAAGACTCTAAGTTTGTACGAACACATGAACATCCCAAAACATTAAAAATAAAAAGGGATTAGGTACGAGATTACTCACTTGATAAACGATGCGGTGTAAGATAAAGCAGGAACCAACTTTAAACAAGCACAAGTTAACCTATAAATAAGATTATTGTTTTAATGATTTGTTTTAAGTCTTGATATAAGTTAGCATAATTAATAAGTAAATTATTATATATAATATATATTACCGGAAAAGCAGGGCAGAACAGGGAGGAAGACGGAGGCAGAGAGGGAGGCGACAGAGGATCAACGGCAGAGAGCAAGGAGGAACAGGAGAGTTTAAGTGCTTTGTGTGTGTAGTGTTAGGAAATTAGCATTATTATTTATAGGGAAACCCTAGGGAACACAATCCCTAGAAAAGGGGAAAAGATCTCCAAAAAGTAAAAGATTCCAAAAGCAAAAGATATCAAAAGATATGGCAGCTGCAGGAACAAGGAAAAGCTGACAGGTAACAGTAAACAGGCATGGGCGGGTTAGATAAAGGTACTGGTCAAGCATGGAAAAGCAGATCTCAAAAGATTATGTCAGTCACTTTTCCTGTCAACCAATGGGGTTGGTGCGCATGCTGCGCCAAAAGTGGCTTTTCAGACATAAGACAGGTTAGGTCAACAGCACAAAAGATAAGACAACACAAAAGTAAACGGCTGGATTACTCAAGACATAGCGCGAGAAAGCTTGAGCGCGAAGGCAGACACAGAAGGTCAAGAGTGCGCGAGCGCGAAGGCAGACAGAACCAACCTTAACGCGTCGCGGGAAGAACTACATTTCTAAGCGCGCCGCGGGAAGAACTTCAATTCTAAGCGCGTCGCGAGAAGAACTATATTCCTTAGCGCGTCGCGGGAAGAACGGTACCCATAGCGCGCCGCGGGAAGAACTAAAATCCTTAGCGCGCTGCGGGGACAGTTCGTCTCGTGTATCGCAGTAACAGGTGGTCTTCACGCAGGCTTCCTTGTAAGGAGTCTGGCGCGTGGAGCTGCGCAGACAACCTTAGGCGGGAAGGAACAAAGGACAGGGGGGGTTCAAGGCTTAAGGGCGGGACGGCGACAAGAGGGAAAAGAAGGCGGAAAGAGAGAAGAAGAGGGACGGGACGGCGGAAAGAAAGAGAGAGAAAGAGGCGGGAAGGAAAATATATTATTATTATTAAAAGTAAAATATAAGTATAAATAAATATTAAATCATAACAGAAAGAGATCGGATCGGAAAACGGGTACCTGGGTCGGGTCGGATCGGGGCAGATGTCACACATACAAGCAAATAGAGTGCTAACAATTCAACACAAGTATGGTTTGGTTTTTCGTTGACTACAGTTTAGTAAATTAATTAATAAACAAAGATGACATATAATTATGTTACATATTAGAGTTTCAGTTGCTGGAAAGTATATGAAAATATTAATTTATTTATTTTTAGTAATTCTTGTCAGTTTCGTCGGTTTTGCCGGTTTTGTCGGTTTCGGGTTTAAAAACCAACTGATCGGTATTTCCTGTATAGGGGTGTTCAAGAAATCCGAAATCCGAAAAAAACCGAAATCGAAACCCAAATAAACTGATCCGAATTCTTATTCGGATATTCGGATCAGATCAATCCGAATATCCGAATAACTAATTCGGATTCGGATCGGATTCGGATATGGAAATTTAAAAAGTTCGGATTGTTCGGGTTATTCGGGTATCCGTTTAATCCGAATAAAAACATGATTTTAGTTCTATTTTCCGGTTTTGTATATTTATTAGACTATTATTTGAAGTTTAAACTTAAAATTTGTGTTAAGAGTAATTCGTATTTTCCGGTTTATATGTTTATTGTGATTCTAAACTATTAAATGTTAGGAACAAAAAAATAGGAAAATTTTTTAGGTTTATTTCGGATTATTCGGATAATTTTGGATTATTCGGATATATCCGAATCCGGTCCGAATTGAATTCGGATAGATTCGGATCGGATAGGAATATTCCTAATTCGGATCGGATCGGATTTCGGATAGGGTCCAAAAATTTTCAAATCCGAATAACCCGAACCGAATAACCCGAATAATCCGTTATCCGATCCGATGAACACCCCTATTCCTATATAATATAACTTTTATGACTTGGAAAACACATGTTACATAGATATTGGTTAAGTCTAGAAGTTATTTTATAAAAATATGCCATTTCTTGTTTTTGTTAATATTTTCTTAAATTAGCAACTTTTGACGTTTTCGTGTCGGTTTTTCCGACACGAACGGTCTAAGACCAAGTCTAGTTATTACATCCTATTCTCATATATCAACTTATGTTATATATGAGAGTTATATAACTTTAGGGTCTGTTATAAAACAGTCCCTAACCGTTGTGTCGGTTCACATTAAAAAGTCGATTTTTCGATTGTTAAAGTTACAGACCAGCGGACTAGACTTAGCAATTTCAAACCAATCATCCATATATTAAATATACACATTATAACCTATAAACTTTATCCTTAATTTCCAGATTTGGTTATATAATCTCAAATACGTTTAAGTCGGATTTTAAGTTCCTAGTTTGCAATCTATATTTATCAATAATATAAACAATCAAGTTTATCATTTTTCATATGAAAACTTATCAAAATACAACTTAATTTTCCAGATTTCAACTAATATCAATAAGTCATTCAAATCATCAAGTTCATGTATTTCATAATTTCCTAAGTGTTTATTTGACAAAGTTTCTTATTATGGTAACTTTCAACTCTTGTTAACCTTTTTCAACACAATATTTACAAGTATTATCAAACATCAAACTTGTTTATCTCATTCAACTAGTTTTATCTAGATTTCACGCATCTTATTATTTTAGTCAAGTTATAATCTATTATCATTCATACTTCAAAAGTTTCCATAATTAGAATTAATCCATTTGACTAGCTAGCTAAATTATTTTCCTAACTTATTAAGCCATGACTCTCTAACTTGCATCCTATCAATCAATCATCCATTTCAAATATTAAAATCCAAGTTTCATATCACAAAGGATCATTCATCATAATATTTGCAATTAATCAATTAAAGTTTCATTAATTAGTAACATTTACAATTTCTAAGTTTTATCTTTCAATTTCATAATTTTGATGGTATAATCTAGCAAGTATCCTATTCCATTTCATCCTAATCTCACCAACTTCATTAATTCATCCATTATATTCAAATAAAATCAAAAATCCCAAATTATTAATATGAGCAAGTTCTTGAAATCTTCAAATAAATCATTATCCATTCTATGATTCAAACTCTTCCAAGTAATCAAAATCTCATCCTAACATTTAGCTATCATTCATACAAATCATCAACCTCACATTAATCTCAATTCCAAACATCTTTTTATTCATGATTTTAACTAAATATCAAATATTTTATTATTACTTCTGATCAATCTTGGAAATCAATAACTGAGCTTTAGGATGAATGTATGTATGCATAAGTGGATTTAATACTTCCAATTACACACACACACACACACATACTCACGGCACACACATGCACACACATACATATGCACGGTTCACACACACATACCCAAACCCATAATTATCAATCCTTCATTCCCAATTCCAACCCAAGAACATCAAATCTAGCTCATGCAATCATAAAACTTTTAATTACAATCTCTACTTACTTGGGTTCTTTTTATTAAAGAATATGATGGAAGTGGGTTCTTGGCTTGGATTTCTCATGGATTCCTCTTGATTTTCTTCTTAGATCTTTGATTGTAGTTAGTGTTTGTGTTGTGTGATTATATAATTTGAAGATGATGGTGAAACGGTGGTGGGGTGGATGGTTTATATAGGGAGAGTGAAAGGGAGTAGGATGGTGATGTGGGAAGTAGGTTAATGGTGTGTGATGGTTAGATTAATCCAACACACAAACTCTAAAATTTAGGTATGATGATGATGCTTTGCATGGAGGGTGAGTGGAAATGAGTTGTCAAAAGGGAGGGGGAGGGGTCGGCTAAGGAATTGGGTGGGGTAATGGTTGGGTGTTTTAAATTAATATTGTACTAATTGTTTTACGTATTGCGGTTTTCGGTTGATCAAACGTTTTTCGTTTTTAATATTTTTTGTTAGACATTAACGAAATCAATTTCCTGATCAATTGGACTAAAGAAATTGTTTTTTTGAAATTATTTGTTGTTGAGTCCTTACCGGGTCGTCAACCGACAGTCGGCTACTTATTTTGCATTTTTTGCGATTCGAGCTTTCTAAAATTAAGTTTATACATTGTCTTGAATACTTTAATATATATTTTAATTTTTCGATATCATTTAACCCCCTAATGATTTATTTACTTTCTAAATTGTTATCCGGGGTTATTCCACGTCAGGCTCGTTACGTGGCGATATTTGCACTTTTTGTTGACTTTGAAATGTCTAGATCACTAATAAAGAAGATTTTTCTCATAATGACGAAATTTTATTGCTAATCGCGTTTTATTAACAAATTTTTTTTGGCAATTGTTACATTCTCCCTTCCTTTAAGAAATTTAGTCCAAAAATTTAGGAAGTGGTACTAGGTTCTGATTCTACAGGAAATAGATGGCGGTACTCTCGTTTCATCTGGTCTTGACGCACCCAGGTGAATTCAGGGCCGAGTTTCGAATTCCAACGGACTTTGACTAATTTGATTCGGTTTCTTCTTAGCTTTTGAATTTTCCAATCCATTACTTCCACGGGTTCCTCAATGAATCGGAGCTTATCGTCTACCCGAATATCTTCTATGTGTAAAATTAATGATTCATCGGATAAATATTTCTTCCGGTTTGAAATGTGGAACACGTTGTAGATTCCGCTAAGTTCTAATGGTAGTTCGAGTTGATTAGCTACTATGCCAAATCGCTTAATGATCTTGAAGGGTCAGATATATCGAGGACTTAGTTTACCCTACTTCCCGAATCTAACTACTCCTTTCCAAGGTTAGACCTTTAATAGCACCCGGCCTCCTCCTGGAATTCTAAAGCGGTTGTCTGCATAACTCTTCTGTCGGTCGGCAGACGATTTTAATTGGTATTTAATCTGAGAGACCCTGTCAGTGGTTTCTTGGACAATCTCGGGCCTTGTTAATTGCTTTTATCCAACTTCAGCCCAACAAAAAGGGATCGACATTGCTTCTCGTATAAAGCTTCAAAGGGAGCTGCTTTTATACTAGAGTGATAGCTGTTATTAAAGGAAAATTTAGCTAACGGCAAATGAGTATCCCAACTTTTGCTGAAGTCAATGACACAGGCTCACATCATGTCCTCTAACGTCTGAATGGTCCTTTCACTCTGGCCATCGGTTTGTGGGTGATAGGCGGTGCTCATGTCTAAACGGGTACCTAAGGATTCTTGCAAGGATTGCCAGAATCGAGAGACGAAACGACCGTCTCTGTCTAAGATGATTGAAACAGGTACACCGTGTTTGGCTACGAGTTCTTTCAGGTATAGTCTTGTCAGTTTCTCCAGACTATCTTTCTCACGTATGGGAATGAAATGGGCGGACTTTTTCAACCGATCCCCAATAACCCAAATGTAATCGTGATTACTAGGAGTGGTTGGTTATTTGGTTACAAAATCCATGGTAATGTTTTCCTATTTCCATTGGGGTATCTCAGGTTGTTATCAGGTGGCCTTCGATGCTCAGCTTTCACCTTTGAACATGTCAGACAGTTACTGACATGAACAGCTATATCTCCTTTCATATTGGGCTACCAATAGAGTTCTTGAAGATCCTTATACATCTTTGTTGATCCTGGGTGGATCGAGTACTTGGATCTATGTGATTCATCCAAAACTAATTGCCGCAAGTTTCCGAATCTTGGTACCCAGACTCGATCGCTCAAGTATTTTGTACCATCGGTCTTGGTTACAAACTAGCATTCCAATCCTCGCAATTTATCAGCTTTAATGTTTCGAGCTTTCAAGGCCTCTTGTTATGCATCCCGAATTTGGGTGGTAAGACTCGTCTGAATCGTTAATCCTAATGCATGTACACGAAGTGGTTTCTCTCTTTCCTTTCTACTCAAGGCATCGCCTACAACATTTGCTTTACCTGGGTGGTAGCGAATATCGCAGTCATAGTCGTTGAGTAATTCTATCCATCTTCGTTGTCTCATATTAAGATCCTTTTGATCAAATATATGCTGGTGACTTTTGTGATATGTGAAGATTGTGAATTTAGTACCATAAAGATAATGCCTCCAAATCTTGAGGGCAAAGCCAATTGCTCCTAATTCCAAGTCGTGAGTTATGTAATTTTTCTCGTGCAATTTAAGTTTCCGTGACGCGTAAGATATTACTTTACGTCGTTGCATAAGCACGCACCCGAGACCTAATCGTGACGCATCGCATTAGACTACAAATCCATTGGTTCTTCTAGGAGAGATAGGATTACTGCACTACACAACTTATACTTCAGCAACTAAAAGCTTCCTCTTGCTTCTCTGTCCAATCGTATTTCTTATCTTTTTGGGTCAGTTGGGTTAAAGGTTGAGCTATAGAGGAGAAATTCTCAATGAATCTACGGTAATAACCAGCTAGTCCCAAAATTTTTCGCACTTCAGTGGGTGACCTTGGTGTCTCCCAGTTCATAATTGCTTTAATTTTCGAAGGCTCAACATGAATATCGTTCCTATTAATCACATGTCTTAGAAAGTGGACTTCTCGAAGCCTGAAATCACACTTAGAGAGTTTGGCATATAGTTTCTCCTTCTTTTGCAAGTTTAGGATTAACTTCATGTGTTTTTCATGCTCTTCCTTAGTTAGTGAATAAATGAGTATGTCGTCGATGAATACTATTACAAACTTGTCCAAGTATGGCTTACAAACCCTATTCATGAGGTCCGTAAACACAACGGGTGCGTTTGTTAGACAAAACGACATGACTAAGAATTTGTAATGACTATACCGAGTTTGGAAGGCGGTTTTGTGAAAATCCTCTTCTACAACTGTTAGCTGATGGTATCTAGATCGCAGATCAATTTTTGAGTATTAACTGGACCCTTGTAATTGATCAACCAAATAATCGATTCTCGGTAGTGGGTACTGATTCTTAATGGTACGCTTGTTCTTCTCGGTAATCGATACACATTCGAAAGGGACCATCTTTCTTCTTTACAAATAAGACTGGTGCTCTCCAGGGTGAGAAGCTTCGTCTTATGAATCCTTTGTCTAATAATTCTTGAAGTTTATTAGTTAGTTCTTGCATCTCTGATGGTGCTAGTCTATATGAGGATCGAGCTATGGGAGCGACATGCTGAACTAGATCGATTTTGAATTCAACCTGTCGTGGAGGAGGTAATCCAGGTAAATCCTCAGGGAAAACTTCTGGAAAATCACGAACCACTGGAATATCGTCGATCTTCGGCTCCTTAGCCTTGGCGTCGAGCACATTGATGAGAAAATCCGGGCATCCTTTTCATAGCATTTTGCGGGTTTTCATGATACTGGAAAGCTTCAACTCAGAGCCACTTCGGTTTCCTTGAATTGCTAGACATTCACCAGTAGGGGTTGGTAAATGAACCAGCTTTCGGAACATACGATTTCGGCTCTATTCTTGGATAACAAGTCCATTCCTATTACTATGTAAAACTGCATAGTTCAACGGGTAGAAGATCGATTGGAAACCTGTGATTTTCTAATAGAATATTGCAGTTTCAAACAACTTCACTGGTTTCGATTAATTTCCCGTTAGCTAATTCAATTGAGAATTTGGTGTCTAACTTACTGGGTTTTATACCAAGTATAGGTTCAAATTGGTTAGAAACAAAGCTTAAATATGCTCCGGTATCGAATAGCACAGAAGCATAGTGATTATTAACGAGAAATGTACCGGTGACTACAGATGAGTCCTTCTGGGCCTTCTTCACGTTCATCTAAAATGCTTTGACCCTAGCGTTTTGACCTCTGAGTTTGGGGCATTCTCTCTTGAATTGTCCTACGGTTCCACACTCGAAACATCCGAGATTTTGTCTCCCTTAGATGTTCCCGAGCCACATGGCTGAGTCGGTTGCATCGGTTGCACTTCCAACATTCACCACCATGGATCCTTCCACACTAGTTACAAGGGGATCCTTGCCCCGAGCTTCCTCCAGGTCCTCTCGTGTTTGCCGCAAACATCCTTCTCATACCTTGGTTCCTATTCAATTGCCCTCCTGAGTTCCCATTCCATTTCCCTTTGAGCTCTCCGGGTTTCTGGTTCACGGTAGCTACTTTCGTTCGGGTTCTGCGGTGACAACTTTCTTTCCAGAAACTTTTAGAGTTCCCATTCGGACTGCATCATCAGTTAAAGATTTGCCAGTTCTCGGGCTGACTGAATGGTGGTTGGTTTAGATGTGGTAACCATTCCTCGGATCTCGGGAGCTAAGCCCCATATGTACCTCTCAACTCTCGCATATTTAGGAGCGACCAGTTGCGTTACTAGTCGTGCCAATGCATTGAATCGTGAGGTATAATCTCCGATGTCGGATCCTTCCATATTTAACTGCCAGAACTTGTATTCGATCATTTGGAGTTCGTTTCTCGGGTATTCCTTCAGCAGCAAATCCTTCAATTCTTCCCAAGTCAGGTGGTACACGGCGTCTTCCCCTAAATTTTGGATTAGGGAGTTCCACCACTCTAGTGCTTCATCATGGAATAAACATACCCCATATTGTATCCTTTCGAGAGGGGTGCAATCACTAATTTTTCATGACGGATTCCATCTTCTTGATCCATCGGATAAATTCCAAAGGTCCTTCGGCACTGATAAATTCTTTCGGTCCACAACCTTGAAAACTTTTGTATGAGCACCCGTGTACCTTGCTACCTGAGGGATTTTCGTTTAGAGTTTCGGTTCTAAGAGTTTATCCGGTTCTATTATTAGTAGCGTTTCAGGTGTTTTGGTTAGCCTCGCGTTGCTCAAGTGCCGTGTTTACATGTTGAACGATTAAACGTGGTAACTCCTCATGGGAAGTCGGCAATCCAGTTCCTTGATTTGTGGCGGTTTGTCTTGTTGTTGGTGCCATAGTTTCTTTTATATGTAGCAAAAGTAAAAACATTAGTTTTTGGTAGGTTAATAATATAAATAGATTCCTAATTAATCATTACAACAATATCCATAATCATAAAACCTACATACTTAGAGTCAAAGTTCAACCATACATAATCCGAAAAGAGGGGGGGGGGGGGTTCACTACCACCCATACATACCCAAAATTGGTGTGATACATACCACACAGGGTAGTTGTTTTTCCACCCACCCTATACCAAAAGATAACAAGTTCATAAATTTACATAACAACTACTAAACACCACCTATGGGCCATATCTAGTGAAGGCCCATAAGGTAGAGAATGCATGGCCATATCACATCATCCTTGGCCTTCAACCCATCCACCTTCAATTTCGTCAACTCTTCTCTCTTCTCCAGACCAAGGATAAACTGGCACACGGCCATGTGGGCCTGATCATCCCCATCGTTTTTCTGTTCCAGTTTGCCGATACGGGTGAGGAGTTTGGGAATAATCACCTCGTATTCATCTACTTTGTTCTCCAAGATAGCCAACTTGCCAAACCCTCCCGGAGCTCGTCCTCTAACCGGCTCCTGTGGAGGCGGTGGAGGTGGAGCTACGACATTAGGAATAACCGTCGAAGTATTGGCCTCGTAGTCATGACGGGTCCTCTTTCTGGAGTATACATGCAAGGGTGCTACCCCAGAACTAGGTCCCTCACGAGGAGTGACCTCTATGGGACGAAAAAAGAATAGGAGACAAGGGAGCCTTCTCCGAGCTAGAGCCATCATCACGAACAACCACGTACGATGCCATCTGTCATGTAATAATTAATACTAGTAACAAGTATTATACATTTATACTTTACCTTTTTTGCTTCACGTGACGAGGAAAAGAGCGCGTGTTTGGAATATTCGGTTATAGTTTAGAAAAAAATATATTTTCTAATTCTCTATAACGATTGGCACTTATACCAACTTCTGTCAGGCTCCGAAAACCTTAATTTAAACTGCGGAAGACTTTTGACCAAGTCGTTCGGGTTGTGAAAGTCGCCGTTAGCCAATCATTATAAAGTATAGTAAAATAATAATTAAAGTTTGACTTTTCAAAGAAACTTTATTATTATTAAAAACATAAGTTTACACGTATATAAAAACACTGTTATTACACATACTAGGCTACTTCCCATATTCAAACACGACCCGCCTCTTTCTCCTCCATCGTCACGAAGTCATCACTTACCTGAAAAGCATATTAAAATCGTTTTTCAACACATTGTGTTGGTGAGTTTCCCTTTATAACAAAAATAATCCGTATATATATATATATATATATTTATATACAACATCAATATAATGATATTTTGTCATTATACACCAATATCAATTCGTGTGTAATAATCACTACACTCTGAATGATATTAAAAACATCTCATGTGTAATGGACTATCGCCATTAAAACACAAACCCGTGTGTAATGATCTACCGTCATTACATCACAAAAAATAGGCATTTTACTTCTTAAAAAAATCGTGCAGTTGTAGACTAGCAAAGAATACAACATTACGTATGACTATCATAGTTGATGACCTGATACATACCATACTCAAAATACGCCCACTTCTAACCCAACGCGATGGAAGTAGGGGGCGTCACCCCGATAGATCTACCCATATTTCTGTGCCCCTTTCTTGGGTTAACCATTATTTAGCCAACTAAACTCATCTTGCATTTGACACGGTTTGTAAAATAAAATGACTTTTAAAAATATCGATGAAATAAATATGTAATAAAGAATATGCTTTTCCCCCAAAACATTTACAAAGACATTTAAAAATAATTCCAGATAAAAACAGGGGGTGGGGTGGGGTGGGGGGGGGGGGTTCTTTGAGAAACTCACGGTTTGAAGTCCTTTTCTCCAAAATATGCGTGCCCTATATTAGTACACATTTTGTTAATAAAATCCTTGTTTGTGGCTTAGTATATAAATGTATTTTGTTTATTATTCATACTCTAATGTCCACGCAAGCATACAAGCAAAGAGAGTCGTAACAGTTTAACCCACGTATGGTTCGTTTTTTCGTTGACTGTTGTTTAGTAAATTAATTAATAAATAAAGATGATATAAAATTATGTTAAATATTAGAGTTTTAGTTTCTGAAAAGTTTAAGAAAATATTAGTTTATTTATTTTTAATAATGCTTGTCGGTTTCGTCGGTTTTGCCGGTTTTTTCGGTTTCGGGTTTAAAAACGAACCGATCGGCATTTCGTATATAATATAATATAATTTTTATGACTTGGAAAACACTTGTTACATAGATATTAGTTAAGTTTTAAAATTTATTTTATAAAAATATTTCATTTCTTATTTTTGTTAACATTTTCTAAAATTAGCAACTTTTGATGTTTTCGTGTCAGTTTTTTCCGACACGAATTGTCTAAGACCAAGTCTAGTTATTTTGTCCTATTATGCTATATCAACTTATGCTATATATGAGAGTTATAAAACTTTAGGAGCTGTTCTAAAACAGTCCCTAACCATGTCGGTTCACGTTAAAAAGTCGGTTTTTCGACTTTTAAAGTTGCCAACAAGCGAACTAGGCTTAACAATTTCAAACCAATCATCCTATTTATTAAATATACACATTATAACCAATAATTTATCTTTAATTTCCAGATTTGGTCATATAATCTCAAATAGCACGTTTAAGTCAGATTTTAAGTTCCTAGTTTGCAATCTATGTTTAACAATAATATAAACAATCAAGTTTATCATTTTTCATATAAAAACTTATCAAAATACAACTTAATTTTCCATATTTGAAATAATATCAATAATTCATTCAAATCATCAAGTTCACGTATTTCATAATTTCCTAAGTGTTTATTTGACAAAGTTTCTTTTTATGGTAACTTTGAACTCTTGTTAGGAGATTTTGTTAGACCGAACGACATCACGATGAATTCGTAGTGTCCATACCGTGTTCGAAATGTTGTCTTAGGGATGTCTGGATCTTTCACCTTCAGCTGATAATAGCCTAATCTAAGGTCTATTCGTGAGAACCAACTTAAACCTTGTAGTTAATCAAACAAATCATCAATCCGCCGCAATGGATATCTATTCTTCACCGTAAGCTTGTTGAACTCACGATAGTCTATACACATTTTCAAACTTCCATCCTTCTTCTTAACGAAAAACATCGGTGCGCCGCACTGGGAACACTTGGTCTTAAAAAACCTTTATCGAGGAGTTCTTGTAGTTGGGACATCAATTCTATCATCTCAGATGGAGCCATGAGGTAAGGAGCTTTCGCGACGGGCTGTTCTCCTGGTATTAAGTCTATCTGGAATTCTACCTCTCACTCCGGTGGCAACCCCGGAAGTTCCTCAGGGATCGCTTCTAAATATTCGCTCACAATAGGAACATATTTCACTTCATTCGTCTCGGCCGTAGCTTTGACAACAAACGACTAGGCAATGCACCCTCGCCTTAACAAACCTTCGGCTTTATTCATTCGAAATGACGTTAAGCCCTGAACTTTCTTTATCACCATAAACCGACACTGTACTACCATCCAAGAACTTTAACCTTATTAACCGACTCTTACACACTATCTGAGCCTCAAACTAGGATAGCCAATCCATTCCTAAAACCACATCGAACCCTCCTAAGGTCATAACATACAAACGGGGAAACACTCGGTCTTATAAAACCTTTATCGAGGAGTTCTTGTAGTTGGGACATCAGTTCTTTCATCTCAGATGGAGCCATGTAAGAAAGTGCTTTCGCGACGGGCTGTGCTCCTGGTATTAAGTCTATCTTGAATTCTACCTCTCGCTCCAGTGGCAACCCCAGAAGTTCCTCAGGGATCGCTTCTAAATAGTCGCGCACAACAGGAACATCTTTCACTTCATTCATCTCGGTCGTAGCTTTGACAACATACGGTAGGTAGGCACTGCACCCTCGCCTTAACAAACCTTCAGCTTTATTCATTTAAAATGATGTTAAGGCCTAAACTTTCTTTATCACCAAAAATTGCTACCGTACTACCATCCAAGAACTTTAACCTTATTAACCTACTCTTACACACTATCTGAGCCTCAAACTAGGATAGCCAATCCATTCCCAAAACCACATCAAACCCTCCTAAGGTCATAACATACAAGGTAATAGGGAACTGACGTCCCTCTAACTCTATCTTACAATCCTTAACCATTCTCATTATCCTAACCGAGGTTTCGCTAGCGGTTTCTATTGTAAAGGTCTTAGGCACACGACAACATTTCATTTTTGCTAACTTACTAAATGTCGTGGCTACAAAACTTCTATTCACAACTAAATCAAACAATACAGAAGCAGAAATAACGTTCACTAGAAACGTACCTGTCACAACATCTGAAATCTGCTTGGCCTGCTCCTAGGTCAGCATGTAGGCCCTGGTCCTTGGCCTAGCTTGATCAACATCCTTCTTCCCACCTCCTCCGACTTCGGCGCATTCCCTTGCCATATGACCTTTCTTTCCGCACTTGTAACATGTGGGCTCGCCGTTGCATTCATGAGCATAATGCCCCACCTTCCCACATTTGTAACAAGCATTTGACCCTATCCTACACTCTCCACCATGAGATTTTCCACACTTGTCGCACACATAAGAGCCAGTACCCTACTTACTTTCACCAACGTGCATCTTCCTATAAGTCTTACATGGCTTCCTATCCCACACCTTCTGTTTCTTATCTCTAGGGTTCCACATCTGTGTACTGGGCCGCTAAGCACGAGCAACCTTTTCTTCTCTCTTTTTTCTTCTAACACCACATCATCCATAACCAGGTCATCGTAAACCATCTCTGTAAGTTCGAGAGTATAGTCCAAAGTGGCAAGTTTAGTTGCCCTGACTAAGGTGCGACCGTTTTGTGGAAGTCCTCTTATGTAACACTTGAATCGCTTGGCTTCGGTTTTCACAATGTCGGGCACCAAACTCGACATACGGTTGAATTTGGTAGTATACTCGCGGTGCGTCATTTTACCAACCTTCAAATTTTGAAACTTCATCTCAGCTCTCTCCACCTCAGCATCAACACAAAATCGCTTCATCGCCAGCTCCTTCTGGTCAACCCACCTCACTGGCTTAATCTTTTCTCAAGTTTTCCGCTGCTCCATAGTCTCCCACCAGTACATAGCCTCTTCACCAAAATACCGAGTGGCATAGCCCACTGCTTGGTTGGGATGGCACTCTCTAATTCGGATAAACTTGTCCATTGTGTTTATCCATTGGAGAGTAGCGACTGCGTCTCCTAAACCAGTCAGCTTTGGCGGGGCACAACCTTTGAACGACTTGTAGTTACACCCACCTTGGCATCTCTTTCTCAAATAAACCTTCACATATCGAAATTCACTCGAGTCGCCTTCCTCATCATAAGCTTTCTTACCATCATCCTCTGCCCTCTCAGCGGTCCTTGCATTGCTTTCAGCAGACTTGCCAGGATGTAACTCCTTCACTGTAGCAGCTACAACCTGAGCAATCGCGGCTTGAACAACAGGATCAAGTTGATACCCTTTATTGTTGCTTGGTCCTGGCATGGCTTTCACTTCTTTCTTCTCTTGAGTTGATAACTGGTTCTTCAGAAGATGCTCGGACCATGCGTGGCCTACCACGACGTCACGTTCGATCTTCTTGACCAGTAGCTTTCTTTGCTCCAACCATTTGTATTCTATAAGGAAACACAAACGTCATCACTCGAGGAACTATTTAGTACAAGGATTGTAAGGCTAATAAGTAATAAAAGTGTCCAGTTATGATTAGCTAATCACGTTACTTTCCGTGTCCTATACACTTCCCTTCGTTAGTCCCCTTGTGCTAGTTCTACTTTTGAGGAGTTAGACAATCAAGCATTTAATATAATCACAAACTTCTATCTCTCGCAATTAAGCTAACTTCCCTACACATTCTTAGAATATACAGGAAATAAATCATGTACTTTACCTCTACCAAGCTTGCTTTAGTGACACATGGCTTTCTTGAACTGGCATCGTCTTTATTTTATTACTTATGTCCCATTCTCTGTTCAAGTCTAAACATGTAGGATGCTTATTTCTCTCGAACTTATGCCCTGATACCAACTTGCAAGGCACCCGGTCTCAGTGCCCTACTTGGACGTTGGATTTACTCATAAACACAGTTCTAAATACCAGAGTTAATTAAAACCTTTACGGAATAAATAAAATTTCAATCATTCGTTAGAAACATTCAAACTTGTCTTTAAAAACATAACATAAAACATGTTATTTAATATCATGAAAAATCTTTCTGCAGATTCCGGCTTCTTAAGATCCTGCAACGTGTCTCCCTCAAGCTAGCTGATTCATTCTATTAACCAGTGTGCAAACTAAAAGTCAGCTACACTGAGTGAGTTATAGTTAAAACAGGTAACATACAATACATTCACATACTTACTCATACGTATTCGTAGATACATATTACTTACTTAACCTGCTTGTCTTTCTTTCGTACATACATAAGTACATACTTTGTTTCTTTCTTTTATTCTTTATTTATGTCATACTTTATATTTTATCTTGCTTTACATACATACTTGTATATTATAAAGAGCCTTTCTCCCTATAACCTCACAGATATTATTAGGGTCTGCCACCCTCCTTCATAGATATTATTAGGGTCTGCCACCATCCTTCACATATGTTATTAGGGTCTGTCACCCTCGTACTATACAACCATACATACTTTTATTTATACATATATATATTTATATACTTTCATAGATACTCATAATCTTTGCTATAGCATTTATATATCAATCATACATTATTTATGAAATAATCACATATCATACATTTACCACTTAAGGTAAGTGTATTAACTAATCACATCAAGTATGCACACTGCCCCGAAAACATAACAAGGAAATGGGACTAGAAACTCACCTGAGGTCGTTTCCTTTCCGAGTTAATGGTAACTCCTCGCTTTAAATTGGCGCGGCTAACTGTATAAAAATTACACGTATCAATTAACTATCAGTACCAATATCGTATTTCTAGTTAATATAACCCTCAAAGAACGGGGGTCCTGGAACAGCACCCCTGGCAAGGTCCAAGGGGCAGAGCCTCTGGCTGGAGTCAAGCTCCTAGTTCAGCTTGAAAATTTTTATTTTCATTACAATCCTTTACTAATAGTTTATTGGAATTCTTAAATGATTATTTTATTTGCGAACTCATTCGTTATGACGAATGATTTCTTTCTTATAACGAATAGCCTGAATCATTATGAAACTTTATTCTGGTTAAGTATCATGCGCTATCCTATTCGTTATAACTAGTAGCTTGATTTTAGTCTTATCGAGACGAATGAGTATGCAATGAATGAATGAGACCATTCATGATTTTTGGAGATGAATGACGGGTTCATTCGTTATAAGCGCATGCAACTGTATCATGTAGTGAATGGCTTGATTCTTTCTCCCAACATGGAAAATGGGTAGATAATGAATGACGAGTGCCATCCATTAATTCATTACTACGAATGAAGTGTTCATTCTCCATACAGACAAACGAATGTATACTATTCATGATGGTTGTCAAACGGATGACCAGCGGTTCGTTCAATATGACGAATGAGCATCAGTTCTTATCCAAATCTTTGACTCAGATGCCAAAGTCAAAATTGATAAGAACAGTCAACACCAGATCTGCAAATTAACCTTCAAATCATGATGAAAAAAAATAAAATTGGTACCATTAGTCTCGCAATGGCAGCGCCTATGAACCCTAATCAACCAATCTTCTAAACATTGCGTCTTAAATGGTGTGATTGATCGATATGTATATAAAGTTCGTATTTGACTAATTAACCTATCGGATGTTAACGTATTTCAACGAGGATCATTGTGTTTGATTAGTCTTTATTATATGTACAGATCTAGGGGTTCTAAACGAGCCGAACAAGTGTTTCGTCATAAAGCATACCTTTAAACGAATTTGTTTACGAACACTATCTAGTCTTGATGTAGGTCTTGTTCGTCACGATTTTCTAGCACCCACAAGCTCAAATCTTTTCCTTTGGATCTTGGCTCAGAATATAAGAGGGTGTTTGTGTGTGGTTTTTAGAGTGTATGGAGGCTTGGAGATAGAATGAGGTTTTAGGGTGGTTTAAGGGGTTTGTATACTCTTAAGCCCATTGACCTAAGGCCCATCACCATCCTTTATTCCATCTTTTAATGTACAAGCCCACCCTCTAATGGTTTATTTATCTAAATTGAAAAACGACACATTATTAAATAAACGAACTTTATTTTATTTATTCTTTTCAAAAGCATGATGTTACACTACATAACCTTAAGGTGAATGTATAAAAACAAAAGTAGGGAATTCTTAAGGAATTTCCCAAAAATAAAAGGCAATCTAATTTAAATTATTTAAGAAAAGTTTTCTTTGAAAGTTGAGGCATAGAGTGGGAGTTGTGTGCGTGTGCATGACAATATAATAATAAGCAAAAATAATTTTAACTAAGGAAAGTTGTATACAATTACTTTTTTGAACACATAAGGTAAACAGATGAGCACCTATCGGACTCCTAAGTATGTTACTATGGCACCACTAACGACGTATCTTAAACCTTCGGCTCTGATATCAATATGTCACACCCCAACCTACAGCGGAAAGGTCGGGGCGTGAGCTGATTACTCACAACTCACAAGGTACTATCAGACAATAATTAAAATGACAATACCTATTATTCAATTTCAAATAATCCAACAAATTTAAACAACCTAGGTACATACTCCCTAAATAATATAAATAAAAACAAAATATATTTCGAGCTCTTGTTATCTTCTCTCTAACATGCAACCCTAAGTTTTCTTCAAATAAACTTGATAATCAAATCACACGATAACGTGCATATGCGTTAAAAATACAATAATTTTGTCAACACTAGGTTGAGTGAGTAAAACACCATATATTGTGAATATATAATAATAAATAAAAGTGCAAACTGTGTCAAGAGAAATAAGCAATTAAGCAAATGAGCAAGTAAATAAGTTGTCGATGAGCGCGATGCCAGATAAACTGGGTGATGGCTATTACGACGGTCCAACCATATAAGCAAGTAAATAAGTTGTTGATAAGTGCGATGCCAGTTGAACTGGGCAATGGCTATTACGACGGCCCAACCAAATAAGCATGTACCATATAACACGTTAGGCATAAATTGGTACACAAACATGATTAACAGTTGCAAGTTGCGTATTAAATAATAGTAAAATATGTAGTAACGCATACACCCTCAAAACAGTTTAAAAGGGATAATGTGATACTCACCTTATCATATGAGCAAACGGGACTAGTAAGATAATAATAAGAATGAAGGCGGCGATTCACGCGTTGACGATATGGCCTAATAAAGAAATTGAATGGGGGAATAAATATACGAAGATAACGGATATGATAGGATTCGAGAGCTTAACGGTTAATTATTATTTTGTTAAATTGTATATTATTAATACTTATTTATAGATCTTGTAGTTTTATTAAATTTTATTATGTAATTATTACCTATAATATATATAAATATAAAGGGGTCATAAGATACATCTTTATAAAAATAATTTAATTAATTGATTTCTATAGATATAATGTATATTTGCAGTATTAATAATAGTAGATTTAATCCTATTAAATATATCTAATAAATTTTTATTTATATAAATCTTAAAAACTTAACAAGTTATATTATTTATACATGGATATAATTTTTAAGAAGATGTGATAAAATACAAGTAATATTGTCGGTTTTAATGAAATTATAATTTATTTATTGATTATTATAATATTTATTAATTAAAATAGGTTAATATATCTAAAATATACCAAAAATAACATAATGGGGCGGCTGAGGTTCAAATCCTCGTCTCAGCCATCCACATGTTGTTAACCTTGGGTGCACTAGCCAACTGGGCTGGTGTCTAACCTGGTTATAATATTGTTTCTGTAAAGTATAAACTAGTAGTTCATAAACAAAACTTGAATAAACCCTAGAATTAACAATCACAATAACCGGTGATTGTTAATCTGATTCGAGTTAGGGCTTTTGAAAACCAGTCAGTAGCTATCATAAACCACTATCTAATTACCTCTTAAGCCGTTGTATGATGGGTTAAACTAGAAGGGCAGACGACAACCAGAAACAGTGAAGAACGGGCTAACAAACGGTGATGAAAATCCAATTGGTTTGAGGGTTAAGGACGGCTAGGGTTAGGGTATTGTGTCTGGAAGTTTAATTTGATTATAACTTTTTTATGAGTGTCATTGTATGAAACACATTAGGATACACTACCCCAAATTGAACCAAGGAGAAATGAGAAGTCAAAACCAAGGACAAGCATCGACTTCTTACCCAGCCACGGGGCGCGCTTTGATAATTGGATCAGGAGAAGTGTGACATGACCTAAAAGTGGTAATAAATGCATTCTTGGTTTCCAATTAGTATGCTTTAGTTTTGTTTGATACTGGCGCCGATAATAGTTTTGTATGTGCTAAATTTTTACCTTTGGGGAATATGTCGGTTAGTGAACTAATAGATTCTTATACTATAGAACTCACTAACGGTAAGTCTATAATTGTTAACCTAATAGTTCAAAACTGTCCTTTCATCATAAATGACCAACCATTCCTTATCCATTTACTCCCTATAGAATTAGCATGACTTGATGTAATAGTCGGTATGGACCTGCTATCTAAGTATAAAGTAGAAATCATTTGTAGGGACAAAACTGTTAGAATTCCTCTTTCAGACAATGAAATGATCAAGGTACAAGGAGAGAAATCATGTACTACATTGTGTCTCATATCTTATATCAAAGTATTGAAATATTTACGCCAAGGTTGTATGGCATATTTGGCAAGTGAAACAATTAAGAACCACGAGGAAAAAGGTACATAAGACATCCCAGTGGTACGAGATTGTTTAGGTGTTTTTCCAGATGAATTTCCTTGTTTACCACCGACCCGACAAGTTGAATTTCGTATTGACCTAATACCAGGAGTAGCTCCCATCGCTAAGGCACCTTACCTACTTGCACCTTCGGAAATGCAAGAATTATCTAATCAATTTCAAGAATTATTGGATAGGGGTTTTATACGTCCTAGCTATTCACCGTGGGGAGCACCGGCTATGTTAGTGAAAAAGAAGGATGGAAGTTTCCGAATGTGTATCAATAATCAAGAATTGAACAAAGTGACTATTAGGAATATGTATCTCCTTCCATGAATTGATGATTTGTTTGACCAATTTCATGGAGTGAAATATTTTTCAAAAATTGATCTTAGATCCGGTTGTCACCAAGTGAAAATTCAGGAGGAAGATGTTCCAAAACAGCCTTTCAAACTCGATATGGCCATAATGGATTTTTAGTAATTCCTTTTGTGCTAACCAATGCACCGGCAGTATTTATGGATCTTATCAACCAAGTCTGTAAACCCTACATTGGCAAGTTCATAATAGTATTTATTGACAATATTTTAATATCTTCGAAAAGTAAGGAGGAACATAAACAACATCAATGGGTTATTCGGAGTTGTTAAGACAGGAGAAAGTGTATGCAAAGTTGTCCAAGTGTGAATTTTTCTACAGGAAGTGCAATTCTTAGGACACATTGTAAACCAACAAGGAATTCAGGTAGATCCTAGTAAGATTGAGGCTATTAAAAATTGGAAAGAGCCTAAGTTAGCTGGATATTACCGACATTTCATTAAAAATGTTTCCAGTGTTGCCCAATAATTAACCCTCCAAACTCAAAAAGACCAAAAATGTGACTGGGGAGAATAGGCCTTTCAAATGCTAAAATAAATATTGTGTCAAGCTACAGTATTAAGACTTCCAGAAGGAGACAGATGATTAAGTAGTCTATTGTGACGCATCTTGAAAATGTTTAAGATGTGTACTGATGCAAAGAAACAAAGTAATAGCATATTCAACTCGGGTTTTTCGAATTAATATATTATATTATATACCCGACCCAGTTCGACGTTCGGGTTATTTTTTATCGCATTTATCGAGAATTTTAATTATTGTTATTATGTTATTGTTTAAATTATTTAATATTATATAATTATAAAGTCCGAAGTTTGGCAAAAACCTCCCAAACTTAAACATTTAACCCTTATTGATTTCACCATCAAACCTTAGGGTCTAAAGTAAAAGATTGAGATATAACCCATTTACCAACTGGTACCCAGACCCGGTTCTTCAAGACCCGACCCAAATCCAAACTCAAATCGTAAACTCGAATTCAATTTAGAAGCCTTGGACCTTAATTCTCGTACCTAATTTGGTAATTGAATCAAACACTATGTTATACATTCCTTTTACGACCTCACCGACGTCCTAGTTATGCTATATCTATCACATTGGTTCGTATGGCTTATTTTATTGGCCGACATAACCCATTCATTAATATACATGCAGACGGCAGCCAAAATGCAATTACACTGACGAACACCACCTTCATTACATCGTCAGCAATAACCCCATATTGAATTATATTACCTTGGCCTGTAAATCGGGTTTTTTATTCCAGTTATTGCCGTTGCATCGCAGCCAAATATGTCAGTTGTTAAACACCATTTGAGGTAATTGATACGTGATTTTAGTTTGTCTATAATCCACAACCATTAACCCTACAGTTAATAGATCCAACAATAAACGGTTTGATCGATTGGCAGTCCTAGGGTTCATAATGAATTCTAGGTTGTGAGTCTGTTAGTTTAAATATTTCTGGTTTAAGGTTTATACCAATTAAACACACTAGCACGAATGGATGGTGTGTGTGCGCGTCTAAGACTCTAATGGCCTATTTTAAGCTTTATATTTACTATATTAATCATTTAATTTATATTATTAATATTATATATATGTAAATTTTTTTTAAGCCGATTACTTTTTCCGATCCTTGTTAAAACTTACGTGTACGTAGATATATATGTAATAAGTATAAACTTGATAAAGTTTTTATAACAAAGATGTAAAACGGTTTTGTTATTTAAAATATGATAATTAAAATATTAATATTAGGTATTTCATAAAAGATGTTATATTTTTATAAATGGCTTATTATCTAGTAATTATTTATTTGTTATATTAACGTAAAAAGAAACATTTAATAATAATAATGCAAATGTATTCTTTTTATAAACAAATATTTACTATTATGAAACTATAAATAAACATAATATTCTTAATGAACATGGTTCATTTTATTATTTGATCTTTATAAAATAAATGATTAAATAAATTGCTTAAAGTCTCGTTTTCCTGTCTCAAATACACTTAAATCTTTATTAGACCATTTGTTAACTCGTAGTATTTCTCGATTTTTAATAATTAGGGATATTTCGTTGATACATCGCGACAAGCATAACTCATAATATTCGTTCATTTATCATGTTACAACCTTTGCTTATTTACTAAGGTGAGTATTTCACTCCTCTCTTGTACTTATTTTATCTTTTGGGGACATATGCGTAAATAGCTATTTTTATATTATATGGTATTAAACCGCAACTGTTTATCATTATGTGTATATCAGTTTGTCTAACTTGCTATTTGCTTACTTGCTTTATTTGAACGCATTTTGGTGAAGTTCCTCATTTATAGTATGATCATACGACTATCTTTGGGAACCGATGTCCATTTTTGTGGCAACGATTAATCGTTTCTTGGTGACGAATGTTCATTTATATGGAATTGGTCAAGCCCTTTCTTTATGGTTTAATTGATTGTTTATGTGCTATGGCTTAACTGTTTATCTCAATGGAACAGTTTCCAATTTTATTATTATTATTATTATTATTATTATTATTATTATTATTATTATTATTATTATTATTATAATTATTATTATTATTATAGTGTCTTAAATCTAGCGTTATATTCACTCAACCTGGTGTTGAAAAAATTATTGTATATTTAACACATATGCAAGTTATCATGTGATCTAGTTGCACGATTTGTGACACGTCAGCCCTTTCTGGGTCGGGGTGTTAAAGCTGCACACTTCCTTCCGATCCGTAACAACCACACGACTAAAAAACTCGCCCAAATTTACATTGATTAAATTGTATATCGATATGGTGTGCCACTTTCAATTATTTCAGATCAAGATATCCACTTTACTTCACATTTTTGGCAAGCTGTGCAAGAAGCTCTGGGAACCCAAATAGATCTAAGCATAGCCTACCACCCTCAAACAGACGGCTAATCAGAAAGAACCATTCAAATATTAGAAGATTTGCTTCGTGCTTGTGTAATAGACTTTAAAATGAATTGGGATCAACACCTTCCACCCATTGAATTCTCTTACATTAATAGTTATCATAGTAGAATACAGGTGTCACCATACCAAGCATTATATGGGCGGAAATGTAGATCACCACTATGTTGGACGGAAGTCGGTGATACTCAAGTTACAAGATCTGATTTGATTCAAGAAAAAGACCGATAAAATATATAAGATTAAACATAAACTGAAAGCCGCTCGAGACTGACGAAAGAGTTATGTCGATGTTCGTTGAAAACCGTTATCTTTTGAAGTGGGAGATAAAGTGTTTCTTAAAGTGTACCCATGAAAAGGGGTTATAAGATTTGGTAAGACCGGTACATTAGCTCCAAGATACATTGGACCTTATGAAATCATTTCCAAACTTGGTCCCATAGCATATCGACTGAAACTACCTTTGGAACTGAGTACTATTCAAAATGTTTTCCATGTAACCAACCTGAAAAAATGTCTTACTAGATGAAACAACAATAGTGCCACTGGAATATGTACAAGTAAACGATAAGCTAAATTTTGTAGAGGAACTATAGAAATAGTAGACGGGAAAACCAAACAGTTACAACATTACAAAATTTCGTTAGTAACTGTTAGATGGAACTCACAACGAGGATCCAAATATACTTGGGAACGAAAACATGAACTCCGAAAGACATATCCACACTTTTTCCCTAAAAATAAAGCAGTTGGTACATCGAATTTCGTGGACGAAATTTCTTAACCAAAGGAGAATGTGACATTCGTGAGAAAATGAGGTATACCTTATTTGTTACGTAGCAGGTAAATGATTAACCGAAGGATACTGATTATAACCCATATATATCATGAGGCCATACAGAAGTAATATATGTATTATAACAACTAACATATTGATATTATAGCCCTAGTATGTGCAAACCCGCTGAAACAAAAAGATTTCCGGTTAACAATACAGCGTGATCTTAAACCACAACGTTAGTACCAAAATAAACACTGTATCATCTATCAAGCCGAAAAAGAATAATAAACCGCTTATTTTGAAAATTTTTAAAAAACCCTTGAAAATATTTTAGATTTTTACAACGAGTTAGTAAATTTTTCTTAATTTACAAAAACTAGCTGAAAAACACTTGTTTTTGCGCTGTTTATCACACCCGAACTATTTTTCTCATCAAAAACCGAATCCAAACTAAATTCATACTCGACAGAGGAGTTAACGAAAGAGATTGATTAATTCCCACTCACTGTGGTGAGGGAAGTAGGTCCATCAAAGATGGAGGATAAATAAGATGAAATGAGAAGAATCAAGGGTACGGCTATGGCTGAACATGAAAGCCAGCTGCAACCGTTAAAACAAAAAAGTATTAAATCCAATGATGAACTACTTTTTGTTGATGAATTAGTAGAAGAAGGGATTAAAAGGCATCACAAGATTGTTGGTGAATGGATGCAAATGGAGATGATAAATAGATACCTAACTGACAAGGAGATGGAGGAACAAAGGGTTCTGATGGAGGAATTTGAACTGAAAAGAAATTAGATGAAGAAAAAGGGGAGGTTGAACAAGAAGTAATTGAGGGATTGTTGAAGCTGCAACAAGCTAAAGAAGCTGAAAGTACTTTAGCAATTGTTGTTCACAAATTTCAACAACCCAAAACATCTTATCAAATCCTTGAGACTGAATTGAATATTCCCACTACTAAACCTATGACTGAAAATTCTGATAAGCAGCTGGTGACTGACCTAGATGCAGAAACTATTCAAGATGAAATGTCAAGAAAGTCAGTGAAATGATGAATCAATGCTTCTTTGATGAGATGAAGAAGGATGAAAAGAGCTGGCCAACTTATTTATTTAGATACTCAAGAAAGAGGAAGAGGTTTGGTGTTGAAAATATTCCTGAAGAGGCCATGCCTAAAGAAACGAAAAGGGTTATTTATGATGTATCTTTGCAAGCTATGAAACCTGTAGAAGATATACATGAGCCGAATATTAATGCTTTAAATGGCATATCATATATAGAAGACGGGGAGGAGGGAAATGAAGAGAAGGAACGCACCTCTCCCCATGTGAATTTAATTGATATTCATAGGGAGAACATCCAAGCCAGACTTGATGAAAAAAAAAGGCAAAGATCCCAGGATTGAACAACTGATGGGACATGGTTTTGGATTTGAGGAGTTAGCAGAATTGAACGAAGAACAATTGAATTTGTTATTTAAGCGAAAGAGAGAGGAAGTGAGGAAAATGAGGGAGAAGAGAAATAGGCTTACTCAGAAATATCTGAATTATATGAGGCTCCACAACTTCTCTAACAAACAATTAATCCACGTGAGCTATGAAGAACTTGGAAGCGTTCTACAACTCCACACAAGAAATAGTTGAAGAAGAAGAGAAGAAAAGAATCCAAAAATATAATCTAATGATCAAATATTTAGTAGATTTGGCGGAAAATATGGATTCCTCATTAAGCATGGTTATAATTATGAGATTGTAGACTCAATGAGCAAAAGGGAAGTAGAGGAAAAGTTTAAAAAATTGCCACATAAATTAAAAAGAAGATGTTGAAAATGCTGAAAGAAAAAGACTCTCTCATGATAAAGAAACCATACTGGAAAGATTAATGGAAGCAAGGGGTGAAGAAGACAAAGTAAAGAACTTGACTGCTAGTGGGAAAAAGGAGCTATATGAGTCTGAATTGGTAAAATACAGAAAGGAGAAGAAGAATCAATCGACAAGTGATAAAACAATTCAAGCTCCTCCTCTGTTGAAACGAGTAAAAGAAGAACCAGTTGAATAAAGTACCAGAACCAATCTCTTTCCATGGGAAGATGCAGATAGAATAAGAACCTTGAGACGAGCCATGATTAACAAAGGGATGTCTGCAAGTGTGTTTGATAATCTTGGGCAAATACAACTAAAAAAACTATTTTACTCTGAAAAGGCTCTTTAAGAGAAAGCTGAAGAAGAACAAAGAAGATTGATGTCACTTCTGTGTGGACCAAAGGGGCAACCATTTCAAATACAAAAATCGACTCAAACTGAATAAATTGATAGACAGACAATGGAGATGATCAAAACTTTGTCTAAAGATGGGGGTATTTAAAGCTGATCATGATGAGGAAGGCTGATATTGTGAAAATGTATGAGGAAAAAGGGCATGTGAGAAGACCGTGAAATAAACGACAATATACTTCAAGGGCTTCCACTGTAAGTTTCCCCATTCCAACTACAAGGTCAAAGCTGCAAAGACAACAAAGGAACCTTCAACTGTGGACCTACCTAAGAACATATACTTTGATTCAAGAACTGAAGAATATAGTGTTAAAGATTATTTTCATGATTTCAATAGAGAACAATTGGAAGAGATGGACAAATTGAATATGCATGATCACCAGCAGAGAAATAGACTTGCAGGTCAACAAAGGAATGAACTTTCAAAATTCTTAAAAGAACAATCTAGAAAGGGATTTCTTTTACTCAATAAGAAGAGGAAGCTGGAATACTCTCAAGCTGAAAGAACGAAAAGGATGAGGAGGATGAGTGACATTAGGATGGCTGAGTTATCCTACAAGCAATCAAGAAAATCCTCAAAACCTCTAGCCACCATGAAGAGTGCATCAACATGAAGCAGCAAATGCTAAGGCCGAATTATGAAGTCGAGAGGAATGGAAAAATCTCGAAAATAGTCTATGAACAGAAGACTCAATCATTCATATTGAGAAATTCAGAAGGACTGGCCTTCGGCATAATTGAGCATGACACTGAACTGGAGTACCTTCATATGGAGGATCTTAAAGACATAATCTAATGGAATTTGCCGTCTCAACATCTACACCACAGGGAGATCTCCCTATTTCAACAGAAGGCTATTGCAGCATAGTTTGATAGAAGACCAGAAGCTGAAATCTCAAGAAGACGAAAGCTTTTTTTTTTTCTTTTTGAATTTGATTTGTAATGTCCATGTGACAGCTCTTTGAATATGTAATTTCCTTTAAGTAATGTAATTTTACTTTTTGAAATTTGATGTGTATATAGAAAAGTGTATTTAACCTACACGTGTTTTGGTGCATCTGAGTTTGTTCCAATCTTGGGGGAGATTGTCGGAATCAAGATTCAACAAAGGAAATATTGGAATCTTCTTAACCTCTTTAGAATATGGCTAAGTACGGAAAACGAGCTGTAAGGCCCCATTACCGGTAGCCCTACTTTAACGTTGGATTTACTCATAAACGCAGTTCAAAATATCAGAGTTAACAAATACTTTCGCGGAAAAATAAGACTTCAACCATAACATTTTACATAACCATCAAATCATGTCTTATAAAACATTCGTAGTAAACTAAAACAAAACATAGTCTTTAAAACATCACAACATTTCTTCGAGATGCCAGTATCTTCGATTTCCATGCCATGTGTCTTCAGTCATGCGAGCTGCCTCAACCTATTTGCCTGCGTGCATACTAAAAGTCAGCTATGCTGAGTGAGTTCTAGTTAATCACATAACTTACTTTTCATACACATATACGTGCCCGAAGGTACGCATTACATACATATCATGTTCATCATTCGTCCATACACATTCATATCTAACCATACATTATAAAAGGCGTTTCACCTACACACCTCGGACATAATTATTAGGGTCCGGTCAACCTTCATCCTCGGATATTATTAGGGTCTGGTCACCCTTCATCCTCGGATATTATTATTAGGGTCCGGTCACCCTTCATCCTCGGATATTATTATTAGGGTCCGGTCAACCTTCATCCTCGGATATTATTAGGGTCCGGTCACCCTTCATCCTCGGATATTAGTAGGGTCCGGTACTCTTTCTTCCATAGCTTCATACTATACCTGTTCTTAAATACTTTTCCTGACAATACGTGCAATCCCCAAAGAGCATTCACGTACCATTAACATATCGTACGTACATTATGCATACATCCTATATATTCATACATGCATCTTATCTTACATCATACATGGCGATCACATCTTTAGCTACCACCTGACGGTACATGCAATATCCGAAGATCGTTCACACACCGTCAGGCAATCATCATACATAAATCATACAAGGCATACACTTACCACTTAAAGGTAAGTGTATTAACTATCACGTTGAGTATGCACACAGCCTCGAAAACATAACAAGGAAGTGGGGGCTAGAAACTCACCTCAATGCGGTTGCGTTCACCGTTATTCCCTTCTTGAGCTGTGCACGGCTAACTGTATAATAATTATACGTATCAATAAACTATCACTACACATATCGTCTTTCTAGTTTAATCATTACCCTCAACGAACGAGGTCCGGGGGCAACACCCCTGGCAGCGGGGTTCTAGGGGCGGCAGCCCCTAGCGGGGTCCAAGGGGCAGAGCCCCTAGCTGGGGTTAAGTTGCCAGGTCAGCATGGAAAAATTTTATATTCATTAACTGTCTTTAAACATTTTCCATTAGGATTTTGAATCATTAAATAATTTGCTACTGAAAATCCAAGGGCTTCTTTGTAATTAAATCATTCTTTTCTAAGTCCAGGGACTGTTCTTGTCATTCTGCCAAACTCGTAGTTTGTTACTTATCCTTAACGAACTGACTTGTCATGACGAACTGGTTATTTTAACGAATTGAACCCTTCTAACGAACTGGACCTTTAACGAATCAGTCCATAGCGAACCAGTCTATGTAACGAATTGGATCTTTCAATTCGTTATCTTCTAACTATAGCGAATCAAGGGTAATTCGCTATCCTTTCCCCTTGACGAATGAAGTTAGTTCGTTATGTTTACTTAGGCGAATCAGCTAGCGAATCACTTTAATTCGTTGGTTATTCCTTAGCGAACTAGGGTTAGGTCAGGGAATGTCAGAACATTCCTTAACCTCGTACATACTTTTCCGGCGCCGCCTTTGCCGGAAGGCCGCCGGAAAACCGCGAATACGTCGGAAAAACGAGTTTTAACTTGTTTTCACCGTTTTTCGTCCCGTTAGATCCAGATCTGAGCTAGGGTGACCCCTAAGCTCATCATAGGTTCGGTTTATCCCCGATTCCGCCCGGATCTCGTGACTTAGACGGTTTAATGGTGTCGGCTCGTCGTTTCGTGTTTATATCTAACGGGTTTAAGCTCATACAATAAAATACTATCATACCTTGGGTCGGGATCGGTATCCTTCTTGGTTTCGGTCTAGAGAGAGAGAGACTAGAGAGAGAGCTTAAGTGTGTATTTTGGGAGGTGTATGGAATGTGTGAAATGAATGATTAAAGGCCATTTAATGACTTATATAATTATGGATCGTGGGCATAAGCCTATGGTCCTTTCCTCTTTCTTTCATAGCCCAAGTCCATAACCCATATCCATTTAACCCAACCCTAGCCCGACTCATAATAACTTGTATTTTAATTTGTTAACCGAAAACCCGAAAAACGGGATGTTACAAGTCTTCCCTCCTTAAAGAGGTTTTGTCCCCGAAACCTAACTATTACATAAACAATTCTGGATAAAACTTGCGCATCTCTTCCTCAGCTTCCCATGTAGCGTCCGATCCCTTGCGATGCTTCCATATCACTTTCACTAGGGGTATAACCTTGTGACAAAGTTGCTTCTCTTTGCGATCGACAATCCCTATCGGTTGCTCAATGTAGTTCAGCTGTTCATCAACCTTAATGTCCATCAATGGCACATGCGACGTGTCATCAGCTAGACACTTCCTTAGATGAGAAACATGGAAGGTTGAATGAATTCCTTCTAACTCACCGGGTAAATCCAGCTTATAAGCTACTTCCCCCATACGATCTAAAATCTTAAACGGTCCAATGTACCTCGGACTCAACTTTCCTCTCTTCCTAAAACGAATAATTCCTTTCCAAGGCGAGACCTTGAGCATCACATTGTCACCAACGTTAAACTCAATCGGTCGTCGCCCCTTATCAGCATACGACTTCTGTCTGTCTTGAGCAGCTTTCATCCTTGCCTTAACCTGATCAAACTTTAAAGAAGTTTCTTGAACAACTTCTAGGCTTCCCATCTCCTTCTGACCAATCTCTCCCCAGCATAATGGAGTTCTACAGCTTCTTCCATACAACATCTCGAACAGTGGCATCCCAATACTTGAATGGTAGCTGTTGTTGTAAGAGAACTTTGCCAGATGCAGATGATCATCCCAACTCCCTCCAAAGTCTAAAACACAAGCACGTAGCATATCCTCAAGGGTTTGGATCGTCCTTTCAGACTGCCCATCTGTTTGAGGATGATACGCCGTACTGATGTTCAATCTTGTTCCCATAGCTTCATGGAACTTCTTCCAAAACCTCGAAGTAAAATGAGTATCTCTATCAGACACGATCGATAACGGCACTCCATGCTTAGATACAACCTCTTTAATGAACAAGCTTGCCAACGTTTCTGACGAGATAGCCTCTCGTATAGGCAGAAAGTGAGCACTCTTGGTCAAACGGTCCACAATCACCCAGATGGTATCATGATGCTTAGCTGTACGAGGTAGCTTAGTTATGAAATCCATGGTGATGTGTTCCCATTTCCATTCTGGTATCTCTAAAGGCTGCATTTTCCCATAAGGCTTCTGATGCTCTGCCTTGACTTGTAAACAAGTTAAGCACCTACTGACGTAATCTACCACATCATTCTTCATTCCTGGCCACCAGTAGTCTCTTTTCAAATCTTGGTACATCTTCGTAGCTCCTGGATGAATAGAATATCTTGACTTATGAGCTTCATCTAAGATTCTACCTCTGAGATCTCCATGGCGTGGAATCCACATGCGGTCAAACCTAGTCTTAACACCATGCGTGTTTTCCATCAACTCATCTTGCTGACCAAAAATCCTTTCTTTCTTTACTAGCCCTTCATCTACCAGCACTTCAGACTGCACCTTGATGATTTCTTCAAATAAACTTGAGTTCATAACTAGCTGATATGACTTTACTGTTGCAATGACTTCCTCATTCTTACGGCTTAGTGCATCAGCGACCACGTTAGCTTTACCAGGCTAGTACTTAATATCGCAGTCGTAATCCTTTATCAATTCTAACCAACTTCTCTGCCTCATGTTCAATTCCTTCTGCTCAAAGAAGTACTTTAAACTCTTATGATCTGTGCAAATGGTACACTTAGTACCATACAGATAGTGTCTCCATATCTTGAGAGCATTCACTACTGCTGCTAGCTTCAAATCATCCGTCGGATAAGTACTCTCATGGACCTTCAATTGTCTAGACGCGTAAGCTATCACCTTTCATCGTTGCATCAACACGCAACCTAACCCACGATGCGAAGCATTAGTACAAACAACCAAATCCTCGTCACCATCGGGTAAAGCAAGGATTGGAGCTTGCGTGAGTCTCTTCTTTATCTCATGGAAATCCTCTTCCTGAAACTTACCCCAACTGAATACTATCGATTTTCAGGTCTTGCCGGTCAATGGTGCGGCTATCTTGGAGAAACCTTCGATGAATCTCCTATAGTATCCAGCTAACCCTAAGAAGCTTCGTATATCGGTCGGATTCTATGGAGTCTTCCAATTTGTTATCGCTTCAATCTTAGCTGGGTCCACGGTAATCCCTTCAGGATTGATCACGTAACCTAGAAATTGCACTTCTCGCAACCAGTACGCGCATTTCAAAAACTTTGCATACAACTTCTCTTTCTTCAGAGTCTCCAATACTTCTCGCAGATGCTCAGCATGATCAGACTTGCTTTTGGAATAAATCAATATATCATCAATGAAGACAATAACCGACTTATCCAACATTGGCCGACATACCCTATTCATCATGTCCATAAATGCTACGGGAGCATTCGTTAGACCGAATGACATTACGAGGAACTCGTAGTGTCCATACCGCGTCCGAAACGCTGTTTTAGGGATGTCTGCCTCTTTCACCTTCAACTGATGGTAGCCTGATCTAAGATCTATTCGTGAGAACCAGCTTGACCTTTGCAGTTGATCAACAGATCGTCAATCCTTGGCAAAGGATATCTATTCTTTACCGTAAGCGTGTTCAACTCGCGATAGTCTATGCACATTCTCATACTTCCATCTTTCTTCTTCACGAACAACACTGGCGCGCCCCAAAGAGAAACACTTGGTCTTATGAAACCTTTGTCGAGGAGTTCTTGCAGTTGGGACATCAATTCTTTCATCTCAGACGGCGCTAGACGGTAAGGCGCTTTCGCGATGGGCTGGGCTCCTGGTATTAAATCTATCTGGAATTCTATCTCATGTTCCGGTGGCAACCCCGGAAGATCCTCAGGGAATACTTTTGGGTAATCGCGCACAATACGAACATCTTTCATTTCTTTCGTCTCGGCCGTAGCGTTGACAACATACGCCAGGTAAGCACCGCACCCTTGCCTTAACAAACCTTCGGCTTTTATCATTGAAATGACGTTAAAACCTGAACTTTCCTTATCGCCATAAACCGTCACGACACTACCATCCAAGGACTTTAGCTTTATTATTCTACTCTTACATACTACCTGAGCTTCGTATTCAGATAACCAATCCATTCCCAAGACTACATCGAACCCTCCTAAGGTCATGACATACAAAGTAACAGGGAACTCATGTCCCTCTAATTCTATCTTACAATCCTTAACCATTTTCATTATTTTCACCGAGGTGTCACTAGCAGTTTCTACTATGAAGGTTTCAAACACTCGGCAACTTTTCATTTTTGCTAGTTTACTAAACGCCATAGCTACAAAACTCCTATTCGCACCCGAATCAAATAATACTGAAGCAGAAATACCGCTTACTAGGAACGTACCGGTCAAAACATCAGGAACCTGTCTAGCCTGTTCCTGGCTCAGCATGTAGGATCTAGTCCTCGGCCTTGCTTGATCAGCATCTTTCTTCCCACTACCTCCAGCCTCACCGTCGGCGCACTCCCTTGCCATATGGCCTGTCTTACCGCACTTAAAGCATGCTGGTTTTGCATTACATTCATTAGCATAATGACCCATCTTCCTACACTTATAGCAGGCATTTGTCCCCATCCTGCATTCTCCACCATGAGCCTTTCCACATTTGTGGCACACGTCCGAACCAGTACCCCACTTGCACTCGCCACCGTGTACCTTCCCACACGTCTTGCATGTCTTTCTCCCCCACATCTTCTGCTTCTTGTCCCTAGGGTTCCATAACTGAGTACCAGGTCGTTTGGCAGGCATGACCCACTTCTTCTCCTTCTTCTCTTCCATAGCCACCTCATCTGTCAAGTCCTCATAAACCATTTCCGCAAGCCCTACATCAGAATCAAAGGTGCCTGGTCTACCAGCCTTGACCAAGACGAGAACATTCTGTGGCAGTCCCCTAAGGTAGCATTTGATCCGCTTGGCCTCGGTGTTCACCATGTCTGGCACCAACCTTGACAGTCGGTTGAATTCAGTGAGGTATTCTCGGTGCGTCATCTTACCCGCCTTTAGACTCAAGAACTTCATCTCAACCTTCTCTATCTCTGCATCAACACAGAATCGCTTCATCACTAACTCCTTCAGATCGTCCCATCTCAAGGCCTTGATCTCTTCTCGACTCTTCCTTTGCTCAACTGTCTCCCACCAGTACATCGCCTCCTCATCGAATGATTGGGTAGCATACCCCACAGCTTGGTCGGGACGGCATTCGCTAATTCGGATAATTTTATCCATGGCGGTTATCCATTGGAGAGTAGCGATTGCGTCTCCCAAGCCGGTTAGCTTCGGTGGACCACAACCTTTGAAAGACTTATATTTGCACCCACCTCGGCCCCTTTTCTTGTCATCAACCTTCACTGACTTAACCACGCTTGATTCTTCCCCCTCCCCTTCATAATTTTTCTTACCATCTCCTTCCGCCCTTTCAGCGGTTCTTTCACGGCCTCCAGTAGCCCCTTCAGCATTCCAGTTCTTCGCAGTAGCTTCCACCGCTTGAGCAATGGCGGCTTGAACAACAGGGTCAAGTTGATACCCTTCGTTGTTACTCGGATTTCGACCAACTGCACTTCCTTCTCCCTCATTATTAGTAGCTGCTTCCACTGACGGTTCTCGGACAACGCGTGGCCTGCCACGGCGTCCCGTACGTCTTCCTTTTCCAGCAGCTTTCTTAGATCCAGCCATTCGTATTCTATAAGGAAACACAAACATCGTCACTTAAGGAACCATTTAGTACAAGGATAGTAAGGCTAACAGGTAATAACAGTGGTCAGCTGTGATTAGCTGATCACGTTACTTTCTGTGTCCTATACACTTCCCTTTATGAGTCTATTTGTGCTGGTTCTACTTCTAATAGTTAGACAATTAAGCAGTTCATATCATCTTATACCCCTATCCTTAGCAATTAAGCTAGCGTTCACACATTCTTTATTTAGCAATTACGCAAACATTCATTCACTATTCTACTTTACATGTGAATTTAATCACGTACTTTTCCTTTACTTAGCTTGCTTGAGTGACACATGGCATTCTCGTACTGGCATCTTCTTCCTTTTCTTACTTTAATCCAATTCTATGTTCGAGTCTAAGCATGTAGGATGCTTAAATCTCTCGAACTTTGCTCTGATACCAACTTGTAAGGCCCCGTTACCGGTAGCCCTACTTTAACGTTGGATTTACTCATAAACGCAGTTCTAAATATCAGAGTTAACAAAAATTTTCGCGGAAAAATAAAACTTCAACCATAACATTTTTACATAACCATCAAATCATGTCTTATAAAACATTCGTAGTTAATTAAAACAAAACATAGTCTTTAAAAAATCACAACATTTCTTCGAGATGCCAGTATCTTCGATTTCCATGCCATGTGTCTTCAGTCACGCGAGCTGCCTCAACCTATTTGCCTGCGTGCATACTAAAAGTCAGCTATGCTGAGTGAGTTCTAGTTAATCACATAACTTACTTTTCATACACATATACGTGCCCGAAGGTACGCATTACATACATATCATGTTCATCATTCGTCCATACACATTCATATCTAACCATACATTATAAAGGGCGTTTCACCTACACACTTCGGACATTATTATTAGGGTCCGGTCATCCTTCATCCTCGGATATTATTAGGGTCCGGTCACCCTTCATCCTCGGATATTATTATTAGGGTCCGGTCACCCTTCATCCTCGGATATTATTATTAGGGTCCGGTCAACCTTCATCCTCGGATATTATTAGGGTCCGGTCACCCTTCATCCTCGGATATTATTAGGGTCCGGTACCCTTTCTTCCATAGCTCCATACTATACCTGTTCTTAAATACTTTTCCTGACAATACGTGCAATCTCCTAAGAGCGTTCACGTACCATTAACATATCGTACGTACATTATGCATACATCGTATATATTCATACATGCATCTTATCTTACATCGTACATGGCGATCACATCTTTAGCTACCACCTGACGGTACATGCAATATCTGAAGATCGTTCACGCACCGTCAGGCAATTATCATACATAAATCATACAAGGCATACACTTACCACTTAAAGATAAGTGTATTAACTATCACGTTGAGTATGCACACAGCCCCGAAAACATAACAAGGAAGTGGGGGCTAGAAACTCACCTCAATGCGGTTGCGTTCACCGTTTACGGTTATTCCCTTCTTGAGCTGTTCACGGATAACTGTATAATAATTATACGTATCAATAAACTATCACTACACATATCGTCTTTCTAGTTTAATCATTACGCTAAACGAACGGGGTCTGGGGGCAGCGCCCCTGGCAGCGGGGTTCTAGGAGCGGCAGCCCCTAGCGGGGTCCAAGGGGCAGAGCCCCTGGCTGGGGTTAAGCTGCCATGTCAGCATGGAAAAATTTTATTTTCATTAACTGTCTTTACACATTTTCCATTAGGATTTTGAATCATTAAATAATTTGCTACTTAAAATCCAAGGGTTTCTTTGTAATTAAATCATTCTTTTCTAAGTCCAGGGACTGTTATTGTCATTATGCCAAACTCCTAGTTCCTTACTAATCCTTAACGAACTGACTTGTCATGACGAACTAGTTATTTTAACGAATTGAACCCTTCTAACGAACTGGACCCTTAACGAATCAGTCCATAGCGAACCAGTCTATGTAACGAATTGGACCTTTCAATTCGTTATCTTCTAACTATAGCGAATCAAGGGTAATTCGCTATCCTTTCCCCTTAACGAACTGAAGTTAGTTAGTTATGTTTACTTAGGCGAATCAGCTAGCGAATCACTTTAATTCGTTGGTTATTCCTTAGCGAACTAGGGTTAGGTCAGGGATTGTCAGAACATTCCCTGACATCCCTTAACCTCGTACATACTTTTCCGACGCCGCCTTTGCCGAAAGGCCGCCGGAAAACCGCAAATACGTCGGAAAAACGAGTTTTAACTCGTTTTCACTATTTTTCGTCCCGTTCGATCCAGATCTGAGCTTGGGTGACCCCTAAGCTCATCATAGGTTCGGTTTATACCCGATTCCGCCCGGATCTCGTGACTTAGACGGTTTAACGGTGTCGGCTCGTCGTTTCGTGTTTATATCTAACGGGTTTAAGCTTATACAAAAAAATACTATCATACCTTGGGTCGGGATCGGTATCCTTCTTGGTTTCGATCTAGAGAGAGAGAGACTAGAGAGAGAGCTTAAGTGTGTGTTTTGGGAGGTGTATGGAATGTGTGAAATGAATGATTAAAGGCCATTTAATGACTTATATAATTATGGATCATGGGCTTAAAACCATGCTCCTTTCCTCTTTCTTTCATAGCCCAAGTCCATAACCCATATCCATTTAACCCAACCCTAGCCCGACTCATAATAACTTGTATTTTAATTTATTAACCGAAAACCCGATAAACGGGATGTTACACGAGCAAAGTTGGCACTTCAAGCAAGCCTAGACTTATTCAAGCAAGGTATTTTCCTTTCGAGCAAAGCTATCTATTAGAATCATTCTAAGTGGTAGATCGAGCAAGCTACACTTCATCAAGCAAGGCTGTTTTTCTAGTCGAGCAAGGTTGGTTTCAGAGCAAACCCTTGACTAAACCAAGTTAAAACCAAGTATTTTCGTGGATCGAGCAATGTTTATTAATAAATAGTGGTCCAAGCAAACTTGAAGGAAGTTATTGAAAAAATTACTCTAAGGACTTTCAACAAGCAAGGCTCAACCCGAGCAAGCTACAATGATAACACTTAAATTTTTATAATAAGTTAAAGACAAAAAGGTTGATGGATCAATGAAGAACAAGTTTGCACGTAGGATATTATCGAGTAAACTTTGGTAATATCATGAAAATTGAAGTCTGCTTGAAGAATATTTTTTATGAAAGTATTCTAAGTAAAGCTTACTCGGAGAACTGTTCCAAGCACACTTATGGTTACAAGGTCTGCTCGACAAGAACAAAAGCTTACAAGCTTACTCGAAGACCTATTTACACTTGTCTTATTTTTGAATTCGTTTGAATTTGTAATGCACCAATCATTAGGGTTTCTAGAAGATGTCAGGTGTGCCTATTTAAGGAAACTTTATGGCACATTTATGAAAATGGACACAGAGCGAATACTGTGATTTGACGGCTGATAGTTTCTCGTAAAAGAATATCTTTGTACGTAAAGCTGCCCAAAAATATAAGCATTCCACCTAGAAACCTTAATCTATTTTCGTTGTATCCTTCATTATATTAATGGAAATCTTTTGAGTTACTTTGTGTGTTTGTTACATTTTTGTTCGTATAGCAACAATTTGAATATTATTGATTCCGCCTTTAATTTTCATTGGATCTTAACAAGAGCAGAACTCGTAAACGCCTTGTCAAAACATTGTTGTTGGTTACGAGACTGATTGTTATGGTTGTAAGATCTTTCCTGACATATACCTTAGTTAGACCTTGTCTTCTCTTTTGATAGAAAATCCTCCATTGGGATGGATTCTAATAGAAGTAATATACCAAGACCCTTGACCCTTCAATTCTAAAGTAAATTCCTCTACATTCTCTTACATCTGACTACCTGTGACTATTTGTTATATTCTAAACCACTAATAAAAAAGAGACAAAAAGACATATTCATATAAAGGAGAAATTAAATCTATTCTATAAATATAATCAAATAGAAAGGATAATAAAATTCAATTTCAAATTAAATCTATTCTATAAATATAATCAAATAGAAAGGATAATAAAATAAGAATTCTATTTAGAGTCCCTTTTTTTAGACAGAATTCTCGGTAAGATTGAGATGAAAACAAGAGAATTTGGATAAGAGCAATAGCTAGTTTTAACTATAACTAAAGAAAAAAATTAAAAGTGATGTACTATATTGGATTCTAATCGATGAATCTTGAAAGGAAGCGAGCCCCTCACTGTTTGCAACCCAGGATTCTATTTTATCATCAATCCAGTCCCAGTCCCCGTTCATGTTTTTTCTTGTTCTTATCATTGAATAGATCTCGTTACTTGTATGACTTAGATGTCTCTTATTCTCGACAAAATGATTTGATTGTTGGGATTTGGTATGATACTTATGAGATCGATGAGATTGATATTCAAATATTTCTTCTTTGAGCGTCTTGATTTGACCCCATAAGCGGGATCACCACCCAATAGCATGTTGCCACCTAGTGAAGCTCCTCATTGTTTCAAAGCAACTAGAAAGAGAATATTTAACCCGAAAGAATTCGGTTCATATGTAGGACACCTATCCAGAAGTTTTCGCAACACAATCAAAGATAATGGAATCATCAAAACAGTTCATTTTAGATCTATTATCTTCTTAACTTTACTAATAAATTGATTTGATTGAAATGGAAAAAAATCAATCCCATAATGAATTACTTAATGAGTTTGAATAAACTAACCAAAATCAAGAGTTTTTATTTCATTAGACCAATGCACTTAGTTAATCCTATAATTCATATCAGGATAAAGTACTATTTTTAGCTTAAAGTTTGATCAATGCTCTATTTTGTTTTACTATTAGAAGTATTTGTTTTATATGTCACTTGGTTATATTAGTTGAATTCCTCTTGAGTTTAGTAGTTCTTCATATAAAATTATTGAACTGAATGTTTTAATTTTGATTCAAAGGAAAGAAAGTATGGAGTTGAAATAACACACTCAGCACGCTTTTTAAAGGATTGCGTGGTACGTCGGTACTTTTTTATTCAATGTTTGTTCAATTACTCTTTTTCCCCACAAAGGCAGTGTAGGAATTAGGTTCAGCAATAATGATAACCCCCAATATTCCAAAACTAGCTGTCACCCCACCGGTAGTGTTGAGAGGAAGTTTGAGATGAGAGATATGGGAGAAGCATCCTTCTTATTTGAATTACTGATGTGCTAAAATAGTCAATTAAATAATAACTAAATTAAACAAGTAATAAAAACTAGACCTAAGACTCAACTACACAAAACACCGGCAAGTGAACCGATCAATTGTACTAAAGCTAAGTAAGTCCGGAATATCGAACCCACAGGGCTCTATAAATTGCGTTAATAAACTAATTAGACTCGACTACGACACGACTATTTGTTATTAATGTTTTAAGGGGGTTTTTAAACTAATATTAAACTAAGAAATTAAATAAACAAGTAAACGAGAAACAAGCAACCAAACACAAGATCGAAACCAATAAGAGAAGGAATCTACCTAGGTAGGAATCACATGAATCAACAATCATCAAGCAATGGACAAATATCATGATATGGAAACTGATTTCTAGACATATTTATCTAACAAATCCTAAGGACCCTTGACCGAATCAAACGAAATCCCAAAGAACAGTTATTAGATTATTAAGCAATTAGTTATATTGATTTCCAAAACCAATTTCCGATAAATATCACCATCTCCCACTTTAACGCAAAAAACTAAATTCAAGGGACATTTTTAAAACATGTTTCAATTTATATATATATATATATATATATATATTAAAACAAAACCAATTTAAACTACGACTCAAATATCCTATCCCCACACATAAATTTTGCATTATCCTCAATGCAAGGATAAGGACGACTTAAAATAAAAATAAAATTATAATAAACTCGGATTACAAAAAACGAAAAACTAAAAATAAAAAAAAAAATAAAAAGTTAACAATCTAGATAAAGGAAAAGACTTAGATGGTAATATGCGCATGAAACATGATGCTAGAATATTCTTCCATGAATACCCTCAAATACGAACGTGCTCAGCAAATGGTAACTCCTTCCCTCATCCACGAACGTAAGCGGCCAAACAAAACAAACATATCTAAAAATATATCTTATCAAACTAATAGATATTATGCAATTAAAGTGTTTCACTAATAAATATATAAAATATAATTATCAGGAGCACATAAATAAGCATGAAGCATGAAATATAATAATCATTATGCTCAATCTGGGGATCATCTCTAGCTCAATCTTTCTTCAAACTAGCAAAACTTAAAATCACAAACAAAGACAAACTACAAAAACTACTTTAGTGACTCAAAGAAAATAAAATAAAAATAAAAATAAAGGAAAATCTACAAACTCTACACTTGAGTTTCCACTCAAGAACCCATGTTACGCGAATCACGTGGCAGACAGAGTGGAACTTCCTCCACCTCGATAGAACTCTAATGCCCTCAAGGATTCTGAATCACGACCCGACCATTCGTCAATCTTGGTCTTCTTTTTAACACCACGAACCTTCTCAAACTTACGCTTTCCACAACCTCTTTCTCCAACACACTTCACCATTACCCGAGAAATCAAAACCTCTCGCGTCTTTTTCAAACTAATACTCACGGAACGGGAATCGTCAAGACTAGGACCCATGCCCGAGATAACTGATTCTATCCAGTAAACTGGGTGACATGGATTAATGAGACCGTCTTGACCACTCGGATGTCTCATGGACTTCGCCAAATAAGTGGCACTATCATCACCGGCTCCAAAAGTGATCTTACCTTCAAACATGTCAATGATTTCCCTAGCAGTACGTAAAAATGGATGACCCAAAATTATAGGAACTCTCTCATCGGCCTCCATATCTAAAACAACAAAATCTGCGGGAAAAACCAAATTATCTACCTTAACGAGAAAATTCTCCACGACACCCCTCGGATACTTAACGGAACGATCGGCTAAAGAAAACGTCATACGAGTAGAGGTGAGCTCTCCTAGGCCCAACTTTTCATACAAAGAATATGCCATGAGATTTATGCTAGCTCCAAGATCGGCCAATGCTTGACACGTCGTGTCACTTCCGAAAAGGCATGGAATGGTAAAAACTCCGGGGTCGGGTAATTTCTCCGGTACTTTATTAAACACCACTACAGAACACTCTCCATTTAGCGGTACAGTCGACAGCTCCTCCAACTTATCCTTTCTTTTAAGAAGGTCTTTCAAAAATTTGGCGTATTTAGGCATATGCTGCAGGACTTCAACGAACAGGAGGTTGACATTTAATTGGCCAAATATATTGAGAAAATGCCCGTAATATTTCATATACTGTTGATGTTTTAGACGGGCGGGATATGGGATATAGGAAGGGTCAATGATGTGTGGTGGTGGCCGGACTCCAACCAGCTTCTTCTTAACTTGTGGCTCAATCATTGGTGTTGTACCTTGTGACTTACCCGGAGCCTCTACCTCCATCTCCTCATCCACCAACTCGTTTTCCCCATCTTTCCCAATTTCACTACTAACTCTCTCCGGACCAAAAACCCTACCACTACGCGTGTAGATAAATTTTAATTGAGCAGCCGGATTAGTTTGAAGAATACCTGAAAACTGACCGGGAGACCTTTCTTCTAAACGACGAGAAATATCACCAACACTCCTTTGAATATCAAGAATAGCAGATTGTTGATTCTTAAAAAGTAGATCATGCTCGGAGAACTTCTTCTGTGTAGCTTGGTCTCTCTCCAGGATTTGCTTCTTCATCTCTTCCAAACTCCCAATTCCACCATTCGAATCCTGCACATTATTTTGAACATTAGTATTATTGGTATTATTATCATTAAAATACTGACCTTGTCCTGGAGTATAAGAACTTTGAAATCCAGGTGGTGCGCCTGACGGACGCTAGTTAGAATTATTCTGATTCGGGTTCTTGTAGGTGTTCCAACTTTGATTATTGTTGTTGTAATTGTTGGGAAACCTATTTTGACCAGCAACAAAATCGACCTGTTGATTCATCACCTGGCACTCCAACGTACCATGTCCACCTTTACAAAAATCACACATTTCCACCTTGGTCTTCAGCTCCTTAACCTCTCTAGTTAGTGATTCCAAAGCAGTTGCCACACTCGTATCCAGATTAACCTGGTGTACACCTCGAGCGGATGAGGATGTACTCCTAACGGAAGTGGAATTCCCGCGTTGTGGCCTTTTGGCGAGGTCGAATTGAGCGAAGCTCTCAAACATCTCGTTACATTCGGTGACATCTTTCCTTGCCATTAAGTTACCTCCAGCAGCAGTGTCAAAACGAACTTGGGTTTCATATGTCAGCCTGTTGTGTTGGAACTTATATTTTAGACCGACGCATCGAATTAATTTGTGGGTGAAAAATATATTATTTGGTCTCAACCAAGGGTGGATGGATTGAAGATCAATTCATGCTAGACTAGTATAAATAGATATTTTTATTCATTTGTCTAGTATGAGTGAGTGTATTTTGTATGCGTGAGATTTAGGGTTTTATCCCTTTGAGAGAGCCTCCGCCTCCAGGATGAGCTCTCCTGGTGGCGGCTAATATTTCTTAATCGATTGTATGTATGAATGTATGTATGTATGAGTGGTTCATCTTTCTGAGAATCATTCAACTAATATTATCATACTATCATTTCTATCTTTTGTTTGATTACAATTGTTCATCCTATTATTGATTGTTAATCAAATCAGGCTCTCTCCAATACACCTCATCTGTCCAAACATCCTTCAAGAGTGAATACGAGTGAGATTCGATCCTAACCCTAAATTTGAGCTCCACACCGTTGTTTAATACCGATTATTCACGCTTCCGCACCGGGGCTCGGTCCACACAAGTGGTATCAGAGCATGGGTTACCGAATCATTCAGATTAACCGCTGAACAGATTCATTTCGCTCTTGAATTCACCATGGACGTTAAATGATGAAGTTCGTTGAAATTATTTTGGGGGGTTTTGAAATTATTTGATGATTCGGAGAATAGTATATGGATTGATGTTTGGGTTGATGATTCGTTTGGAGATCCAACATCAATTTCATGTTTATTTGGTCAGACTGGTCCAGATCTGATGTAACAGTGTTATTTGGCTCGTTTTGGGGCAACTCTGTTCATTTGATGATTTCCGGATCTGAAAAGGCTGTGGATAAGATTGAAGATAGATTTCTTTTATTTATTTCGAGATGACCTGGATACAGCTTAACGATTCTTTTCAGATTTCGGAACTACTTTTTCAATCTGAAAGAATTAGGGTTTTGTTTGCTCGATATTGATTTTGATAAGTGTGCTGCACAAACAGGATATGGTATGTTGGAAAACGTTGCCATTGGTACAAACTGGTATGAAGAAGGTACAAGTCAAGAATGAACAGGTACTAAAGGCAATATTATCATTGTTTGTTGTAGCAAATACAAAGTGAATATTCAAGCAAGTTCTGCAAGGGCAAATCAGTGGTTGATGATGCAGAAAAGAATTTTTGATGTACCGGGCATACAATGAACATATAAGATTTTTCTCGAGTAATGATAATGGTTCGAGCACACTTTATCTCGGGAACATCTTATCTCGGGCACATCAAGTTCCAGTGTCGAGTAACCCCTTTGCATATCCTTGGTCTTCTCAAAAAAACTATGTTTAAGTCCAAAGCACACTTTGTGCTAGTGAAGTGCTTCCGAGCACACTTTGTGGTAGTGAAAAAATGAAAAATCACAAGTGTTTTGCTTTCCGGGTACACTTTGTGCTAGGAAAGGGCTTCCGAGCACACTTTGTGACAGTGAAAAAATGAAAAATCACAAGTGTTTTTCTTTCCGGGTACACTTTGTGCTAGGAAAAGGCTTTCGAGCACACTTTGTGATAGTGAAAAAATGAAAAATCACAAGTGTTTTGCTTTCCGGGTACACTTTGTGCTAGGAAAGGCCTTCCTTCTGAGCACACTTTGTGATAGTAAAAAAAATGAAAGATCACAAGTGTTTTGCTTTACGGGTACACTTTGTGCTAGGAAAGTGCTTCCGGGTACACTTTGTGCTAGTTGGAAAATTGAAAAATCACAAGTGTTTTTCTTTCTGGGTAGACTTTGTGCTATGAAAGTGCTTCCGAGCACACTTTGTTCTAGGAAAGTGCTCCCAAGCACACTCTGTGCTAGGAAAGTGCTCCCAAGCACACTGTGTGCTAGGAACGGAGTTTGTGAAACATTTCAAAGTTTTGAAGAAACTTTTAAGATTTTTGGTGCCGTTGACCGTTTGACCAAGCTGTTCTCTACGGAAGATATATAACAGGGGTATTTTGGTAATTTTTCTCCAATCATCAACAAGCTTATGGTATTCAAACCTCATCCAATTTCACGACTTCATCAAAAGCTTTACAAGAACAAGTGTTGACCAAGCTTATGGACTTAATCACTTTTAGTGTCAACCAACATATGAATACGTTTATTTTCAGATTTTTACAATCTTGATAAGGATGGTCAAGATTGTTTCACCCACACTTGATTTGAAGACACATTCATTAAAGACAATTGCAATGAAATTGGGGGAGTAAAAATCTTTGAATTTCATTGCAAATGGCTAGCTTCAAATCAAGTAAAAGACTCAAGTTAAGGAAAAGTTGATCAAGATCAATGATCCAAGGTTTCTAAAAGATGTTTCATCATTTGTCAGTTTTCAGATTTCCTAGTACGGATGAGAAGATAGAGTCATCTCGAGCAACATTGTTGAAAGAATGATCAGTAGAGTTCAACCTCCTATGAAATAGTCACTTGAACAGTTAAGAACGGGTTATGGTTGACTTGAATGCTATCTTGATTCAGGGAATGGTTTGAAGATGATTTACAAGGGAAGAGACAAATTTGAAGAATTGAAGATTATTTGATGATCACATTGAGTTTATTTCTTTTTGTGGTAACCTTGTTACTTGAAGTTGATCTTTGAAGTTTAAAGCCTCGTTCATATGCCCATACAACTATATCCAAAAGTGGTATAAGAGTGATAATTTGAAATGAACAATGGGAGAAGCCTAACGTGAGGGGGAAAACTTCAATGAAAGACAACGAGTTATTAGGTGATCATGGAAGAAATTCGATGGCATCGGTCTAAGGGGGAGATTGTTGGAACTTATATTTTAGACCAACGCATCGAATTAATTTGTGGGTGAAAAATATATTATTTGGTCTCAACCAAGGGTGGATGGCTTGAAGACCAAGTCATGCTAGACTAGTATAAATAGATTATTTTATTCATTTGTCTAGTATGAGTGAGTGTATTGTGTATGCGTGCGATTTAGGGTTTTATCCCTTTGAGAGAGTCTCCGCCTCCAGGATGAGTTCTCCTGGTGGCGGCTGATATTTCTTAATCGATTGTATGTATGAATGTATGTATGTATGAGTGGTTCATCTTTATGAGAATCATTCAACTAATATTATCATACTATCATTTCTATCTTTTGTGTTTTGATTACAATTGTTCATCCTATTATTGATTGTTAATCAAATCAGGCTCTCTCCCAATACACCTCATCCGTCCAAACATCTTTCAAGAGTGAATACGAGTGAGATTCGATCCTAACCCTAGTTCCGAGCTCCACACCGTTGTTTAATACCGATTATTCACGCTTCCGCACCGGGGCTCGGTCCACACACGTTGTAAAATTTCTCCACTAGAGCCCATGATGTAAGACCATTTTGTGAACAATGGGCAAGTAGGTTTTGAAAACGCTCCCAAGCATGGCAATATTGTTCATCTGGCTCCATGTGAAACGAGTGAAACTGATCACGAAGAATAGTCCCTTTAGCCGATGGGAAGTATCTTTTGATAAAAGCTGAACGTAATGTTTCCCAAGTGGTGAACGTGAAAGGTTGTTGAGTGTCAAGCAAAGTAGCTGCTTTACCTGCAAGTGAAAATGGAAATAGATGTAAGAAAATAGCATCTTCGGTAGCACCTTGTAAATTAAAAGTTTTAAGAACGCGGTAAAATCGGTTAATGTGTGCCGGTGCATCCTCGTCATCACGCCCATGTAACTGATTAGTTTGGACGATGTTATTCACGACGTATGACGGAATCTGCCATGAGTTGGGATTGTCGATCTGGGGAACAATGATGCATGACTGGTTTCGGGTTAAGCCATCGAAGGCTTAAGCAGCAACTGTTCTTTCGTCGGCCATTTGAACTTCTGATTGGGTTTTCGGACTTTCTGGTGGTGAACTGTGTGGAGATGTTTTTTGTGACGAACTAGCCTCGGACTTCAACGGAGAAAATTCAAGATCAGCCAATGGTGGTCCTTGTGAACGAAGATGTGGCATAAACCTGAAAAACGTAAAATACCAAGTGAGTAGACTCGACTACTTTAAAACAGACAAAAATTAAACTAAAACTTAAATTAGACTCCTACGACTCAAACAAACAAAAATAAAAACAAATAGCACGTATGTAGCGGATAAGTCCAAGTAAGGCTAATTACGCGTTTGCTAAGAGTCCAAGTAGGTTTTGAAAACGCTCCCAAGCATGGCAATATTGTTCATCTGGCTCCATGTGAAACGAGTGAAACTGATCACGAAGAATAGTCCCTTTAGCCGATGGGAAGTATCTTTTGATAAAAGCTGAACGCAATGTTTCCCAAGTGGTGAACGTGCCAGGTTGTTGAGTGTCAAGTAGCTGCTTTACCTGCAAGTGAAAATGGAAATAGATGTAAGAAAATAGCATCTTCGGTAGCACCTTGTAAATTAAAAGTTTTAAGAACGCGGTAAAATCGGTTAATGTGTGCCGGTGCATCCTCGTCATCACGCCCATGTAACTGTTTAGTTTGGACGATGTTATTCACGACGTATGACGGAATCTGCCATGAGTTGGGATTGTCGATCTGGGGAACAATGATGCATGACTGGTTTCGGGTTAAGCCATCGAAGGCTTAAGCAGCAACTGTTCTTTCGTCGACCATTTGAACTTCTGATTGGCTTTTCGGACTTTCTGGTGGTGAACTGTGTGGAGATGTTTTTTGTGACGAACTAGCCTCGGACTTCAACGGAGAAAATTCAAGATCAGCCAGTGGTGGTCCTTGTGAACGAAGATGTGGCATAAACCTGAAAAACGTAAAATACCAAGTGAGTAGACTCGAATACTTTAAAACAGACAAAAATTAAACTAAAACTTAAATTAGACTCCTACGACTCAAACAAACAAAAATAAAAACAAATAGCACGTATGTAGCAGATAAGTCCAAGTAAGGCTAATAACGCGTTTGCTAAGAGTCCCCGGCAACGGCGCCAAAAACTTGATGTGCTAAAAATAGTCAATTATATAATAACTAAATTAAACAAGTAATAAAAACTAGACCTAAGACTCAACTACACAAAACACTGGCAAGTGAACCGATCAATTGTACTAAAGCTAAGTATGTCCGGAATATCGAACCCACATGACTCTATAAATTGCGTTAATAAACTAACTAGACTCGACTACAACACAACTATTTATTATTAATGTTTTAAGGGGGTTTTTAAACTAATATTAAACTAAGAAATTAAATAAACAAGTAAACGAGAAACAAGCAACCAAACACAAGATCAAAACCAATAAGAGAAGGAATCTACCAAGGTAAGAATCCCATGCCTCAACAATCATCAAGTAATGGACAAATAACATGATATGGAAACTGATTTCTAGACATATTTATCTAACAAATCCTAAGGACCCTTGACCGAATCAAACAAAATCCCAAAGAACAGTTATTAGATTATTAAGCAATCAATTATATTGATTTCCTCATAGTTATCAAATAGGGTTAATTAATAGTATCTAAAGCAAGCAATCTCAAGAAACACTAAACCCTAGATAACTTGATAAACTAAACACGAAATCATGTACAAGGATCAACACAATAAGCAAGAATATTATCACTAATCTATCCTAGCACGCGATTGACCAAGATACATGAACAACTCCCCACCTTACAGCTTTTGGAATTTAGCAACACATTTAAAATCCGAATCAACGATTAACAAGCTTCTATGATCTAATAGGCCTATTCAACCACAATAACCAAAACACCAATTAATGACTAAACATGAACCCTAATATCTAATGAACACAATCAATAGAAAACAAGATCCAAGTGAAGCAATAGTTAATAATCAACCAAGATAATAAACACTCATATGCATCATGAAAGCAAAATCAAGTCTTTTACTATTAATATAACGAAACCATAATCAAAACAATAGTCCAAAGCAAGAATCAAGCGTCAAACATGTTCATCAAACCTAGGTAGACATGAAGTCTAGCCTAGAATCATCCTTAAAAACAAATCCAAACAAAGAAAACAAAAGAGAATCATGATAAATAACAAGAACGAAGAAAGTAGAACGATAAAACCCTTAAGACTCCTTCCTTTATTGAATGAATGAAATCTCCTCGATCTCTAATGTAATCAACCTCCAAAGAACCTTCAAAATCTTGGTTTTCCTCTCCAAAAAATGGCTGGAATAGTTATTCTCCTCGTCTAGGTTTAAAAATATATTTATATAACACGAACTGGGCCTTAACTTGTAAAAATCGCAGATCAGAAGCCCTAGACGACGCGCGACGGGCCTTGGCTTCCCCGGTCGCGTGGCTCGGCGCACTTCAGGGAGGAATTTCGAATTTTTCTTGTTTATTTTATTAAATCTTGAAAAATCTTGATAAATCTTCTTCCTTGAACTCCAAGTAACGATTGGAACCTTCTAGGACTTCTTTTCCTTGACTAACAAGCCATCATCTACATGAAAATAAATCAAACCTCTAAGTGAACTAATCATGTAACTAATGATGAGTAGAAACGAACTTAAACTTCACATGAAATGATAGAAAGAATTAAAGCTTAACATGTAAGACACCAAAAGATTTAAAACACATAAACATATAATAAACTTGACTCAAGACCTAAATAAATAAAAGATCAACAAAACATGAACTAAACCGAACTCAAAACATTAAATAAACGCAACTTTACAAGGGATTCGAGATGTATAAATACATGTATATCAATTTACAAGTAGATCAAAGGAAGAATGGTACGTTCATTCATCAACCGGAATACGTACATAACATATTGAAACAGCTCATCATGGAGGATATATCATCGTTTTCTACACCTCTCTGAATGTAACATTCGTCAATTTTCGGACCCGAAAACCCGACCCATTATATTTTTACTTTTCTTATGATAGTTATTATTACTATTATTTTTATTATTCGAATCTCTAATATTAAATTAAATGACTAGTATTAACCTCTTTATCGTACTAATGTTTTGTTTACATTGCAAAAAATTATTGTTTGTTACAAGAATTATTTATCTTATGCAAAACAACCTCCTTATCTATTTTTTGTTCTAACTTAACCAACTAACTAAACATCAGGGACTGATTTTACCAAATCCCCAAACCTCACACTCACCCTTGTCCCTTTTCTTATTCATCACGTAACTTGCCCCCTTAGCATCCTTAATCCATCAATTAAGCTTCAATAAACGCAATTGATTATACCAGATCCTTTGACAAATCGAAATGCACTTAACCGACACACTTATCTTAGTAATCAACTCCTAGGTGACAGCGAATTTGATTAATTATGAAATCGTGGCTCTATGGTCTTAAATTACTATATATACGGGTCTTTACTTCAATTCGCTTGACACACACCATCCTCACATCATCGTGAACCAAACTTCTATATCAATTTGAACCAAGAAACTGTCTAGAATTATCTATAAGAATAAATATATGGATATGTATATACGTATGGCCTACATGATCATTTATATTATAATAGATCAAAGTTAATTAAATTATACCTTATAATTATATTAGCTAGGTAATTGTTTATGGACCAAATTACCCTTTCTTGCTAATCAGGGGTTTCCCCTTTGGTGTATATAAATATATGGAGAGACTAATTAACATCATAACTTAACCCTAAACCCTCAAATAAATTCGTGAGCCTCTCTCCTTCTATATTATTCGGTTTCTCAAGAACCCTAATCCCCATCACTAATATACATCCTAAAGGGGAACTCGACCAAGCTGACTGTTATGTCGTCTGGATCATTCTCATCAGCTGTGGCCTCTCTCTCTACTGTGACAGGTATGTTTTAGTTATAGGTTTATCATAATATCCATGTTTTTCTATTACATACATGAAGAACTGATCAACATTCGGTATCAAGAGCGATGTTGATTAATCAGTTCTTCATGTCTTCCATTAACTCAGGATCTAAACCGAAAGACATGGACTAAAACCTGATAAAGCCTAAAAATTTTTGGTTTCATTAGTTCGTATTATTTATTTATCGTTTTGATTAAAATCTCAAAACTTATAAACCCTAACAGATTTTCGTTTTTCTTATTAATTTGTTTTATTTTATTATCGTTATTAAAATCCGAAAATATACAAACCCTAAAAATTTTTCGGTTTTAAAAATCGTGTCTGATATAAACTGACAGTTTTCGAAATCTGGTAAATTAATGATTATTCGTGTTCATAACAATTTTCAAAAATCTAATATAATCTGGTTCAATATCTGGATTGTTATAATCAAATCTTGGATAAACAAACAATCCCTAAGAATTCAGATTAAACGTTATTAGCTGTTCATAAACTAATGGGTGTATGTGTTTACGGCTAAAACAGTTTTCAAAGAAAACTGAGTTTCCGATAACACTAAAACCCGTAAAAGCATCAAACTAGAAAACTAATATCCCGAGACTAAAAATTTTTCTGAATAGTACCCTTAATAATTTTGTTTGCTATTAACTAAACCAATGTTTTGTAAATACTTAAAATTCATATCAATTACTTTTACAAAACATATAAAAAGCTTAACTTGAATGAATGATGATGTACACTTTTGCCCAAAGGTGATGTGATACATCTAACATATCATTCAAGTCTAAATACGAGGTATGTTAGTTTAGCTTAAACATGATTTAAATGCATCACTTCTGACCAAAGGTGATGTGATACATCTATATCAAAGCAAAACTAACTCGTACATAATTAAAATGGTTGTTTCACTTCTGCCCAATGGTGATGTGTTACAATTGTTTTGCACATATACTTAAGTAAAATTTAATTCTGCCAAAGGTGATTTATCTTTTATTTAAGTAGAATTTTATTAATTACATTAATCAATTATTTTCATGTTAATAATAGATATTTATTATCACAGCTTCATAATTTAAATGGTTCTTATTTATGCCTGCATTAGTTTAAGTTGCCCTTAGTTCACTCTAAGTTTCTTTTAGTTTAGTATCTTAACATTCTCATATAAATTCCAATAACATCTCCGAATGGTGGAATCACATCATTAACTGGAGATAACTTTGCTGCCTGGAAGGACTATCTTATGCTTAATCTCGCCTTCATGGATTTCGACTTTGCTCTAAATAAGGATGAACCTCAAGCACTAACCGCTAATATCACTCCTGCTAAGAACTTACTTTTCGAAAAATGGAAGAGATGCAATCGCATGTCTCTAATGCTTATGAAAAACTCCATTAGCATGCCCGTAAGAGGATCCATTCCAGACTCTGAAAATGCTAAAACCTATCTGGCTTCCGTGGAGGAACAATTCAAGGGAACGTCTAAGGCGCATGCTAGTATTCTTATTCTCAAACTAGTGATTACTAAGTATGATGGAAGGAGTGGCATTCTTGGGCACATTATGATGATGAACGACATGGCCCATAAGCTGAAGGGATTAGACATGGAGATCAGTGATGGTTTTCTGGTGCACTTCATCATGACCTCTCTTCCAGCTGCCTATGAAGCTTTCAAGATCAATTACAACACTCAGAAGGACACATGGACTATGAGTGAGCTGATCGCAATCTGCGTGCAAGAGGAAGAGCGTATGAAGATGGACAAACCTGAAGTTTCTTACCTTGCCCCCAGTTCCAAGAAGAGGAAGAACACTAATCCAAGAAAGGAGTTTGTTAAAGTTTAGAAGAATAATACAGGTGCCTCAACCAGCTCTCAGAACTCCACTGGGAAGCCTTTCTGCAAGTTCTGTAAGATGTACATTCATAAGCAGAAGGACTGTTCAGACTTTAAGGAGTGGCTGGCTAAGAAAGGTAATGATCTTTTTATGATACTTGAGTCCTATAATTTAACTATTCCTGCTAATACATGGTGGTTTGATTCTGGTTCTATGGTTCATGTAACCAATTCTACTCAGGGATTCCTTTCAATCCGGAAGCCGGAAAGAAACCAAAGAACACTAAGACTGGGGAATGATAAAGAACTTGAAGTCAAGGCTGTGGGAACTTTACAATTAATAATGAAAACTGGTTTATATATTAAACTTTATGATACCTTATATATTCCTGAGATTACTCAGAAATCTTTTATCAGGACCAAAGTTAGACATGGACGGTTTTGATGTTTCTCATGGTCGTGGCAAACTTACTATTTATTTAAATTCTCAAGTTTGGTTATGGCTTTTTGGATGGTGTTCTTTATAGATTAGAACTAGATGATAATTTTTCTAAATCTTTGTTTTCATATAATATTAATGAATCACACACAAAGATTAAAGAGAAACGAGACTTAGAGACTTCTTCTATGTTGTGGCATCAACGTTTAGGCCACATCTCACGAGACCAGTTAGCCCTCCTCGTGAAGAATGAAGTCTTACCACATCTCGATTTCACCGATTTTGGAACATGTGTCAAATGTCTTAAAGGCAAAATGACATCAGCAAATAAGAAAGGCGCCACTAGGAGCTCTAATTAATTAGAACTCATTCATACTGATATTAGTGGTCCTTACCCCATTGCTGGCATAACTGGACATACTTCATTAATCACTTTCATTGTTGATTATTCCCGATATATGTTCTTGTATCTCATTAAATAAAAATCTGAATCTGTAGCAACTTTTAAAGATTATAAAACTGAAGTTGAAAAAGAATTAGATCATCAAATAAAAGTTGTCAGATCAGATAGAGGAGGTGAATATTATGGAAGACATGCTGATGTGGGTCAGGCCCCTGGTCCATTTTATGAGTTTTGTAAGGGCCATGGGATCGGGAACCAATATACCATGCCAGGTACTCCTCAGCAAAATAGTGTCGCTGAACGGAGAAACCGAACCCTTATGGATATGGTACGCAGTATGTTAGCCAACACTAATTTGCCTCTATTTCTTTATCGGGTATCCTGAAAAGTCAAAGGGTTATCGTTTCTATTGTCCTTCCCATGTCACTCGTATTTTAGAAACCAAGCGTGCCGTGTTCCTGGAGGATTATAAGATCAGTGGGAGCAGTACTAACCCTTATGAAGAATTGCAAGATATACAAGATGCGGGGGGAGACTCGTCGATTATTGTAACTCCGGCTATTCCTCTTGTACCCCATGCAATTGAACAATCTGCACCACCTTCTCCACACTCAGAACCCGTTATCACAGAAAATGAAGGCACATCAAACACTCAAAACCAAGATAATGTTGAACCCGCTAATCAACCCAGGAGGTCATCTAGGTCTAGAAGACCTACTAACTTTGAAGATTATGTCACCTACCTGACTGAAGCTGACGGCGGAAAGCTTAATGATCCTATCTCTTATAATGAAGCCATGAGTAGTGATCAGTCTTCTGAAGGGAATAAAGCGATGATTGATGAGCTTGATTCCATGAGGAAAAATGCCGTGTGGGATTTGGTAGAATTGCCCAACGGTGTCAAACCCGTAGGATGTAAATGGGTGTTCAAAATAAAACTTGATCCAAATGGGAACGTTGAACGCTATAAAGCGAGATTGGTTGCAAAGGGCTACACTCAGAAAGAGGGAATTGACTATCAAGAGACTTTTTCACTTATCTCTCGAAAAGATTCATTAAGGATCTTTATGGCCCTAGTAGCTCATTTTGATTTAGAGCTGCATCAGATGGACGTGAAAACCGCATTCCTTAACGGCATTTTAGACGAAGAGGTGTACATGAAGCAACCTGAAGGTTTAAAACCTGAAGATCAAGAACATCTAGTCTGTAAGCTCAAGAAGTCAATATATGGGTTGAAACAAGCATCAAGTCAATGGTACCTAAAGTTTGATGAAGTCATGAAGAAACAAGGTTTTGCAAAGAATCAAGTGGATCAATGCACCTACCTCAAAATGAGTGGGAGTAAGTTTACTATACTTGTCCTTTACGTAGATGATATTCTATTGGCAAGTAATAGTTTAGACATGTTGCATGAGTCGAAGCGATTACTCTCGCATAACTTCGACATGAAGGATTTCGGAGATGCTTCTTATGTTATTGGCATCGAAATTCACCGAAACAGACACATAGGGATCTTAGGATTATTTCAAAGGGCCTACATTAACCGTGTCCTTACTCGTTACAAAATGCAACACTGTAACCCAACTGGAGCTCCTATAGTTAAAGGAGACATTTTCGGGGCATTCCAATGTCCGAAAACAGAGGTTGAAAAGGAGAAAATGAGATTGATACCTTATGCATCAGTAGTTGGGAGCCTTATGTATGCACAAGTTTGTACTCGCCCAGATATTGCTTATATTTCTGGAATGTTAGGCCGTTATCAAACTAATCCTGGCATTGAACACGGGAAAGCAGCTAAGAAGGTGCTTCGATATATTCAAAGGACGAAAGACTACAAACTGACTTATAGAAGAAGTGACAATTTAGAAGTGTTATTCTGATTCTGACTTTGCTAAATGCAAAGATGACAAGAAGTCCACTTCGGGGTATATATTTATGTTAGCAGGCGGGCCCATCTCATGGAGGAGTCATAAGCAACAGTTAACGACTACTTCCACTATGATGGTAGAATACATAGCTGTTTATAATGCTACCTGCTGTGGAATGTTGCTTAAAAATCTGATTTCTGGACTCAAATTAGTCAATTACATTTCTAGACCATTGAAGCTTTATTGTAATAATTAAGCTGCCGTTAATTTCTCGAACAGTAACAGTTCGACTGGAGCTGGTTTATATCTTGATACAAAGTATATGTTCGTGCGTGAACGAGTTGAGGAAAATAAGCTTTGTATTGAATATATTAGTACACATAATATGCTAGCGGATCCGATGTCTAAAGGTCTCCCACCTAAAGTTTTTGAATAACATGTTGCTAATATGGGATTTACTGAAGACCTTATTTAATTGCATATTGTACTTATTTACATTTTATTTAATAACATTTCCTTATTTTTGATTTTGTATGCCTATTAATATGTTCTGCATGCGTAATGACATATAGACAAATTATTATACAAATCAAATATTTGAAGGGCATACTTATATAATTTTGATCATAAATACTTAGGTTTTAAGCAAGGACTGCAGTATGATTAATGGGGGTCTTGAGCTGATGTTCAATTCAATGACTGCATTTCTCTGCTCCAGTTTAAGTTTAAAGCTAAAATGAGTGTTCAAATCTGCAGACTAATCTAATGCTCATAATAAATGATTATTGGCCAAGTGGAAGAATGTAAGAATAAATAAATATATATATATATATATATATATATATATATGTATATGTATATTTATGTATGGCCTACATGATCATTTATATTATAATAGATCAAAGTTAATTAAATTATACTTTATAATTATATTAGCTAGGTAATTGTTGATGGACCAAATTACCCTTTCTTGCTAATCAAGGGTTTCCTCTTGGGTGTATATAAATATATGGAGAGACTAATTAACATCATAACTTAACCTTAAACCCTCACATAAAATCGTGAGCCTCTCTTTCTCTATATTATTCGGTTTCTCAAGAACCCTAATCCCCATCACTAATATACATCCTAAAGGGGAACTCGACCAAGCTGACTGTCATGTCGTCTGGATCATTCTCATCAGTCGTGGCCTCTCTCTCTGCTGTGACAGGTATGTTTTAGTTATAGGTTTATCATAATATCCATGTTTTTCTATTACATACATGAAGAACTAATCAACATTACCTTTTGATCTCGTTCTTGGCCGTAAAACCTAAATTACCGTTCGCTATCAATTCGTCTCCTCTTTAGGTAATTGAAAGATGTTTTTAGATCGGCTTTTAATGCTAAATCAAACCACTGGTTAATTTTAATTGACAGAGGGTAATAAACCTTCAATTTGGGATCTTCGTTCTAGGGTTTTAAAAGAAATTGGAGAAGTCATCATGGAACTGTAATATTTGAATATTCTAAGCCAAACTTTAAACAAGGGACTGGTTAGTCTAGTAGGCTTAATGCATTTGTGTGGATCTAATTAATATTGGGGATTTAATTGGCGATGTCTCAAAGATCGTGAAGACGAGTTTTTAAATTGAAATATAATGTACGGATTATGAATAGTACCAAATATGATTAAGGCGATTCATTATATTAATCAATTAGTATCAACGAGATCTTGATTTCCTAATTCACATCATTAGTGGAGTTCGTATAAGGCATCACAAAGATTTGCATAGATCAACTTCCAAGTTTATTACGAGAATTATGGTATAAGACATAATCTGGATCATAGTAAATGGGTCGGATATGGGTCTAGATACATGGGTTACGGGTTATGACAAAATAATATAATAATTTTAGCATAAATTGTGTAATGGTCCTTGAACTATTGATGAGGATACAAACTGAGATAAAGTATTATTAAGGGTTAAAAATGTATGTCTTAGAAAGTCATTTATAATTTTTAATAAATATAAAAAATATTAATAATTTGATAAACGCGATATTTTGTTGATAAAATTTTCCGAACATCGAAACGGGTCAGGCAAGGGATACAAAATATTAAATGGAAATCCGAGTTGTTACATACTATCTATAAATTATATTTGTATACTTATGCTCAACTTAATCTAAAGGCCTATGACCGGGACCCCAAACGTAATCGTTAATGGAAACCAAGACCATGTGCATGGTTATCTAACAGGAACCGTACTCTAGGCTGCGTATGACCGATTAGCTGAGTAATTGGTTAAGGTGTAGCTATCTAATAGGAGCCTTATGTATTTATATTATTGATTTAAATTCTCATTTGCGATTTTCCATTATCTCAATGCGAACATCTCAAACTTAAACCCTCCCTATAACGATTAAACTTCCTCGGGAATAACATTGCTAACGTGCTTGCGTCTATTTCACTTCTCTTGATTTTGGACAACTACTTATGGTTACCATGGTTTACACAAATTTTCATCTTTCATGACCGCAATGTTTCATGTAATTAATTTAACTATTAAGATAAATACTTTTGTTACTATGTTATCCTAATTATAGCCAGGTTTTCTTTTGACATTAATACTCTGTTAATTTGTTTCAATTCGTCTCTTATTCAGGTAATTGAAAGATGTTTTTAGATCGGCTTTTGATGCTAAATTAAACCTCTTTGTCAATTTTAATTGACATAATAAACCTTCAATTTGGGATCTTCGTTATAGGGTTTTAAAAGAAATTGGAGAAGTTGTAAATGGATGGTAATATTTGAAATCAATGTCTGTTAAATTAAATTATTTATAATTTATAATAATTATCTATTAATTATTTTTCTTTATTATTATTATATATAAATAATAATACATTTGTGACATGAAACATGTTATTATAGGTCATAATCACAAGTATGTTCAAAAATACTAAGTTAAGGAACTTTATTGTGTCAAAAAATGTTGAGGAAGCTTTGTAAACTAAAACTAAAAGTATATTGGTTTATCATGGTATTATCCATATTTTTCTTTAATAATTCATATATAGATTTATTTATTATCATTAATTTTTTTCTTTCTCTTTCTAGACCAAAATTGTTAGTGCAGGTTTTGCGTCTAGAGTCTTTGTATTTATCGTTAATGTTTTATTTATTAATTAATGTAAGATTTAATGTTTATTATTTACTAGTTCGTTAAGGTTAAGTCTAGTTCGCTAGGGATGTTAGCGAACTAAGACTAGTTCGTTAAGGTTAAGTCTAGTTCGCTAGGTATGTTAGCGAACTAAGACATTATAATGTATTCCCTCCTGATTCGTTAGGGGATGTTAACGAATCAGGGGGTGGTTCGCTATGATAATTTATGTAACGAAGGGGAAGCTGGTTCGCTAGGGGATGTTAGCGAACCAGGTCGCCTTCTATGTATATTGAACTACTGTTCACTTTAATGTAAGTTTTTGGAGAAAAGTTTTCAAAAAGGAATTTTTGAGTAATTGCTCTCTCTCAAGCTTCACCTTAACATTATTCGTCTAATCTATTGATAATATATACACATACATAACATTAAATCAAGGTAAATTATGAGCTAGATCTTTAATAGTAGTAATCGGATATTTACAGATCTGAGATCTGTTTATTGTTATCGATTGTTTATTTCCAGGATCCAACAAGTGGTATCAGATCTGTTGGTGCTCTTTACACTTGATTTGGTGTTTAATTGTTATTGTTATTAAGTTGTTCGGTTTTGTTTAGTTTTTGAATCAATTTTGATTTGAATTGATTGAATTATGGATTATTTTGGTTGAGGTATTGGATAGGTGTGGATTAAAGGAATTGAGGTGTGGATTGGATTTGTGTGTTTTGGATTAGGTTTCAGTTTAAGTCCGAAACAGGGGTATGTTTTTGGTCAAATTGATTTGGTTTAAGGTGTTAATCGGATACGAGGTTATGTGTATTGGATTCGGATTTGGTTTACGAGTGTATTGGTAGGTTATTTGTGTATTTTGGTTGAGTAACGAGGTTGTATTACAAATCTGGTACTGTTGAGTTTCTGGGTTTGATCTTCAAAATTTATGGAAAAAACGTTTGAAGATTTGAAGATGAACGTAATTCGTTATCTTCTTCCTGGTGATTCGCTATATGTTTCTTGGTGATTCGTTATCAACAGTGTTACTTCGCTATCTAGTTCGTTAATCAATTTGTGTGAGTTATTGGTTCGTGTTATCTAGTTCGTTAACTAGATTAACCGATTCCTGTGACACGTGTTCTTCTTGGGATTTGTGTCATAACAACCTTTGCCACGTGGCATAAGGTGTCAGAGTTTGTTACAAACGGTTGTAACAACCTGATTCGCTATTGTGTGATTCGCTAATAGTGTGATTCGCTAATCAACTGTAGCTGATTCGTTATATTAATTCGCTAAGCATTTCTTAGTGATTCGTTACTGATCATCATTTGATTCGCTAAACTAATCCTTTGTGCTTCGCTAAACTAATCATTTGTGATTCGTTTGGTAAATTCGTTAAGTTGACTTGTGATTCGTTAAGTTGACTTGTGATTTGCTAAATTTTCATCTCATTCGTTATCTGTTTCGTCATCTGGTTGATTTATTAACTTTATTTGTGATTCGTTAAGTTGACTCGTTAAGTTGACTTTTGATTCGCTAAAACACTCATCTCATTCGTTAAGGTACTTTGTTGCTGATCAGTCTTAACTTTGTTAAGAGTTGATTCGCTATAACTGTTCACAGTTCGCTATAACTGTTCACAGTTCGCTATAATTGTTCGCTGATTCGTTAAGCTATTTCACTATTTGATTCGTTAAATACTTAAATTTTCAAAAATGGCCGGTATGTATGCATTAGCATCTCAAAACATGTTGATGCAACAAATGTTGCAACTTGATACCGAGATAGGTTCACATTCTAAATGTCCAAGATTGATGAAGTTCAGTGACTTTGCCAAGTGGGAACATCGGTTTCGTGCACATTTGGGATCTGTTCATCCTGACTGCTCATATTCTCTTGATGAAGTTTATGTTGCACCAATGATTGGTGATGATACTATTGGGTATACTCCTAAAGCCGTTTCTCAATACTTACAAGAAGAGAAGAAAGCTTTAGAAATTGAGATAAAAGCACATTCTACTTTGACTATGGCTTTACCAGAAAATATCTTTCATCAAGTTGGTAGTATCATGAGATGTGCGTCTTTATTACAACATCTGCGTATGAGAAGCATGGGTAACATAGCTGAGAGTAAGAAAGTGATGCTCAAGTTTCAGTTTCGAAACTTTAATTTATTGAAAGGAGAAACAGTTGAAGAGATGACTACAAGATTTAGTCATTTAATTGCTGAAATGGACAAGATGAAAATGGAAATTTCTGAAAGAGATAAAATTGACACTATTAAAAGTGTTCTTCCAAGTTCCTACTCAACATTTCTAATGGTTTTGAAGGAGAATGACTATTTTGTGAATGAAGACTTGACGGCACTTGAATTTCTACAAAATATCGAAGCTAGAGAATATGATCTTAAGTGTCAAAAATCCTCCAAAGAAAATCAAGATCCAGCTTTCTATGGTGGAAGTATGCCTCTTAGTTCAACGATCTCTCCAATCACTGCTTTTCTTACTCATGCTGCAAGTGAAAAAGAATCAACTATGTTTAATGAACCAAAAGTTTGTTTCTACTCTGATGGTAATTCGGGTGGTTCTGGAAGTTCAACTAATACCAATCCATTTGCTACACCACCTAGTGTTAATATGAAGGAAGCTGAGCAAAACTTTGCTTTTCTGACGGCTTTTATGTCTTCGTATGAAAACTTAGTGAGTAGTAAAATTGCCACAAGTGATTTCACAGATGAGGACTATGATCAGATAGATCCAGATGATCTAGAAATCATGGATTTAAAACGGAACATGGCTATGATCGTTCGTAAAGTTAAAAGATTCATGCAGAGAACTGGAAAAGATCTTCCAGCTTTAAACAAGAAGTTGGGTTTTGACAAATTAAAAGTAAAGTGTTATAATTGTCAAGAATTTGGGCATTTCGCGAAGGAATGTGACAAACCAAGGAAAGTATATACTGGTCCTCGTAGTCAAAGTCAAAATGCTTCTACACCACGAGGAAGTGATGCTGAAAAGAAATCATCTTCTTCTACAACACAAGCATTGTTAGCAGATGGAACTGATTGGTTACAACGGTTACTATGCAATGATGTTCAAGCAACTTTGGCTATGTTTGGGTTACATAAAGATTGTCAAGATGATATTGGTAGTGAGATGTCTTCCGATAATGATTCTGGATCTGATTCTGACGACTCTTGCGACAAGCCTTCTGAATCAATGTTTGCTTGCATGGCCAAGATCAATGAGGTTAGTAACTCTATTTCTGCTACTTTATTTGTTAAAGCATCATGTGTTGACTGTGAATCTAACAAATCTAAGTTAGAAGCATTGAAAAATCAAAATGATAATCTTATAAGAGAAATTGCTTCTCTTAAGGATACTTATCGACAATCTCTTGAATCTCAAAGGAGATCTCGAGAAAAGATTGAAGCATTGTCGACAAGTAACCACGATCTCAAAGCCGAGTTATCTATGAAAATGACAATTTATGACCAAAAGTTTCAGGAAATCTTGAAACATCGTTCAAAGATAACTGAACTTGAGAATGAGGTTCTTGAGTTGAAGAACAAGTTGGGTAAATTTCGAAATTCTTCGTTTTTGTTGAGTGAAATTATTGAAGTATCTGGAAAACAAAAAGATTCTAAGAAAGGTTTTGGTTTTGTTGAAATTCCACCACCTTTTCATAATGATTATAAAATTAATGCTTTTGCAAGAAAAAAAGAGGATTTGATTCAAAAAGAATTTGTGATTTCTGAAAAACCTAAATTGGTTAAACCTGAAATTGTCAAACCCCAAGTTGCTCCTCAAAAACCTCATGTGGAAAGTGAAAAGGTCTTTGTTGAAAATGTTGATAAAGTGATTATTGAAGATGTATTTGAACCTGAGATTATATACAAGAATAAGAACATTCCTAGTTCTAATCATATTCTTTGCGAACCTCAAGAGTTTGAGGAAGCTGTATATGGTTCATTCAAATCTCAAATGAACAAGGAAGAAACTGTGAAAACCAAACCAGTGAGGACTTAACGCGTTTCATTAATCCGCCAAGTTCTAAGTCTTCATCGGCTAGATTTTTTAAGTTAAAGGGAATGGATACGATGTTCACTGAAAAAGATATTCCAATAAGTATTATTAAACCTGAACTTATTGAGAGTGTTTTTGTCAATGAAACTTCAAAAATTCAAGAACTTGAACGTGTGTATGCTCAAACAAAAACATCAGTTCAATCTGACCCATTGACTAAGGCAAAACAATTTTTAAAACAAGCTAAGAAAATTAACTTTGTTAAGTCGACTGGAACAGATACACTTAAAAGTTTTTCGAACTGTTCTAATTTAGATTTTTATTTAAAGAAGAAATCTGAATTATCTGATGAGTTTGCTAAGAGCATGACTAAAAATGTGAGTCATCATCAACCATCTGCATCATTTATTCCAATTACTTCTAAACATCATCATGTAGACATGCGAACTTTTTTTTTATGCGGTCAACAAGGTCATATTGTGAGGAATTGTAGTCAGCAGAACTATCAGAATCTTCATCCTTTTATTAAGGACAAATCTAAGCCAATTCCATTGGTCAATGAGATCCTGAAACAACCTGTGTCGTATGTTGATGATACTCATATTTTGTTCTCTAATGTGAATCCTCGGAAGGTTCTTCATGTCAATGAGACACACGGTCAAGTGAAACCAAAATTCATTCCAACTGAGCCCATATGTCAAAACAAGAATTCAAACATTGTTCAGGCAGCTTATTTAAGACGAAAGTCTAGGAAGCCGGTAACTTATTCACAAGTGGCTGAACAACAATTAAAATCTGTTAAAGTTAATGATTAAAGAGAAAACCAAAAGGTGCCCAAGACTGAGGCCTGGGCTGCCTTTTTGAACTAATCACTTTTGTTTGTGTGTAGGGTTCATCCAAGACCATTTCTGGTGAAAACTGAATCATGGATAGCGGATGTTCTCGTCATATCACTGGGAATCTCGACCTATTAACCAACGTAAGAAATATTCAAGGGGGTTATGTAGCGTTTGCAGGGAATTCTGGGGGCATGATCACACAAGAGGGTGAAGTTTCAAATGGTCACATTACATGTCAGAAAGATGAATTATTTAATGGCAAATGACTTAGTTAAGGGTGTCTCGTTAAAGAATTTTAAGTTATCTGATCACTGCATTGCGTGCAAAAAGGGCAAGCAGAAGAAGAAGAAACATCCCTCTAAGTTATTGAATTCCATTGATACTCCTCTTGAACAATTCATATGGATTTGTTTGGTCCAGTGAATCGGGCGAGTCTTTCTGGAGACTGGTATTGTCTTGTAGTGACTGATGATTATTCAAGATACTCTTGGGTGTTATTTATGAGTTCAAAAGATCAAACACCGGTTTTGGTACAAAATCTTATTACTAAGATCGAATCACTGTATAAACAAAAGGTGAGGAGAATCCGAAGTGATAATGGTACTGAATTCAAAAACACTATATTGGATTTCTTTTGTATTCAAAAGGGAATTCACAGAGAATATAGTGCACCTTATGTACCTCAACAAAACGGTGTTGCTGAACGGAAAAATAGAACTCTGATTGAAGCTGCACGTACAATGCTTGCTGATTCAAAGCTTCCTATCCAATTCTGGAATGAGGCAGTGAATACAGCTTGTTATACGCTTAATCGAGTTCTAACTGTGAAATGACTCAAGAAGACAAGCTATGAGATCTTAAATAATAGAAAACCTAATTTAAATTACCTGGAACCATTTGGGTGTCCGTGTACAATGTTGAAGAAGGATTCGGGTAAATTTAAGGAAAAAGATGTCGAAGGGTATTTCTTGGGATATGCATCTCCAAAGAAAAGGGTTTTTAATTTCACATCTGGTTGTGGAAGAATGGTACCATGTGGACTGTCAAAAGTACACAACTCCTTCTCAAGGGAAAGGTCCAGACTGGATGTTTGACTACGATAGTTTATTTAATTCATTCACTCCTTCGACTGAACACATCGATGAAGATCTGGTTTGAGCATACTTTGAAGATCATTTGACCATTCCAAGATCTTCAAGTTCTAATGAAGTTGAATTTCAACCAGATGCTCCAACTGAAGAACCTCAAGTTGTTTCTCCAGTTGCTATTGATACTGTTTCTACTTTTTCTGATGATGATCAATCTGAAGTTCAAGTTATTGATCTTGACAGTGATAATGTTTCATCTCCCGAGTTCGGTGAACATTACACTAACTTATTTGATAATGTTGTTATTCCTGAGAATCCCACTCTTCGGATTCATGGATATCATCCACAGGAAAATATCATTGGAGAACTTGATGTGGGCGTTCGTACACGTCATCAAGTTGCTTCGTCAAGTGATAATAACATATTGTGTGCTTATACTAACTTACATTCTTCGGGAATTGTGAATCTTGCTAAATTCTATTTCTTTCTATATCAAGTTGAGCCAACGACAGCTCGTAAGGCACTTGAAGATCCTTCTTGGGTAGAAGCTATGCAAGAAGAATTACAGCAATTTGCACCTTTGGGTGTTTGGGAATTAACAGACAAACCTGCTAGAGTTAAGAAAGCCATTCCGACTAAGTGGGTATTTAAGTCTAAAAAGGACGATCGAGGGGTGATTGTCAGAAACAAAGCACGTCTAGTGGTGCAAGGTTTTCATCAGTAAGAGGGTATTGATTACACAGAGGTATATGCTCCAGTTGCAAGATTAGAGTCGATTCGAATCTTTCTGTCTTATGCAGCTTATAAGAATATCAAGGTCTATCAAATGGATGTTAAAAGTGCTTTTCTCAATAGTGAATTACACGAGGAAGTGTTTGTCCAACAACCACCTGGTTTTGAAGATCCTGGTTATCCGGACCGAGTTTACCGATTAAGCAAGGCTCTGTATGGTCTACATCAAGCCCCGAGAGCTTGGTATGGCACGCTCGCCGACCATCTGACAGATAATGGCTTCAAACGAGGAACTGTTGACTGCACTCTATTTCATAAAAATGTTGGTGACGATCTTCTTCTAGTCCAGATTTATGTTGACGATATTATTTTTGGGTCTACAAACGACACATTGTGTAAGGAGTTCGAGAAGTCCATGCAAACAAAGTTCGAGATGAGCTCGATGGGAGAGATGAATTTCTTTTTAGGGTTGCAGGTTCACCAGTCTGCTCATGGAATTTTTATTCACCAGACTAAGTATGTGAACGACGTCTTGAGCCGATTCAAGATTTCTGCCGGAAAAATCCTGTCTACTCCTCTTTCAGTAGGGCACAATTTATCACCGGATGAATTGGAGGATTCCGTTGATCCTACCCTCTATCGTGCCATGATTGGTTCTTTAATGTATTTAACGGCTTCTCGCCCTGATATTATGTTTGTTGTTTGTCTTTGTGCTAGGTATCAAGCAAGTCCACGAGTGACTCACCTAGCTGCAGTCAAGAGAATTCTTCAGTATTTGAGGGGAAATCCAGACATCGGGTTGTGGTACCCCAAGGATTTTACTTTCGATTTTACTGCCTATTCAGACTCAGATTATGGAGGATGCAAGATCAATTTCAAGTCAACGACTGCAGGATGTCAATTTTTAGGAAACCGGCTTGTTTCCTGGCAGTGTAAGAAGCAGACAACGGTCTCCACTTCAACCGCCGAAGCTGAGTATGTTGCAGCCTCGAGTTGCTGTTCCCAGGTTTTGGGGATACAACAACATCTTCGCGACTACGGTTTGAAGTTTCTTACTACTCCTATTTTGATTGATAATTCTGCTGCTATTAGTATCACTAAGAATCCCGTACAACATTCTAAAACGAAACATATCGAAATTCGATATCATTTTATACGGGATTGCTATGAAAAGAAATTAATTGATCTTGAGAAAGTACACACTGATTTTTATAAAGCCGATCTGTTTACTAAAGCTTTTGACAAAACGCGTTTTAAATTTTTGCTTGATTTAAACGGATTGAAGACCCTCGCTGATATCCTTAAACAAGGATGACTATATTTATTTTCTGTCATGTTTTTCTTTTAAAATTTATTTTGGTTTTAGGGGGTGAAAATCTAGAAAATACAAAAAGAGTGTGTTTTTCGTTTGTATAGATAAAATTCAAAAACATTAAAATTTCAAAATTCAAAAATATTGTGATTTCTGTTCTATAATGTTTTTCTGTTAAATATTTAGAAAAACCAAAAACATTTTAAAATCCGAAAATCCAAAAAGAATGTGATTTATGCTTTGTACAGAAAAAACCGAAAATCCAAAAAGATTGTGAAGTTTAGTATGTTTATATGAAAATTGAAAAAGACAAAAATATTGTGTTTTTAAAGTTTGTATAGAGAAAAACCAAAAAGATTTTTAGATTATTTTCTCGCTGAAAATTATGTCGGTTATTTAAGTTTGTGGAGCATGCTTGCATGTCTTGTCCTATTATTCACTTGTGAATTGATGGTTAGCCATTTATTTATAAACTTAAGTTAACTGGGGCGATTAAATTTATCTTTTACTTATTTTATGCTCCTCAAAATTTTGAGTTTTTGAAGCAAAAAGAGAACATGATAGTACATTGATTATCTTGACTCCAAATCCAGCAAAAGTAAGCTTAAAAGACTATGTGCTTAATTGCATTGGTGCATTGGTAGGTCTTAAAACAACCCAGTAGAGTAAAGTATGTGATATAAACATAAAGAAACGCCAAACTGAAAGGGGTGTTAGTCTCTAGCAAAAGTCTCGGTGAGGATGGCAGAAATGTAATAACCAGTCATACTCAACCCTTATATCTGTTGATCACCCAAAAAATAAAATAAAGCAAATAACAAGCGTTAAGATTCTGGACACTGTGAGTCTTTATGCGGCTTAACCGTCTGGGTATTCATATGCATGAATATTTCACTCGCTTTCTAAAGCAAACCCAAAGTCATTAAACTTGATCACCGCTGTACTTTTGTACAATTTAAATTACCGACTTGATCAAAATACGCTGTTAGTCAGACAAATTGTTCCTCCCTTGCGTGCGTCTTAATACCATTAAGAAACGGACCCCAGGGGATACAATGTATGTAAGCCGACTGATGGACTCGTGCATACTCACTCACAGTAAAGGAAACTTGATGCATTGCTCAAAATTTCGAAATTGGTATCAAAATTTTGATCAACAATATAATGGTTTAAGTCAAGTTGGAGTGATTTGGAAAAAATCAAATTAAGCTTGAACCGAGATTAGAGGCTGATGATTTCTGATATTCTGTGCCTTAAATTTAACTATTTAAGCATATCACAAAAATACTTGAATGTGTGTTATTAGATTTATGTGGACAACAATACCAATGACCAACTTATCGCCAGTCAGAATATCGCTGAAATATAAAACTGTGATGGAAGGGCAATTTGGTCAATATGATTCTCTGCCCAAACTCAACAAAAATACAAAATATGTACTGCTTTTGATAAAATCATTGAAAAACACAAAAAGATTGCCTATTTTTAACGGACTGGATATTCTTTTGTAAATACATTCTTTAAATTTTTACAAAATACCAAAAATATTTTCGTCTTCTTTGTACAAAATACTTAAATAATTTTAAGTTATGTTTTGGAAATCTGAAACGTTCTTAACGTATTTGGTTGTCAGGTTAAAAGGGTTTCTCGATAACCTAATTTTATTTATTCATTTACTTATTTAATTAATTAATTCATTTAATTAATTCATTTAATTATTTAATTTAAAATTAAATAAAAGATTTTATTTCGTTAAAATCCAATTCGTTATTTATGGATAACGAACTAGGTGATTCTTTAGCGAACGAGCTTCTGGTTCGCTAACCTAATTCGCTTCCGCACTCTGTAACGAATCATCCCTTCGTTATGCATATTTAACGAATCACGTCACGAATCATGTCTTGATTCGCTACTTTAATTTAACGAATCAAGTAGCGATTCACTAAAATAAGGTAACGAATTGAGTTAGCGAATGGGCTAATTCGTTAACTTTAATTTAAACGAATCATCTGATACGTACAAGCTGTACCTCGGGTTTGGTGCAATGTTATATAAGACAAGAAAACGAACAGTCTTCCACTGTTCGCATTCTTCCTTCATCTTTAAGAAACCCTGTACAAATTTTCTCTGAAATCTCGACTTTCTTGTTTGGATATTTCAAGGATATATTTGAGTATCTAAGGTATAGCCGATCATGGCGATATAATTTTCGTCAAAAATGGCTACGAGTTGATAGTTAAATTTTGAAATTTTAGGAGTTTAAGGGTTTCCGAAGTTTTGAAACCTATTTGTGTATAATTTATGTTAATAACTGTATGATTTTGATGTCATTGTGATCGGAATCATATTCCGATACCCTTGGTGGGCTTCAATCATGTTTTGATTGTTGTTTGCCGGGTTAATTATTATTTCGTGCTAGTGTTTACTGTGGGTTCGTCTAACCTATATACTTAGAGATTTTGAGTCTTAATCTCATTCATCTTCGATTACGAATGTAATTCTGAGTACAACGAGCTCATTATTGCGATGATTCGACGATAGTTATGGCCTAATCGTCTCCGGGTTCATCTTGTTGACTATCTGTGTTCAACCTAATTTTGACCTTGACTTTGTGAAGTCAAAGAACAAGTTTTAATTATGACCATTCGTTAGTCTTAGCGAATTGGAACTGTTTCGTGTCCAATTCGTAAAGATTTTACACGAACTAGCTAAGAGAATAAGATGTTACAGGAATCAGATTTAGATTCGCTTAAAATATAACGAACTAGCGTGTGGTTCGTTAAAATTAAATAGTAATTCGCTATGTTCAGTTCGTTAAAATATTTACTTGATAGGGAATCGCATGATTCGTTATCTTATTATAACGAATCAGTGTGATTCCCAACAATGACAATTTTTTTTAAATTATTTAATTTCAATATTCATTTAATTTAATTAAAGGATTTAAATCGTCTAATACGTAAATAGATTAATTACACATATCTTTTGATTATATATTTTGATATCTATTCTCATATTCGGTTTTTATTTATACAGTAAAACATGGCTGATCAAGAACAACAAAATCAACCACCACAAGAACAACCTCCACATGGACAACCACAACAACAAGATCAACAAGCTGAAGTGATCTTATTGTCGTTCGATAAGAAGCACAACATTTGTGCTTATGTTGATCAAGATGTGACTGATTTGAGAACGTTTGGAGCTATGTTGACTTTCTAACGACGTTCAAAGATACACTATGCAGTCACTGCTAAACCTAAAGTGTATCTTAGTATAATCAGGCAATTTTGGAACACGGCGGAATATGTTGAGGCAGATAAATGGGTTCGAGCTACAATTAATCAGATTCCAATTACGATTGATGTTGAGGTCATTCGTCGGGTACTTCAATTTGACGATAATGATGATAACCCGAGTGAATTTGACAGGACATTGGTTAGAGGTTTATTTACACGCTTGAATTATGGAGGTGATATTCGTAAATCTATGTTGAACAAGAATGGGTTGTGTCCACCATACAAGTATCTGTTGCATGTTCTACTTCATTGTATGAGTGGATGTCGCGGTTGTTTTGATGATTGTAGACTATGTTTGCAGTCGGCGTTTGTTGCTCTAATCCTGAACAAGCCCTTCAACTACTCAGAACTCATCTTTGATCATCTGAAAGAGCAAGTTCAGCAAACTCTACCGCCAAAGAAGTTCTTGATGTACCCTCGCTTTTTACAGCTAATTATTCAGGATTTTATTCCGAATTTGGTGATTGATCGATCGTTGGTGAACGATGTTCTTGATATGGAACATATGAAAGCTGAAATGGTGCATCGTATGTTAATATATAGAAAAGAAAAGCCACAGGATAAACGGATGATTGGTCATATAATCAATCCGGATTACGTATGTCCTCCTAACGAGCGCTGGATCCACGATGATTCGGATTCCGAGCATGAAGGGGGAGAAGGTGGGAGCAATGATGGTGGAGATGATTATGGTGATAATGATGGGAATGATGGTGATGGTGGAGATGATGATGGTGATAATGATGGGAATGATGGTGATGGTGGAGATGGTGAACGAGCTCTTAAAGAACAACAGGATGCAGTCGATGCTGCTCTAGCTGCCACCATGAAAGCTTAGCTGGAAAGAAAAAGAAAAGGTAAAGCTGTAGCTACTAGTGAACCATCAAAGAAGCCCCGTGTATCTGCTAGGGCTGGGGTAATCATTGGAAACCTACCACCACGTCAATCAACTCCTCAAAGCTCGGCGGTGCCGCAAACTACTAGCACTCTGATGCTTACCTTGACAACTACGTTGGTGTCACATGAGAGGCTCGGTCTTATTCCTCAAATGGCGTTAACCGAGATACCGAGGCCTCCTGCTGCATTGTCTACAGTATCCTCTACTACATCAATGAGACCACCTCCTCCGCCAACAACTACTTTTCCTCCACCTCCGCCTAGTGATGTCTCATTCATGAGAATTACTCGGCCTCAAGGACCTGTTCAACCTGTTCATCCATCTGTATACAACTTGCCACCAGGTCGTCAAACTGAAATGCTGCTAAATCTGTTACATCTATATGAAAATCAAATGGCAGCTGACCGTCAAACTCAAGAACGACTCATGGAAAATCAACGACGAATGATGAGTTATATTTCTTTCTGTCAGAAGGAGACTAAGTCGTTGCGTACGATTGTTGAGTCTCAGGGGGTGAAATTAAAGGAACAAGAAGAGTTGATTTTACAGTTGACTTGTAAAGAAGATGCCCTCAAGAAACTCAAAAATGACGATGATGATCCTGACGAATCTGATGCAGGAGGTGAGCCTAAACAATCGCATGGTTCATCCTCTGGTGCAAGTGTTAGTGGAGGTGATGATTCGAGCAAGCAGATAATTATTTATCAAGATCCAACAGCTGCCAAGCCAATTGAAATGATTGCAGCTAACACAGTGATATTTGTTGATGGATCAGGGGTGGTTCGTAGTGTGGTAAATAGAGATGAGATAGAGGTTGGTGAGTTTGTGGTTAGATACTTGACACGGGAGCAGATTTCGATTCTGCTTGGGCTGAATGACGATCAGTTGACTGCTTTAGAGACTGAGCCCGATGTCGAAGTGATCACTGAGGAAGAATTGGAAGTTGATCCGTTGTTTATGAATATGGATTTTGTTTATGAGGATGAAGAGATTGAGATGGAAGATGTGACAGATGAAGAGTACCCGGACTTGTATCAACACGCAAACGTTGATCAAGGTGCTCCGGTATTTCATGAAGAAGTATTTAAAGAGACTGAGGATGAATTGGAAAAGGTTGTGCAGCGAACAGTACCCTCACTCAAAGAAGTGACTGATGAGGACGTAGAAAGATGGTTCAAACGTCATAAAGTGGGTAAAATTATCAGTGCTTATCGTTATGTAGATCAAGAAAGAAAAGATATTGCTGCTGCTTGGATTGAGGCTAATCAGGTGACTACCTTCAAGACTGTTTTAAAGGTACACGGTGATATTGTTTCATGGGCTTATGACTCTGATCTTAAAGTATGTATAGTCAAGTGGGAAAAGGGTGTCCAGTATTACGAGAGGATAATGGATGTTTTAACTCTACCGCATTGGGATGTACGTACCCTCGCGAGATGTCCATTTATCAATCGTGGGGGTCACCGAACGGTTGAGTGGTTTCATCAACACTTACTGTTTGAGGTCAATCATGGCTTCAAATTCTTCAAGCCCCAGGTCCCAAGACGTAAGCGCATTGATGAGATTGATCCAACGACCGGCTGGAAGAAACTTGTCTTGAAAGTGAAGCCGCCAAAGACGATGAAAAAGGTTCATGTGAAGACATTGCCTCAAGATATTTATCTGTCTTTCAACCGTTGGTACTATGACAATCGTACTGGCGAGGCCGTTATTGTTCGTGGTCGAGGACTGGAGACCGTGCTCATCAAGATAATCGACCCGATGTGGTTAGTTAATTTATCAGAGACAGACAACGACGTGCTACACAGGAAGCATATTTTGTTTGAACGCCAAGAAGATTACGACCTGGCTATGCAATTCCAACGAGTCGTTCGTGTGTGTCATGAACATGGAATTCATAGTTGCAGAGACTGGCAATCCAAGCGCTTCAAATATGTTAAACACAAAGAGCTCAAGACGAGGGGGTGTCTGTTAGTGCACGGTTTTGCGTCTAGAGTCTTTGTATTAATCGTTAATGTTTTATTTATTAATTAATGTAAGATTTAATGTTTATTATTTACTAGTTAGTTAAGGTTAAGTCTAGTTCGCTAGGGATGTTAGCGAACTAAGACTAGTTCATTAAGGTTAAGTCTAGTTCGCTAGGTATGTTAGCGAACTAAGACATTATAATGTATTCCCTCCTGATTCGTTAGGGGATGTTAACGAATCAGGGGGTGGTTCGCTATGATAATTTATGTAACGAAGGGGAAGCTAGTTCGCTAGGGGATGTTAGCGAACCAGGTCGCCTTCTATATATATTGAACTACTGTTCACTTTAATGTAAGTTTTTGAAGAAAAGTTTTCAAAAAGAAATTTTTGAGTAATTGCTCTCTCTCAAGCTTCACCTTAACATTATTCGTCTAATCTATTGATAATATATACACATACATAACATTAAATCAAGGTAAATTATGAGCTAGATCTTTAATAGTAGTAATCGGATATTTACAGATCTGAGACTTGTTTATTGTTATCGATTGTTTATTTCCGGGATCCAACAAAAATGTTTTAAATATTTTTTATATACTAAATGTTAGTGTTTTTATAGCATGTTTATATGCATATTATTGTCTTTTAGCAAATCCTGTTTTGTTTTTATTATATCCATATTTTTTGGTTCATTATTACTTTTCACTACGTGAATATCGCCTTTTAGCCACAAATGTGGTCTGGGCGATTTGCCACACTTCGGCTTAAATGTGTGGCTAAAAGGTATTTGACCATGTTTGAAAACCTTCCAGAATGTTTTGGCCACACATGTTATTCTTCATGTGACCATTCTATACATACTCAGGTACTTTTCGCCACACTTTGAAAAAAACTGTGACAAAAGCTAGCCACATTATTAAAACGTGTGGCGAAATGTGACCTACAGTCATAGTTTGTTTGATCTTTGATACATGTGACCAAAAACACATGCATTAGCCACAAACTGTGACATTTAACTAGCCACATGTTTTAATAGTATGGCCAAATGTGTCGAACGGCTACTGTATTGATAAGAGGTGTGTCTAAAAGGTAAAAGATATAGCCACTTATATTACGTTGTGTGGCCTAATGTCACATTTGTTAGCCACATTTTTAATAATGTGGCGAAATATGACGAACAACCATTTTATTTATTAGTAATGTGGCTAAAACGCTGAAAATATATGACCACTTATACGAGGTTGTGTGACCAAAGAGTAGTTTAGTTTTATATGGCTAAAACGCTTTATTTTTCCTAAGTATCATCACCTTCACCTCCTCCCAATTACAAACCTAATCCATAAACATCGATTGAAGCTCATTACTCTTCTTCATCACTTTGATTCTTGCTCCAAACTTCATCAACCATCCTGCGATCAAATCTAACGGGGGTTTTCAACATGATTAATTAGAACCCTAGAGATGTCAAAAAATGTTAGGGTTTGAGTATTGTTGAGATCAATTGGTTGACAGATTCGTTCTCGTTTATTGATTGGTATGTAACTCGATGTTAAACAACAGTTATGTAACATCCCAAATTTCAAGATTTTTATAAATAGGGATTTTAACCCAAAGAGGGGTCAAAGAGGAAATAAAACAAAAGGGTGGGTGATGTATATTTTTGGATGTTCTGGATGTGTGTGTGGACAGAAGAAGAAAACAAGCAAGAAGAAGAGAACGAGCAAAAAGGAGAATAGATGATTTCACCTCTCAAATCGATTATCAAATCGAGCATTAGAAAATACATAATCATCGTCTAGTAGATCGATTATTGGGTAAGTGTTTCTAACCCTAAAGTTGGGGCTTTGTTATCTACACTTCATGCATGTTGATCTAGTACGTGTTTTATGTGATTATTGATGAACTGATAGTGATAATATTGATTATGTGATCTATTACTAGTTATAATTGTTGATTCTATCATAGTAGTGTCAAACTGTGTTCAAGAGTATACCATATTTGATGAACACAGTTGATAAATTAGAGATCTTTTATGGATGTGGTTATATGATGATAATCTGTACACATAACTTTATTGTTGTAATGCATCAAACATAAGAGGTCATTGTTAAAATGTGCGAGCAAATAGACATTTCAGATCGTGCGTAGAGATTTAAAGTAATGATTTCAAATGAATGCACACAAGGTGTTTGTGAAAATGTCTCAACCAACAAGGAAATAAAAGAGTTGTTAAGATGTGAAATTCATATTACTGCTGTCAATAAAATTCGTATAAAATCATAGAAAAATCGGGTGAATGTGTATTATACATGCTTGAAAACCTCTTTTGATGTACTAGGTTTCTTTGAACACGATAAGCTAATTCAGACTTAAAACGGATCAAAACAGTAGATTAAAATGATGAAAGCATGCTGTTTGAAGTTAAATTATGTTGTTGTCCTGTTCTTTGAATAATCATATAAAATAGTATAAAAATCCGAGAAAGATGTATTTTATATTATTGAAAAGCTCCTTGAGTCTACTACGTTTATGTGAACATGAAAAGCTGTTTCGGATGAAATATTGTTCAAAACAGTTAGTTTCTAGAGTAATACAGCAGATTCAACATACGGTTGCTGACCTGTTTTGCTAAAAATCACATATAATAAACCGTAGCTCCGATAAAGGTGAACTTTATATGCTTGGAAACCTCTGTGAGTTTACTACATTTTACCTTTGAGCATATTAAGTTAGTTCTGACTTTTAAGTGGTCAAAAGTTGAGGTGAATAGGTGCTGCACAAAAGGTGCAGTACAGAAAATAGTTTTCTTCATAATAATAAATGGTATGCGCACTTGTTTAGAAGATATTATGACATAACTGCTTTAATGTAAATTAATGTCATACTGTACGAAGTTGATAAGTAGAGCCTAGTCGTATATGTACTGAGTTAACCGTTAAAATAGGGGAAGTGGATAAATGACTTGAAAATGTTTAACTGATAACTTGATGAACACATTGATGATTCTTAGCTTGTTAATTATTCGGTATGAATAAGAGTGGTATGAAAATATAAAGAATACTAATGTCGAGTGTCCACATTATGTATTCTAACTTGTTGAAAGTTGACTTTAACAAGCTAGGTATGTTGAAGCTTGGAAGCCAATGAGTCGAATGGACGAAGTGTAATCAAGCTCCTACGAACAAAGGTAAGTTTATCTTACATCTATTTTAAGAAGTTACAAGTCTTATTAGTATGTTTTGATTTATTATTAATATTAAATGGATACGGGCCGCCTTGACCCATTAATTGAAAGTTGATTCTTTTGACTATACTTAGTGCATACTGGTTGTTTTAACTCGTTACAGTTTGAAGTTTACCCTACCAAATGTCTAATTGAGAATTCCTCGTGTCTAGAATATAAATAGTACTAGCATTGTGTAGTACGGTTTGATTTGGGTTTATGACCAGCTTGTCGATTATAATAATAATATAGTAACTAGATGAAGATTTGACTCGTTGGTGAATATTAAATTAGTAGCATGATTTAATTAGAAAAATGATTCATTAAGTTGTTTAGACGGGTTGTAAATAATATTTTGAAAAGTTGTAACCGTTTCTAAAGTTGAATTGAGACGTGAAATAGCATTAAGATTAATTTAAATGGGTTGTAATTATGTTGATGGGTTCTAATCATGCTGATTAGAAATTGGTACGCAAAGCTTATGATCAATCGGGCGAGTTAAGATACATAATAAATTGAATCTTTGGAGTTGCATAACGGTAGCCGGCATAGACTACGTTGGACCTGGTTTGGCTTTCTGGGTTTAATATCGTATTTATATATAATATTTAAATATTGGCAATAACTAATACTTGGTATTGGATTGCTTTAGGCGAAGCCCACAAATGGAAGCGAAAAGTCGAAGATCAAGTGCTCGGATTTGGACACCAATACACATCAAAGTGCAAGTTTCTAATATTGATAATGAATTATGAATAAGTTTTAAAATATGTACTATCTTTGATTAAAAGACAAGTTCCTACGGATATTATACGTGATGTGTGGATACATGTTAGGACTTTTGGTACTGTTGACATTATTTATTATCACCAACGATTTTTTTAATTGATTCGTTTCGACCCTTGCCTGTTTCAACCCTGACCCGTTCCGACCCATAACCCATTTCGACCCAACCCAACCCATTTGCCACCCCCATGTTTAATGTATATTGACGGGTTAGGCGAGTTGTACCTCTTAAGACACAATTTAAAAAAATATTCAAAAATAATAAAAATCATAAGTCAAATTATAAATAAAAAACGGAAAAAGTAAAAAAAACTAAACATTTCCTCCGTTGTCCTTGTTCAAAAAAAAATCGACCCGAAACCCTTTTTGACCCGTTCCGACCTTGACCCATTTTGACCCGGGCCCGTTATGACCTGAACCTTATGACCCTGGCCCATTCCGACCCGAACCATAACAACCCCTTTTTTTAATTGACCCGTTTGGACCTGACCCGTTTCGACCCATAATCCGTTCCGACCCAACCCAACCCATTTGCCACCCCTATGTTTAATGTATATTGACGGGTTATGCGAGTTGTACCTCTTATGACACAATTTAAAATTATATGCATAATAGGCCATTAGAGATTTCAAGGCCCAATATGATCCATTAGGACATGTATGAGTAGTTTTTGTCTATTATGGTCTAATATGACTCCCTAACATGATATAACCCTTAAATATCTAATGTTACATATCACATGCTATAATAGACCACTAAGAGATTTCAAGCCCTAATATGACCCATTAGAGCGACTATGACATGAAAAAGGCTATAATGGGCCACTAACACCAACAAGGCCCAATAAGACCTATGATGAAAGTATCACATGTTATCGGCCATTAACATCTAACTATGACTAATGACATTCCTATACAACCTTCTTAGAGCAACTATGATGTGATAAATGCTATAATGGGCCACAAACACTAGTTAAGGTCCAATAAGGCCTATTGATGAAAGCAAGACATTTTGTTGGGCGTTAACCAAACTATGACTCACTAAACTCATATTCAACCCTTTTAGAGCAACTATGATATGATAGAGACTACAATGGGTCACTAACAACAACCAAGGCCCAAGACGGCCCATTAATGCAAAATATGACGACCAACTATGCCTATGGCTCACTGCACTCATATACAACCCTCTTGTAGCAACGGGGACATGATAGATGCTATAATGGCCACTAGTACCATTCAAGGCCCATTGATGAATGTATGACATGTTTTGGGCGTTAACATCTAAGTATGACTAATGATAGTCATATACAAACTTATTAAAGCAACTATGACGTAACCAAGGGACACTAACATCTAACTATGAGTCTATGACTAATGATAGCCAAATAAGGCCTATTGACGAAAGTATGGTGTGTTTCGGGCGTTAACACCTATCCATGACTAATGACACTACTATACAACTCTTTTAGAGCAACTGTGATATGATAGATGCTATAATGAGACACTAACACCAATAAAGAACTAGTATGACCCACTAATAAGCGTATGGTTTATTATTGGGCGTTAACACTGATTACTACACTCTTATACAACTCTTTTAGAGAAACTATAAATATCACTTGTTTTTATTTTATATGTTTTTATATTTAAAATACAATTTGTTATATTATTTAAGGTTTAATTAGTTGTTATATATATATACACACACACACAAACACTAATAACTCTTTATTTTAATTAAAAATAAAAATATTTAATTCTATTTATTTCCTATTAATTTTACTTTCCTCAAAATTTCAAATTAAATTCACCCCTCTTTTATTCAAAAAATTTTGAATTACCCTCTCATTCTTAAATCTAATTTCATATTAACCTACCTTTTTTTCTTCTCTTCAGTACTTGTTATTCTTCTTCTTCTTCATTTCTCTACACCCATCATCTTTCATCTTTAATTCTCTAACTCACTCAATTTTTAACCAAATCCTTTGATTCCGGGCTCTAATCTTATTATTTTTGCGAGAGGAATTCACGTATGGTGTCGGTTTCCATCAATTCTATCTCGATTTTTGCCGGATTCGTGTTGAGTGTGAGGAACCCTAAGAACCAAGTTTGGGTATTTTCAAATTTATGTGTTATTTCTTGTAATTGAAGATTAGTACATCTTCTTTCATCGTTAAAAAGGTAAGTATTTCACTTGTAATTGAAGCTTAGTACATCTTCTTTCATTGCTGACAGATTCGTTTTTGTTTATTTATTGGTATGTAACTTGATGTTAAACGATGACTATTGAACGATTGTTGATTCTAGGATATAGTACTATGAGTCTAGTTTCCATAAAGCTAAAGATTGTAATTTTTGGATGAGTTTTGAATAGATTTTATAATTTTACAAAAACACTGGTCAAAGCTGATTTGGTGAGTTATATTCTGGTCTGTCTTTCCGACACCATAACTCCCTAATGACAAAACTAAACGGGTTGGTTCCAGTTCTGAAATTTAGTATTTTGAGCTTTGAAGACAACCCAATTGGTCTTGCACAATTTGGATTAATAAGTTGATAGAACCATTAAACAAGTGTTTGTTGTGCAATCTGCTGAATTGTTGGTACATATCTTTAATGCTTGAATTATTGTGAGTTTTGTATGCATGAGAAAAATATAATAAAAATTGTTTGAGAAACCTAATTAAAATATTCTACTGATGTAAATTTTATAGAATTTATAATTCATCTTTTCATAGTGAATAAAATAAGTTTGTACATGTTATAATCTGTCTCGTGAACTAAGTGATCATAAGTTAAGTTGTATGATGAATGTTTGGTTGATTTGCCCTGATACTATGTGTGAATACATGTTAGGACTTTTTAGTACGGTTGTCTAATGTGATTGTGCGTGAAGGTCTTTGTGCTATGCGTCGATTCAAGTTTTTATTTTAATATTTTTTACCCTATATATGTATCATATATTTTTCTCTCTTTATAGGGTTGGAACACAGAAAATTGGCTAAAGAAGTCCGCGAGTGGGAGAGACAACCGCAAGAAAGAAGGTAATTATGGCAACATATCTCAGCATACGGGCGGTTGGGTTTGATGAGCATCGTATCCGCTTGGTAAGCTAGTTTTATTTGTAAATTCAATCTTAAAAAATTAGGTCAAAAATTATATGTAACATCCTGAAATTTCCAAAATGATATTAATTATATTACTTAATAATAGAGGAAAGTTTACTCAGGTTATCGGGAAATAAATAAATAAACGGGCTAGTGTTGGGTAATGGATATGGGTTATGGACTTGGGTTATGAAAGAAGGAAGGAGAGTCCATGGGCTTAAGCCCATGATCCCTAAATATAAATACCATTAACCACCATTTAATCCTCATTCTCACATATTCCATACACACACACACCCAAAACACACACGACCCGAACCAAGATCCGAAGGCGAAAACCCGAGCTTGTTGGTGCTGGAACGTTGTGACGGACCAAAACAACATCAAGGCTTAACCGTGTTCGTAGTTCGACTCGTTCAAGGTACGTTTATAGTTAGAAATCGTTCGTGTAGGTTCGGGTTGATTTGAGAAATGATAGATCTGAGTTTGTATGGTAAAAACGAATCCAACAAAGCTAATCTTACTAAAAATGGTTATGATTTGATGGGTTAATCGATTGATAAAAAGAACCCGTAACCTATATGCCTAAATCGCACCCTTTAAACATCGATGTTAGGTCGATTTGATGGTTGGGGTTTGTAGGCGCTGGTCAGACGATCCCGTGGGTACCTAAATCGAGTTATTTGGTTAAGAAACGAAGGTGATTAAGGGATTTAAGAACGAACAGTAGCTGCATACGACAACTTCGCCTGCAAGCTAAGTTCGCCTGATGAACTTCGCCTGCAAGCTAAGTTCGCCTGATGAACTTCGCCTAAAGCCAAGTTCGCCTGATGACAACTTCGCCTAAAGCCAAGTTCGCCTGATGACAACTTCGCCTAAAGCCAAGTTCGCCTGATGACAACTTCGCCTAAAGCCAAGTTCGCCTGATGACAACTTCGCCTAAAGCTAAGTTCGCCTAAGGTTTAACTTCTCCTAAAGCTAAGTTCGCCTAAGGTTTAACTTCGCCTAAATTCAAGTTCGATTAGAGAATAGATTAAAACGATAAGTAAAAGTAAGCTAATACTAGGCCACCAGATTAGATCAGGCGAGTATTGATACGTGTAACATATACAGTCAGCCGAGCTCAGTTAAAGAAGGGATTTACAACTATCAGAGGAAGAAGCAGAGTTCAGGTGAGTTTCTAGCCCCATTCCTTGTTATGTTTTCGGGGCTGTGTGCATACTCGATGTGTTGTTAATACATTTATCCTAAGTGATAAGTGTATGCCATATGTGATATATGTGATGGATATGAATGATTGCTTGTCGGTACGCGAACGATCTTCGGATATTGCGCGTACTGTCAGGTTAAAAATAAAGGTACGAATATTATATATCGAAGATGTATGAATATTACAAATGAATACTTGTCGGGGCGTGAACGATCTTCGGATATTGCACGTAACGACAAGGGGTATGGTTGTTAAATGAAGGATGTAAAGAACGCCTAGAGTGTTCTTATGCTATAATGTAATTATTGTATATGTGAAGTATGTGTATACAGGTACACAAATGGTATGTGAGTTCTACGTTCGACATAGTAAGTTAGGATGGCAAATCCCTCTAACTTCTGTTGGACATAGACTTGGCAGGTGATGGCGTAGTTAAGGACTGCGAGCCTTATACGTGATGTAGATGATAGATGTAAACGTAGATAGGGACGGTGGGCCTTATACGTGTTATAGGAGATAGACATACGTAACGTAGATAAGGACTGCGGACCTTATACGTAATATAGATAGGCGTCAGCACAGGAAAGGACTGTGGACCTTATACGTGCTTTAGCATAGGGGAGGACTGCGGACCTCGTACGTGCTATGAATTAGGTTGCAACATAGGGAAGGACCGTGGACCTTGTACGTGTTGTGGATGTATGATGGAATAGGGAAGGACCGCGGACCTTGTACGTACCATGAATGGTGAACATAGGTAAGGACTGCGGACCTTTTACGTGTTCACGATCGTGAGTACAGGTATAGACGGCGAACTATGAACGTACTCTCGGTAGACTGAGGTTAGTGATTGTAGATATATATGTATGTATTGTAGCAAGTATGTATGTAGAACAGAAGGGTAACTAGTGAAGTATGGATATGTATCTTCGGATATGTATGTATGTGTTGTATTGTATGGCGTACGATTAACTAGAACTTACTCAGCGTAGCTGACTTTTAGTATGCAAGCAGGTGAGTAGGATGAGGCAGCTCGCTTGAAGAGACACGTGGCACTGAATAAGAGGCTGGCATCGGAAGACTCAAGACGTTTAAGTTAATGTTCGTTAATTTTGAAAGACAAAATGATGTTTTAAGACAAGACGTGTTTTGTTACGAAATGTTTTATGAAAGCTTTTATATTCCGCGAATGTTTTAATTAACTCTGATATTTAGAACTGCGTTTATGAGTAAATCCAACGCTAAAGTAGGGCCACCGGGTTCGGGGCCTTACATTATAATTGTTTGTGCTTTAACGTTTATTACATTACTTCTTTTAGGAAAAGAACATGGTCGAAAAGTTAAGTGGATTGAAGTATTCTTAGATACCCACCTCAGCAAAGAAAGCAAGAAAAAGTATTGGGTGGGCGAGCTCAACATTAATAGCCTTGTTGGATTTGATTTTTGTACGGAAAAGTCAGAACACGCATTTGTAAGTTATCTTTATCATTTTTCGTTTTGTTATATAATTAGGTATAACATATAAACCAGGGGCGAGCAAATGAAATAGACCGTTTCATATTTCATACATGTGGTAACATGAAAACTGCTAACACTATAATGTAATATACATGTGGTATACTCATAAACGGGTTGGTTCGGTTTATAACTAAAAAATTAAATGAAAATTACATACTGATTTTGTGAGTGTAATATATAAACGGGTTGGTTCGGGTTCAGGTCCATGAAACCAAAAAGGAACCAAACCGTTAGAAAGTTATACGGTTTGGTTTTGGTTTACATAAATTAAAAACCGTTACCAACGGTTTGGTTTAGAGTTTGACGAAAAACCGCGAAAACCGGACCGTGAATACCCCTACTTGGCTTTGAGGTTTCACCTTACATTAACCCTTTATTAATTATGATGCTAATATTTTTAACAATTTTAGTTTCAAAAAGTTAAAGCCGAAATGGAAAAAGAACTAGAAACTGAAAGGAAGTCAAGAAGCGAGTTGGAAGAACGAGCAACGAATGGAACAAATGGAAAAAGAACGTAAGGAAAATGAAGAAAGGAGGCAAAAACAATCTGATGAGCTTATGAGAAAGTTTGAGGTCGGTAGTAATTAGTAGTAGTTTCAAATATTTTGAATTTATAACTTATTAGTGAAGGTTTGGTAATGTAAACATGTTTTGAATTTATGTTGTTGGGTCATCTCTACGCGAGCTTCAGTTCGATAAGCAATCCAATCTATAACCTGCAAATACGTACAAAATATATATATTTGTCAACAACACATGTTGAGTGAGTAGATTCACCAGTTTTGACACGAACAAAATGATAATATATAATGATATAAATAATAGAGTAAAAATAAGCAAAACTGTTATCTGTGAGTATATAAGCAGCAAGGTAAATTGAAATCGAAAGAATGCATTCCAGTTCTTCAGGATCTGCCTGTAAAAAATCAATGCTGAATTCTACCAGTGAAAGGGTAATCTGATAGGATAGAGTTTTGGTTTTTGGTGATAGAAATAGGGTTTGTTTTGGTATGGTTTTGACTATGGTTGTTTGTGGTTTTTTGGAACTATTATCTTTTTCTTTATGCAGCGTTTCGCCTTATCTCGAAAAGAATTCTCATGAAAAGTTCTAATCCGAAAGAAACATCTAACTCACTCAAAAGTATCCAATGTATGAGTATTTTTCTGAATACCTGCATGAAAGCTTAATTCTCACAAAATGGAAGGATTGAGTGAAAATGTTATATTTTGCATAAAGTTGGTCTCAATATTACAAACCATATTTTTAATTTACACTTTTAAAGTAGTTTAATTTTGCTCAAATGTTTCTTGTTATTTCTTAGTTTCCTGGTTTGTTAAAAATATTTAAAGAGCTAATGGTTCTATTGCTGCAAGAAGAGTAATTTTCAAAAATTTGCTAAAAAATTTTGCTTTTTAGACTTGGTTTGGCTAAGTGTAAACTTCCTCTCCACACTTAAATCTCACATTTTCCTCAATGTGAAATGATTTAAAAACAAATGGAAAAATGAGGCTTTAAAGGATATTAACTTCCCTACGAGTCGAGACGAAATTTTTGATGTTTGTTGTCTCCCTCCAAGTTTTCGGGTTGTTTTTGTACTAAAATAAATCATACCTGCATAAAATCTACAAATACAACCACAAACATAATACACGAACTATAAGACATAAAATAAGCATGGGTATTTATTTACCCACGTCGCCCGGTAAATGGGTACCATACATAATAACAACAACAACAATAATAATCATCATCCAAACAAAGGAAACTAGAATAAAAATGTTCAAACATCACCAACATAAACACACCATACACAACCACACACTTAATTATATTACAAAGAATCAAAGATCCTATAGGCAGAGACACATGAGATGGGATAAGGATCCTTTATGTCAATCATGGGCTATCTGGGTCCATAACAATGGTTGAGCAGTCTACCAACCTACAACATATGGTTCAGTGGATACTATCCCAACCATTCCCATCCTTGAGTAGTAGTCAAGATCTAAGGGTAAAGGTGTCGGCCCTAGTGTTCCTCGTGTGTCTACTGTGTACTTCCTGTAAAGGTTCACAATCCACCCGCCACCAAACAATGGTACTCCAACCCTGGTCCGTGCATTCTTAAAAAGTGAAGAACAAAGAAGTTATGTAATGTTGCAATACCTTCCCGTCTTTATACAATATAAAGCCAACAGATCATGTAGGTTAACTAGTGCTCTATGGGTTCTGTGTTTGGTCAGTGTGTGTCCCGAAAGGCGGTGGATGTACCTCATCGACGGATCCTCGAGTTCAGCGCTTTTTGAAAAACTTGGGTTGTAGGTATCTCCTCCGTGTGGTGATAGTAGTTCCAAGGCGTCTTTTCTCATTTTCCCTATGAAATTGTGTGGTCTTTCTATCTCATTAGGAAATGTGCGGACCAATCTCAACCATATATTACTCCTGATTTCCTCTTCTATGTAAAAACCAATATTCACACCGAAATTTGTGAGTTTAGAGTCGTGCCACGCCCCTCCTAATCTAAATCTTAATGTGTTTCTTTCCCAGAGGCTGACAGGTGGTCAGCTTATCTTTAATTGGAACGAGGCCAAAAACTCAATGGTGACTGACCGATCATCAACATAGAACCCTCATCCATGGCGCCTATACCATATTCATCAGTCGTTCAAATTCACCCACCTCTCTCATTAGGGGTGTACATGGACCGGACTGGATGAGCACATGTCAGTGTCCGTCCGTGAAGCTTTTGTCTGACAAACGGACGGTTCACCGACACTCTACCAAATGAAAATTCATGTCCATGTTCGTTCATTAAGAAATTGAGTTTGTCCGTTCGTTCGTTAATATTGTAAACGGATGTTAGCGGACACTAATGAACAAAGAACATATATAGACATTAATGGATACTAATGGACACACATAAACGGTTATATATTAATTCCATACATAAATCCAAATATCTTCACCTAATTACACCACATAATATCCAAATATACTGAACACATTATATATTAACCAAAAGACAATGATATCAAAATAATGTCCTGGTTCTCTTGGAGTTCAAATTCTTAGTTCTTCATTCTTCAAGGAATTTCAATATGCACAATATCGTTTTCATTATTTTCCTACATTGATAAAATAAAATAACTATTAGTATATTACATGTTGATAAGAAAATGAAAATTAGTTGAAAACAAATAGCATTACCTTGTTTTTCTTTTTTTTAAGCCCGTAGTTATGGCGATACCAATCAGCTCCTCAAATAAGAATATCTACCGTCCGAGTTCCTAAAGAAGCACGATGTGGATCGACAACCCTCCCACCCGCACTAAAAGCTGATTCTGAGGCAACTGTGGTGATTGGAATAGCTAAGATATTAGCTGCCATTTTGGACAAAATTCTATACTTATGTTTGTTCTCTTTCCATCACCCCCAACGCATCAAAATACACCCCCCAGGGTTCAGTAATAAAAATTGCTTCTTCCAAATAAGTGACTAGCTCTGACTTGACACTTTCAACATAATCAACGCTTCTAATATGTTGATCATACTTAGCACCACCTTTCTTGATACCCTTACAAAATCTAGAAGCCTTATAACTATAACCACTTGTACTCCCGCTCAGACCATTCCCGACATTTGCACCTGTAGACAAACTAACATTGGGCTCGTCATAAGCCTCAACATACTCTTTAAATAACTAATCTAATTTATCTTGAACCAACTTAATCTCTGTTCAGCCTTTTCTTTAGAATAAATGGTGTTAAAATAAAAGGAAATTAACTTCATTTTGTATATAGGATCCATAAGTGTCACAGCCCTCGACCCCTATACATGGGGAGGGAAGCCGTGAACGTTGATTGGTGGTATTAGTGTTTATTAAATTATTTTGCAGCGGAATATTTCAACAGAACCGTAGTTAGGAAAAATGATCAGAGTTATAAAAACACCATGATTGTTATTATAATAAACTGGGAATTTAATCCATTTTGATACAAACACAATTTTTATACGGATAAACCCTAATTTACAAACACGTTTCTTTATTCTTGTGACAAGCCACTTATTTAAGTTAAAAGCCCGCAGGCATCATTCCTTTGTCTCTAACAAGTCACTTGAAACATGTTTAAAATATTTGATCAGCAAGAAATACTAGCGAGTACATTCATTTGAAAATGACACATTTTACAGTTACAACATTAAGATGTTTTTACATATGCCTGCTTACAAATTACCGAAAGGTACTTGTCACTCGACCGTATCTATGACTGTGGTCATATTACTTATTAGCTAACACTTGTCCAATAAGTAACGTGTAATAGCCCAGTAGGCAAGCCTTGTATGCAAAACCCCACAATACTAGTAGTAACCATCCCGTAAGTCTACAGAGACTTAATTATTGTAATGTATTTAAATACTTTTAAAAATATATTTGGAAACATTTATATCATTTGTCATGAGTTTTATAGGTTTTAAAATTATCATGACAAATGTCGGAAAATAGTTGTCTCACGTAAATGTGAGTTGTACAAAAACTCGAATGTCTCACCTTGCTAGTTACAATTAAAGAAAACGCCTCTTGGTATTAAGCACCTAGGATAAACACAATGTAGTATACCTATATTAGTATAAAACCAATAATCTTAACGATGATCACGAGAGTAGAAACTTTACACGATGGCGCAATGTCTTACCTTAATAGGCAGAGCATTTGGATTCACGTATTTAAGTTTCTTTCGATCGGATAGGATATCGTTACGACACTCGGTATTATACTCTTAATATCTATGTATATGTGTGTGAAAAATTCATAGAGAAAGAAGGATTTTGTGCAGGGAAGAATGTCCCATTTGCAACCTATTTATAGCAAATTCTAAAGCTCGTCGCGATACGCGATGGCCATAGGCAAAGGTCGTCGCGTATCGCGAAGAATCTCATAGCTTTGCCTAGTCAGACCTAGACCTGCTACGTGGCACACCACATGTCCCGTCTGTGTAACCTCCACGTCGCGATACGCGATGTGTAACTTTAACAGTTCATCGCGTTCTCTACGCCGCATTATTTCTGGTTAAGGTTACACGTAATCGCGCTACTTGATGAGGCTAATCTATATCCGTCGCGTATCGCGATGAAGGATTATTAAAAATCTTAATTTTCCACAAAAATACTAAGGCGGCCCTTAAGCGGCTCGTGGCGATGCGAGCGTGCGAAGTGCGCCATCAAAGCGCCACATTGCACCCATCGCACTTCGCCCGAGCCCGAGCCCGTGCGCGTTCGGATGCTTCGCACCCTCTGCTAGGACCACTGGGTGTGATTTGTCTTATAAGAATATTAACATTTAAATTTTCTTTCTTATAAAGAGCTCGCTAGTTTTATAATCTAGCGATATGGGACAAGAAACTTACACTCCTATTAATACTATGGTGGAAGCCTCTCCTTTTCTTTCCTCCACCAATGTGGGATGGAATTTTCTTCTTTTATCTCTTTATTTTCATTTTGTGGTTTGTTATAATAAGAGCACTAATTGAAATCAAAATAATTACATGAACCCCAATACTTGTCAAATTTTTGTTTCATCTTCTCAGCCATACCTTTCATGTAATCATTCTCATCAAAAGCTACCTCATCAAATTCTTATTTTATGTCATATAACTCTTTAAGAAATAAATTGGATGTCGGCTACTCATAACCTACTAAGTAAAATAATAAATTAAAAGTAAAGCAAACAGTTTACATGATCCATTAATTCATTTTACTACTTCAATAACTAATCAATAGTTTAAAGTAACAAAACAATAATATAAAGTACATATTATTTTACAAAACAATTTGCACACTTATATTAAATCAAATATCTGAAATTATCATTGTCACATCATTGAAAAGTTATAAAAAGGAGCAGACATCATCAACTTTTTTTCAATCTTCCTCACTATGCAAAGTGTCGTATGTAGGTTCTCTATCGGCATAATTTGCAAAAACTTCTTTAAAATTCAATGCTGTAGATAACATGGATTACGTGGCATTCCACCGAGTACTAAAATCTAAGATTAGATGCTTCTTTGACATTAATAATTGCTTAGAAAGCTCATTGAAGATATGCAATCGACTCGGAGAGGCACTCACGTGTTTCACACTCCTGTGGACATTGTGAATTCTGTCTTTAATTTCTTTTAAGCCATCTTGAACTAACAAATTCAAAATGTGTGTGCAACACCGCACATGAAACAGTTGTCCATCAATAGCAAGTTTCTTTTGGTTATCCAGATTTTCCATTAACTTCTTGGCCACCACATCATTAGTTTTAGCATCATTAACCATTAACGTAGCAACCTTCGTCTCAATCTTCCATTCTTTCATACACTTGTGAAGGAAATCATAGATATGAATTCTAGTATATGGTGGATCTACTTGAACAAAACTCAAGATGCATTTATGTAGCTTAAAATCTAAGTCTACAAGGTGGCATGTCAATACCATGTAATGATTATTCTGAACTGATATCCACATATCAGTTGTGACGTTAACACGATTAACTGAATTTATTAAATTTTGAATTTTTTTTCCTTCCAATTTTATAACTAGATACACAATCATTCTTAGCCGATGCACATGAGATTTTGTTAAATAATGGATTAGCTTCCTTCATCACCACATTAAAGAGTTCATACTCAACAAAACTATATGGCAATTCATGAACCATTATCATATGAGAAACAACCTATCTCAACCTAGAATTATCAAACTTCCAAATTTGGACACTTGTAGAAGAATCTGACTTTCTAGTCGAAACATTCAACTTTAACTAACCTTTGTTCACAACTTGTAATTTTGGGCAAACTTTAATGTGCCTACGCATTGGTGTAGTTGTTCCATCTTCATATTTTTTTTCACTTTCTCCCCATAATGATTGCACCGATGCATTTTAGTTCCATCATCCAAAGCGACCTCAAGAAAATGTTTCCAGGCTATTGATCTTCTTTCCTTTCTTTTTGTTGAACGGTTCTTCTTCATTTTTTTCTGCTTGTGCTTGTTCTACACCATCGATTGTTGCATTTACACCTTCACTGGGTTCTTCATCAATTGCTTAAAGTATAAAAACATATGCATCTTGATTATTTTCCATTGATGGAGTGTCAGCGTTAGACTGAAATTTGGTTGATTCAAATGGTGAACTTAGGTCAAATATAATCTTCATCATAGAAAAGTGGCCCAGTACAAGACACATCAAACATATATAGTAATACAAAAGTATGATTAATACCACTAAAAATTTCACAATTAGATTACAATACTGGATATATCTAAACACTTTGAAAACGAACGAACATGTTCGTTATCAAGACTTTAGTTAAAGAATATGTTCTAATTACAACACTTTCACCATGGCCTAGTCTATGCAATACCGGATTTGTGAATTGAAAGTTCAAATAAGAAACTAATAATATGTTTAAAATGTTAACCCAAAAGGTCAAAAAAATGAACATATTGGTTAGTGATCAAAAAATGCTCATTCATTATTAAATGAGTGACAAAATTTCATCGTGTGACCAGTTTTTCCGATTTGCATATATCAAATTTCTTGAACTCTTGAAGTATATAACAAAATCCAAAACCAATTATAACGTAAACTAATTACAGATCAACGATTGATAAAAATCAACGTACGGGATAAGGGGTTCTGTGTGGGTGGAGATGTTGAAGGAAGCTGGAGAGGCGTTTGTTTTATTTAGGTTTTTGTATTATTTTTCTCCTTATATATTTTGGTAAAAGACAAATAAATAAAATCATATTATTTAAAAAATAATGTCATTAACAGTGGACAGACGGACATGCATATACAACCGAACTGGACGGACTTTACCAGACAGATGTTACCGGAAGTTTACGAACACTATCGAATGGACTAGACCTTTGTCCATAGTCGTCCGTTAAACTTACCGAACAAAATATTTTGTCCATGTGCGGTTCGTTTATTAAACGGACAAACATAAACGAACTTCATACCGAACGGATGACCGGACGTCGGACGTCCGTTTCGCTTACAACCCTATCTCTCATTGTTCTTGTACACCCGTGCAACATTGGCTTCTCAATTCCATGCTTAATTGTTTGCAAACAGTGGAATGCCATTCTTTCTTCTTCCAATATGTCTGAAAACCTTAAGTACGAGTGATGTTCATTGTAGCGGGCTATCCTAATTGATTATCATGAATAATGAGTCAAACATTGAAAGACAAAATTTTGATAAATTGCTTCAGAGGAAAGGCACAGTCGTGTATTGCAAAACACGACATGTGCTGACACGGGTGATTTCTGGTTGACCACGGTTATTTCTAGGCAAAACACGACCCGTGTGTTGCACGAATTCAGGGTTTTGAAGACTCGAACATACGTATCAACCCGGTTTTTCAAACTTATCAAATGGGTTCGGACTTGGGTCGGTTAATAAGGTGAAACCCGACCCGAACCGAAAATTAACCAAAGTAGTCCAAAAATCTTGTTTAAACTTGTTTACATCAGACTTTTCAAACTAAAATCATCTTATAAATCATGCAAACAAGTTTAGGCATATCAATTTGGTCTAACCTAACCCGAGTATAGTAGGAACTCTAACCTAGGGTTCGATTTGTACCCGATTTGAATGTAAAGTGGGTATAACCCCAAGCCCTAGAGTGAGACTGAAACAAATAAATTGACATACCTTGATGATTCATGGAAGGAATCGGTGGAATGGGGTGGTAATCGGTTGGAATTCACCCTAGGTTATGAGTGACATGGTTAAAGTGAAAAGGAGGGACAGTTTTCAAGAATAAAACCCATCAGGCGGACCAGACACAGCCGCGGTCAGCTCGGCATGACCGTGCCGACCCAGTCTGATCCCGTTTTTCGATCTTAGCTGTTTTTCAAACCCGAGACTTGTTTAACGACCATAATGGACTGATAGAGTTAGGTACGCCAATTTAAAACACATGAAAAGGAAATTTCATAGGGATAAATGAGTACACTGTTGATATAACTAGAAAAACGTGAGGTACAAATGAAGACAAACTAGAATCATAAACTTAACGAAAACTACTTGAATAATCCCGGTTCTCCTCCAAACAAAGTTTGCATGTGTGTGGGCCGTGTCATGACGTTGGTTTGGGTTGCCCTCTCGGTTTGATTCCAGTCGAAGCGATCAAGGTTGGTTGTAAGCTGCTAGAGGTTGGCCTCTAGCTTAGCAATCCTTCGGTCTACATGATAGTGCTCGAAACGTAATGTTTCAACTTTATCATGTAGCTTTCGGTTCCTTTGTTTCGCCACCATATTGATGCTTACTACTCATCGATTCTCTTGCGTAAGTACATGAGTTCCCGAAATATATCTATAGGCACCTCAACTTGTCTTTCATAACTTGGCCTCCATCCTCTCCTCTCCATGGAAATTTTTTGACAGAGAATTTGTGAAAAGGGGCATGTCAAAAGAATGAGAAGTGATAGCCATTTATAGACATGTAGGAGGGAAAAACATGGTCGTAGTAACATAAACATGACCATGTTTGGTGAGTGTTATAAATGCCAGTTTCCGAAAGTTGTACGGTTGCAGAGACGATGAGCTGTATCAAGGCTAAGGTAACCACGACCGGTGTTAAGAAAAACACAGTCGTGATTTTTCGAATTTTATCTCGTGTAGCGGTCGTGGTTATGGATGGCCAGTTAATTGTGCGTAAATCTTATCCCTAAAGCATAATAAATTTAATTCCATAAAGTCCTAAAATTACATTAATACAAAAAAATACATAAAATAAAACACACAAAATAAAAACAAATAAAGAAAACAACAAACAAGAATCTGGTTAAGCCTGATAGATCCAAAGTACTAGTCCTAAGCACAATCCTTTGAACCATCAACAAACAATTCAGAAGAGGTTAGAGAAGGGGTCTCCAAAGCCTCCTTCTTCGGGAAGGGTTCCAACATTAGAGTGTTCCATCAGCATCTTTGGATGTTGTTAAGTTTAGAGAAATGTGGCTAGAAATTGTGCAAAACTCTCAAGGAGGTTGTGCACATTTATAATCTGCTAGGATCTTCCAACACGACCATTCTTTGCAAAACACGGGCCATGTTTGCAAATTTTCTCTGAAACTCTAAGCTGGAAATAGTGCCATAAACGATCACTTCAAGTAAATTGTACTAGGCACAACTGTGGTCAGTTAGGCATAGCCATGTTTACATATATATATATGTGTGTGTGTGTGTGTGAGTGTGTATAACTTATCCTTACAAAAGAAAAATAAAAACTAACCTATACATTCTAAATTTTTGTCAGAGTTGACAACTTGACTCATAGTTATATAAGTTTAGTTTGTGGAATAGAGGTGAAGTACCTCCATTGCTGCGGTTTCTATGGGTTCTCCTAAGTAAAGTTTAAGTCGGTGATCATTTACCTTAAAGCTATCTCCATCTTTTTGAACTAGTTCAACGGTTCCATACTCAAAAGCTTCCTTAACCGTAAAAGGTCCGGACAATCTAGACTTCAATTTTCCAGGAAATAAACAAAGGCGGGAGTTATAAAGGAGTACCTGGTCTTCTTCTTTAAATTAAAATGTTTTTACCTTTTAGACAAGCATCTTGAAGTCTTTTCATCCTTTCGTTGCAAATCCTTGAACTGTCATAAGCTTGCATCCTCAACTCGTGTAGCTGTATGAATCTGTTCTTCCCAGCGGATTGCAGATCAAGAATGGCGGTTTTAAGCTCGACTTGAAGATAACATGCCTTCCTGTACACTAGAGAACAATATTGTACCAATAGGAGTTTTTCAGGCAGTACGGAAAGCCCGCAGAGGGCCGTCTAATTTCTCTGACCAATCTCTGCAATTATGACTGATAGTTTTATGTAAGATCCATTTGATACACCGATTGTTGACTTCCACCTAAGCACTTGTTTGTGGGGGATATGGTGTAGCGAGTCGATAATGTACTCCATATTTGTTAATACTTTCTCTATTTGTGCATTACATAAGTGTGTTCCTCGATCGCTTATAAGTGATTTGGGAATACCAAAACGAGAGAATAATTTCTTTAGAAACTTGACTACCATTCTAACATCATTAGTGAGTAAAGCTTGGGCTTCAACCCATTTTGACACGTAATCTACTGCAACTAAGATAGTAGTGATGACCAAACGAAGTTGGAAATGGTCTCATAAAGTTGATACCCGACATGTCAAATACTTTGCAGAACTGTATTGGTCTTTGTAGCATTTCATCTCTTGATGAGATGTTGTTGGCACGTTTGCATGCATCGCACGAGTGAACCATTTCATGCGCTTCTCGATAAATTGTAGGCCAATAGAAGCCGGCATTGAATACTTTCTTTACAGTTGCCGATGCTCCATGAAGACCTCATGTTGGTCCTTCATGACATTGTTTCAAGATCATGCGTGCTTCGTCTCCATATTCGCATCTTTGGATGACATGATCAGCTCCTATGCATATTAAGTAAGGGTCTTTCTAGAACTAGTATTTAATATCAGAGAATAATTTCTTCCTCTCCTGATAGGTCATTCCCTTGAGAACAATTTCACTAGCTTTGTAATTTGCAATGTCTGCGAACAAAGGATGATGTCCTTCACGAGTTTGGATATGTATAAGTAATTCATGGGGGAAGTTGTGATATATCTTGGTCCCCCTCATTTCTTTAGAAGATGGGCATTCCAAACGAGATGATGTGCTGAAAGACAACACCCTTATTGTCCTTGATTTTGATGTCGAATTCTTGTAGAAGAAAAATCCATCGGATCAGATTGGGTTTAGCATCTTGTTTAGCGTACAAGTACTTAGTCGCCGCATGATATACGTAGATGATGGTCTTTGACAAGACTAGATAAGAACGGAATTTGTCAAAAGCGAATACTATGGCCAGAAGCTCCTTCTCAGTATTTGTGTAATTTTCTTGAGCATCATTTCGAGTTTTGTTGGTGTAGTAGATCGGATGAGAATACTTCTTTCCTTTTGTTCTGCGTCTACAAGTTTGTCAGTCAGATATTAAAATACATTCAACGGAGAAGTTGAATGGAGCATCATTTTCAAGAAGTCGTGTTATTCTCCCGACTATCTTTGAAAAGCCTTTGATGAAACGATGATAAAAACCTGCATGGCTAAGAAAGATTGGAATGGATTTAACAGATTTGGGGGTTTGGAAATAATTTCTACTTTAGCTCCACCTCTAGTCTTGCTTGAGAGATCTCGTGCCCGAGAACAATACATTCTTTAACCATAAAGTGATACTTTTAGCAATTCAGCGCAAGGTTTGCTTCCTCAATTCGCGCTAACGTCCTCTTTAGATTCTCAAGACATAGATTGAAGGAATCGCCAAAGACGGAGAATTCTTCCATGAAGACTTCCATTGAATCCTCAATCATGTCGTGAAAGATAGCTACCATACAGCATTGAAAAGTAGCTCGATCATTACACAAACCAAAGGGCATTCGTCGATAAGCGAGTGTGTCATAGGGACATGTTAATGTTGTTTTATTTTGGTCTCAGGAGAGATTGGAATTTGAAAATAACCACACAATCCATCAAGAAAACAATAGTACATCTTTCCTCATAGACGCTCGAGCATCTAATCAATAAACGGGAGAGGAAAGTGATCTTTCCATGTGGCATCGTTGAGTTTTGCGATAGTCGATGCAAACTCACCATACCATGACAGTTCTTATATGAATCAGCTCATTTTTGTCATTGGTGACTACCGTCATTCCTCCTTTCTTCGGAACTACTTGAACTTGACTTACCCATGGAGAATCGGAAATGAGGTAAATTAACCATGCATCAAGCAGTTTGAGTACTTCTTTTTCCACCACGTCTTGCATGTTTGGATTCAGTAGTCTCTGGTGTTGCATTACGGGTTTGAATTTTTCTTCTATTAGAATCTTGTGGGTACAAAATGACGGGCTGATGCCTTTGATGTCCATGGTTTTCCAAGCGATGGCTTTCTTATGAGATTTAAGAACTTCAAGTAGCCTGTCTTTTCTATCGCTCGAAAGGTAGAAAGAAATGATGACATGTAATTCAGATTTGAATTCAAGGAAAGCGTACTCGAGGTGTTTGGGCAATTATTTAAGTTCTAAAGTAGGCGGATCTTCAATAGAAGGTTTGGCTTTAATTTTTATATCTCTGTCTACTTCCTCGAATGCCTCCTCTAAGTTTATTTCTTCTTCTTCCTCCTTCACAACTTGATCCTCTATTTTGATGGCGAGTGCCTTTTCCACAATAAATTGTGTGTCGCATGCTTCTTTCTCAATTGTCTTCCTTAAATGAAAACTCACTATTGATTCACACATATATAGGAAGTATGAAAAATCATCTGTGTACTGTGGATGTTTCATATATTTTCCTATGTCAAAAGTGACCTCCTCATCCTCTACCTTTAGAGTGATTTTTTCTGTTCAAACATCTATGAGTGCTCTAGCGGTAGCTAAGAATAGTTTTCCTAAGATAAGGGGTACGAAAGTGTCTCCATCTATGTCCAGTATAAAAAAAGTCGACTGGAAAGAAAAATTTATTGATTTTGACCAACATGTTTTCAACTAAATATCTTGGGTATTTCACTGATCTATCGGTAGCTGAATGCTTATACGGATTGAAGTAGGTTCTCCAAGTCCTAACTTGGAGAAAACCGTATAAGGCATTAAGTTGATGTTAGACCCTAGGTTGGCTAAGGCATTGCTGACAAACAAGTTTCCTATCAAACATGGGAGAATGAAACTTCCGGGTTAGTCATTTTCTTTGGAATCTTGTTTTGGAGAATGGTGGAGCATTCTTTATTGAGTATCATGTGTGATAGATACTCTAACTTCCTTTTGTTGGATATAACTTCTTTCAAAAACTTTGTATATTTTGGCGTTTGGGAAATGACTTCTATTAATGGAAGGTTAATGGGCAATTGTTTAAAGAGTTATAAGAATTTGTCATATTGTGCCCCATTTTTTCCTGCCCCATTTTTTCCTGCTTCAGTCGAGCTGGATAAAGTATTGGTGGAACATATGGTCTCACATGTTCTTTGACAGGTTTAGGCGTTGTTGGAATAGGTTGAGTGTTTGGTGTGTCAATAACCTCGGTCTCAACTTCAGATTGGATAGGTGTGACTTGTGAATTATGTGTAGCAGTTTTATCAATTCTTAGGGTTATGGCATTGGCTTGAGCGTTGTGGTTGGTAATAGTGTTGCTAGGGAGTCCTCTCGGCGGTTTCTCAGAAAGTAGGTGGGCTAACTTACCTACTTGGTTTTCGATGTTTCGCAAAGAAGCCTTCTAGTTCCTCAGCTCCACTTCATTTTTCATGAATCGGTCTTCAGTCAATTTGTTCGAAGCTCCACTATAGATCCACCATTCGGTTGTTGGCTGGTACTTGTACCTTGGTTCCGGTATGGAGGTTAAGGTTGAGAGGGTTGGTTTTTATTGAAAGGTCATTTATCAAAGCCAGACAGAGCTTAATTGTTGGCTCCATCCCTCCAGCTGAAGTTTGGATGGTTTCTCAAACTAGGGTTGTAAGTGTTGCCATACATATTATTTTATCGGCTTACGAAATCACATTCTTCGATGGTCATACTTTGGCAGTATTTGACCTTGTGATCTCCCCTACCCCTGTCACATTTTACCTTTGCTTAGACCAGCTCAGACTGAAGCTGCTCAAATTTCTTCGAGGTGGCCTCGAATTGTGCAGAGATAAAGGTATTGTTGTCGACATGGTATATGCTTTGTGTGATGGGATTGATCGAGGCGGATTATAGGCAATGCTTTTCTTGGCAGCTTTTTCTAAGATCTCGAATGCCTCATTTGAAAGTTTGGTTCTGAGATCTCCAGTACCTACCAGATCGATTGCTTGTTTGTTTTGGCTAGTTTGAGCGTTGAAGAAAGCTTGGACTTGAAGCCACTTGTTCAATTCATGCCGTGGACATCATCAAAGAAGGCTCTTGTATGTCTCCCATGCTGCGTGAAGTGACTCGTCTTCATTCTTTCGGAATCCGGTGATGCTGGTGCGATACTTAGCAGTTTTTTCAGGTGGAAAGTATTTTAGAAGGAATTGCTCTACTATCTGATCCCAAGTGGTGATTGCATCGGATGGTAAAGATTCTAGCCATTCCAAGGTGTTGCCTAGGAGCGATTATTGAAAGAATTTAAGTCTAGCTTGATCTTCGGAGTAATGTTGAATTTTGAAAGTTTCACATATTCGAATCGGGAAATATGAGATAAGGGATCTTCGTCGATAAGTCCATGAAATTGGACATAATTTTCAATTATATGAATGATGCTAGATTTGATTTCAAAGTTTTGAAGTATTTCCGATGGTGCAATGCTATTGCCATAGCCGTCGAGTGTCGGTTTGACATATTGGCTCATATTTATCTCATTGTTTAGTTCCTCTATCATAGGTTCCTATTGGTTTTCCTCGGTTGATGTACCTTCCTCTGGTTTTTCCTCAACTCATTCGGTTGATTTTTGTGCCCGAGTGCATTTTTTTCGATGAAAGTGGCGTTCGAGTTCGTAATGTGGTGAAACGATTTAATGAGTAGATGTAGAGGTCATACACTACTTAAGAAAATAAAAATATCTAAAGGCCCAACTACAACTAAGCTAAACTATGTAATTTATAAAACTTGAATGATTAAAATAAAACAAAAAATAAAGAAAATAGAAAAATATATTTTTTTTCTTGATAAGTTTTAAATATATATAGTATAAACAAGGTTTAATCAATATTTGGATTGTTTGTAAGAATTCATCGTGTGTCTCCGTCAATGGTGCCAAAAGCTTGATAAGCGTGAGATGGTGTATGATAAAGGTGTTAATTTTTAAAGGTTTATTCACACAATGTCTTGTTTTAAATTAATAAAAATAATTATTATCTTAACTAAACCACAAGAAAACAGGTAAGTGTACCTATCATTTATATAGTAAAGTATAGGTAAGAACCAAGTATTAATCCACAGAAACACTTGTTTGATTTTAACTACTAAATCGTTATATTTATTTCAACCGGAAGTGAATATCATATTGGTTTTGGTTTGATAGTAAATTTTAAAAGGAATTCAAAGAAATAAACTAAAAGACAATATTTTTGGGTTTCTATATTAGATAGAAGATCAAAGATAAAAGTGTATCATCTTAGTTCAAACTCCTCTTAACTTGGTTTAACAATTAGTTAGTAATCATGTGATGTTAGCTTGCTATGATGATTAAATGTGAGAATAACACCTTATTCCTAACTGATGTTATTCCATGATAATTAAAGAAAAATATATGATTTCATAATCTCCACTAAAACATCATTTTATGTACTCAAGTGGTTTATAATAAATATTCATAAGATAACTCAATTTAAAGATGAGACAGTCCCTTAAATTACTAATTGAATTGCCCTTGATATTTTAGTAAAAAGAACCTTTGTACCATACATAAACTACCAATTAAGATTAGCTGAGTTGTAAATAGTTAACCTTGAATTATCTAGTATTAATCCACACAACTCTTGAACAAGTATAGAACGCATGTAATAACTACCCAAGAGTTGTTTAAAGTAGGTTATGTTGCACACTCACTTAACAAGTAATTAATCGATTTTTGTGGATGAACATCAACAATCCGTTTCCACAAACATTGTCAATAGTTCCTATTTTAAAATGATTAGTTATTACTAAAAATCCATTTGGTCCATGCTCATATTAGTATTTATATTTTTTTCTCAACCAAGACCTTACAAAAATGACAATTCTTCAACTTATCATAGAGCTCGGAACTTGGTGACTCTTTTAAAGATTCATAGTATATTAGCCAAGCCCTTACAAAAGTGGCAGTTCATCGTCTTATCGTTAAACTTGGAAATTGGTGTCTATTTTAAGGTTCACTAAGGCCTCACAAGAATAGCAATTTCTCGACTTATCTTCAAGCTTGGCACTTGGGGTATCTTTTAAGAGTATTATAACATTCCTTATCTTGATAATTACGACATAACGTTTACTTACTAAAGCCCGATCACATGTTTAACTAATATTATTAAACTACAATTAAGATTTATTATAAACGAAGATGGTACTATGAAAGTTTTTCCAAAAGTAAGCATATTATTATACATAAAAATAATAGATACAAACGTGATCACATTAAAACAATCTAACCAATTTGGATGACTAATCCTTAATGCTAATGACTTCTTCCAAGATCTTAATCTCCTTAATATTAAAAGGTTGGGATGGGATAATTTCCTTATTAATGGTGGTAAAAAGAGGTGGTTGAAATGGAGTAAATGAGGTTCAAGGTATATTGAATATGGAAGATGAACATTCAATTTTTAGGCTGATGAGGTGCCCAAAACACGGTCGTGTTTAGTAAAACACGACCAAGGTGACTTTTTTGTCCAGTTGCAATAAATACTCATCATCAGGTCGTACAACTAGGGTTAATGTGGCCATGATGAGTTGGGCACGTCCGTGTTAAGTCCATAACAGTCCAAATTTGTCTTTTTCTCTCTTACTTTCGTCATGGGGTGTGTTTTGGCAAAGTAGCCCATGTTAAGCTTCATAACCTTCTAATTTGTCTTTTCATCTTGTTCTTGATAACATGGGTGTCTTGAGGTTAACATGGCCATGCTTTGACTTCCGGAATTTGTCTTTACTTCATATGCTCTAGACATGGCCATGTCTTGATTCACCATGGGGTGTGTTGAATCTATTTTCACCGTTTATCTCTGTTTTTATTCGTATATCAGCTCGTTCTATTCTTTAGGGCTATATTTACCAATAGATATAAATTATAAACATTAGTGGTTATTTATTCTAATTTAATTGCCGATACTACACTTATTCAGAGATATTTTAGTGTCGAAAAGATGTATGAATCCTTATACATCATTTGCCTTAGAACTTTTTGGTTTTAGTGGGTGTATGTACTGGAGAAAGACCTTAAGAGGGACAGAATAATTGGGCCAAGTCTACTAAATGTGAGTAAATGGTTTAGATACTTCTTAGTTCTTGATGTGTGGATTAAAGTAAGAAGCGACCTCCCATCGAATTAGATACTCGATATGTGTTAATTACTTTAAATTCCGAACCCTTTTGAAATAATACCTTTTAATTACTTAAAATTCCAATTTCTATAACAAATTAGAATTCCTTTGAAAAAAACATGCGAACCAAACGTATCCTTAGTTTGGATCAGATTCGACTTAGAGCTTAGTTAAAAATCGTTAATCAAATTGATAAAGATGTGTCATTTATACATTTGTACTTTGCACGGTTCCACTATACCACGCCATTTTTTCAAAAGCTAACTTAATAACTTATAATTGAGGCTTGTAGTATGCATGGTTTTACTGAACCGCACCATTTTCATAAGATAACTTATAATTATTATAATTGGTTTCTTGTAGCGTCATATAAGTTAGGTGAGTCAAGACAAAAAGAATAAAAATAATTAGATTTATAGCCGATTGTCTTTCATATACATACAAATTAATCTCATCATTACCTAAATTATATGACCTTAACATCACCAATTATTATCATATAAATCAATCCAATGATTTTTTTGTTTTGTTTTATGTTTTTTTATATTTCATACATGTATTTTTCTAGAATGGCTAACACATACCATTTAAACATATACCTAATTATACACATATATTCACCATAAAACTAGAATTCTCAACTATTGGGCACTTTCTCAAACTTTGTTATCACTATTTGGTTTCGTTATCAAACATATGCAATAAAACCCAATATTTACATATCAAAATAGGCTTTCCTAAAAAAACATGTTTTCAAATGAAAATATTGATATGAATTGATTAAACAATTAGCACGTTCATATGTATAATGATGGAAACATACCTCGATTTAATAAGATGGGACTTGATTTAGTGACCATTAGAAGTCATTAAGCCATATGGTATGTTGTAACTCCTTTTTAACTCCACCCACCACATCATCCATCGTTTGGAAATAAAAACCTCGTCCGAAGCGTCGCAGTCGGATGACGATGATGAAGACATTTCAAAGAGAAAATTATGATTTGTGCCCATGTGTTGGATGGGCAAGAGCACTACATAAGTCTCATTCTCAATTTGTGCGTTCTGTGCCGTTGTCGTTTCTGGGCGGGCTCATTTTCACGTCGGTCGTGAGTTGACCGATGGATGACAAGGCTATTTTGGTAATTCTCTCTTCATAATAATAATAAGAATAACTAATAACTACAACAACAAGAACGATCTCATCATTCATCATCTTCATCCCCACACAATCTCATTTTCATAACTGAAGCCCTCTGAATCTCATCATCATTGTCAAATCCTAAACCTAATTTTAAAACCCTCATAAACCTCCATAACACCTTAACACAACCATAAAGCTGTTACAAATCACCTCAATCCCACGCATCCGTCACAATGACACGTTTAACCGCCGGTTGTTAATCAAATCCAACCAGCTCTCTCTGTGCCCAAGAGTCAAAATATGTTCCAATCGAGTCGACAATCTGGTTCATGAACATTAAAAGCAGCAACAACTTCTTCTACCAGCAACATACTGACGCCGGTAATTCAAAGCATCAACAACTTCATCTACCACCACCACACCGACAACGGAGGGTGAGGAATTGGCCGTTGTCGGTGGCGATTGACGCAAATGGGGGGTTCGCTCATCTATTGTGGGTTTCAAATCTGAAATCCTATCCCCCCCCATTGGCTCAGAAGAGGATGTAGGGAATGTTTTCCAGAGTGGGAATGGTTCAGAAAGCCACTCTTGTCGTTGCCGCTGTGGGAAAAATGTGAATGGAGGTGGCACTGATGGATCAATAACTTGTCACACCCCAACCTAACGAAAGAACATGTCGGGGCATGATATAATTTGTATCATAGCTCAAATACACTAAAATAATAATAAGTGTCGTTATTTAATTATTTCATTCATATCAAAGTACACAAAGTACTTAAAACAGAAATTATAACGACATTTAAACTTTTAGAATTTTTAGCCTAAAGTATGATCAAAGTTCTTCACTTCAAATCATCTTATAACAACCTGCAATATACGTAAAAATAATTTGTCAAAAACACATGTTAAGAGAGTAATTCACAGTTTGGTGTAATAATAATAATAATAATAATAATAATAATAATAATATTGAGAAACAAACAATTCCTTGCGTATGTGAATAGAATCAATTAATATAAACAAGTATATGTGTCTTTTCAATCATGTCAGTCTCTGCACCCCTACCTCCTTTATCACTGAGCAGTCATTTAGGGGCCGTAGTTGGTGATCCGGGTTGTTTCCCTCTCGACGATGAAGCTTATCCCCCATCGTCTCACTGGCTGACCTTGACCCCTGTTATTTTGAGGTCATATCCAGTATTCAGAGTTTGCCTCGATTTGGTACCGCTCTTGCGGCCCGCACCGAAACAGTGCTTTACCCCTAGATGTCCAGTCAACTGCTGCGCCTCAACGCATTTCGGGGAGAACCAGCTAGCTCTAGGTTCGAGTGGCATTTCATCCCTAACCACAACTCATCCGCTGATTCTTCAACATCAGTCGGTTCGGACCTCCACTTAGTTTCACCCAAGCTTTATCCTGGTCATGGATAGATCACCCAGGTTCGGGTCCATAATTAGTGACAATTTCCCTATGAAGACTCGCTTTCTCTACGGCTCCGGTGGGTTCCCTTAACCAAGCCACTGCCTATGAGTCGCCGACTCATTCTTCAACAGGCACGCGGTCAGAGCCCCGGGCTCCTCCCACTGCTTGGGAGATATTTCGGACACGTCTATTTGGACGAATTCGCAACCAATAAACAACAAGTAAACAATTATATCTTTTAGAACATGCCACTAGATTCGGGCTTGTCTACTCGGATGGCGTATGATCATACTATGAGGATGAGGATGAGATATCAACCAACCATAAAAGCAATAAATACATAATTCATATAGCAATCAACAATTAATCGAGAAATATCACAATCACGCAAATAAGGGAATTATTTTCGAGTATAATAGTGTATTAATAGTAATAAAATACGCATAATTCCCCCAAAAATAGATAAAAAAAATGGATGTGATTAATCACCTTATCGAGTGAGTTAATGAGGATGAGATGATGATGATAATAGTTAAGAAACGGTCGAGCTCCTTGAGATACGTCGATAAAAGTTCCTAATATTTAACGAATATACTCATTAATTATAAACGAAATATTAACAAGACTTATTACGAATTTGGGATTCGATAGGGTTTATGTAAAATTTTTATTAAAATATTATTAGTTTGATTATCATAATTATTACGATTTATTATTATATTATTATTATTATAATTATTAAATCTTATGTTAGATTTACAAATAAAAATGAATAAACATTATATAATATGAGAAAGTTAAACGAGAATTTATTTTGAACAAAGAATATAGTTCGGCTCGTAAGTAGTAAAAGATTTTATTATTGTATTTGTTTTTATATATATGGAGTATTATAACAGCGTTCTGTTGATTGTTTGCGGCAATCTATTAAGAATTTTAACAAAGCTCAATTTAGAATTTTCGATATCAATAAATTTTAATCTTTAATTACCCTTTAATGTCTCCAAGACAATTATTGATCAAAATCTAGAATCCAACGTTTCATTTAAATAGTAGTTATGTGACCTTTATCCCACATCATATGTTTAGTTGGCATGTTTAATCCCATCAACACCTTTGAATGCCATGTGTCGGTGACCCTATCCACATGTTTTTCAAATCAAGTCATCCTACTTACACACATGTGTGAGTTTACATATACAAGTGGTTAGGTGACCCTCATCCCAAAAGTATTGTAAAACCACCTTAAGATCACAAGTTTTCTTAAATGTGGTAAGGTGACCCTTACTCCACATCAAGGCTAAAGTGACTTAAGTGCCGTATAAAAGGATGGTGTTCAACTTGTTTATAAAAGGGATTTTAGTTTTCAAAACTCTAGATTGGAAAACTATTTAATGTACCTTCCAATTGCATGCATTCAAATGTATGGTACCTTTGAAAACCAATTTTCAAATTCCTTTTAATAAAACCCATTTCATTATGAAATCATTAATAGTTAATAAAACCAATTTTATAACTTAATAATTTCAAAGGAATCACTTTTATTCTAGTTGTTGATTTTAATTGTTAACATCCAAACATGACAAAACAAATAAAATTAAAACAACCATATAAGCATAAAATACAACCACATGTTCATAACCATAGCCACCTAGATAGACAACACTTGTTAACCGAATCAAGTGGGTCAATAGGTCTCTCCTAAGGGACGAGCATGACACAAGGTAGAAGATGGTGAACTCCCTCTTGATTCTGCATCCTTATGCTTCAAGCGTACACTTCTTGTTGTGATCCTTTTCTTTACTTGGGCTTCCAAAATGGTGTTGTAGTTGCATCTTCTCTTACAAACATATCCTAATACATTTTGTCTAATAAAAGAAATACAACTATTCTACTTATTATTACAAACCATTTGAAAGAATAGATAGATTACAAACCTGAATAAAGAATGTTACATCCAAATGTATAAATCACAAACGATAATTCTTCAATATACACAAGGTCATGGCTAGGTTATGTACATCCACACAAACAAGTCAACCCTTGACCAGAATGGTTCCCCTTGACCCTTAGTTCTCGGCCTAAAATAGAGAACACATAGTTCTCGGCCAGAAGACCAAAGATTCAGAGTTTTCGGCCCGGAAACTTTGGTTCACCGAGAACCTATTGTTCTCGGTCAATGCCGAGAACTGATTTCGGTCAACACCGAGAACTATAGTCTTTGACCATCAGTTCTCGGTCAAACCGAGAACATGTTTTCGGTCAACCGAGAACATGTTTTCGGTCAACCGAGAACCATGGTTTACAACCATGAGTCGGCCAACCGAGAACCCGGGTATTTGGTGATTTCGGCTAGACCGAAAACCTTGGTTCCCAACCAAGAGTTTTCGGCTAGAGTTGAAACAACCCAATCTGTTCGAACAAGATTTGGTAACCAAATGACCATTTTTCCAGATTTTTACCACATGCATGTATGGTACAAACTTGTAAAAACAAGGGGCAACCAAAATGCCTAAAGTCCTCGGCCAAAATGGTATAGAATACCATCAATCCCGAGCACTTTAGAACCCATTTTTTTGAAGCCTGTAATCGTATAAGCGGCTCTTGATGCCATTGTTGGGTTTTAGCAAGATTATCAAAGTCCAAAATAACCATTTACTAGGAAAACGCATCGGAAATAAGTTTTAAATCTTGATATTACTGAACACATAAACCCGTTTATGTATAACCCAATCCAGGATCCATATACGATTATCAAGCTATCAAGAACACAACCATAGGGTGTTTAATATACATACCTTCAAGTCCAGAAAACCGAAGGGGATGAAGGTTATGAACGGCTAGAATCCAAGGAAAGGAATCCTCAAGCTTGTATACCCGACAAGCTCCAACAAACACCTTTGGTTGCTAGGGTCCAACACTTGATGCAAAATCTCTTGTTCTTGCTCTTTTTTCTTCTCGACCGAGAGGAGGAAGAGAGAAAGAGAGAGTGTTTGTGTGTGAGAGAGAAAGATGTATGTTGTAAGTGATTCACCCACACAATATCCATGCATGTTGTGGGAAATGACAAAAGGAAAAGAAGAGAGAGAGGGAGCCGACCCCACAAAGGGGTCTTTCCCCCAAAAACAGTTTTCCCTATTTTGTTATTATTTAGTAAATTATTTATCTAAATAAATAACATCTTTCTCAAATATAAATTATCCATGTAATTTATTTAACACACAAGTGCATATATTTAGAAAACCAATTTCCCAAATATATATAAGTGTTGATAATTACTACTTAGATCATATCTAATAATAATTATCGTGGCGTTTGTCTAGCTTGTTATTGGGTTTAACCCGACTTGGATCAATACGTACTAGCCACATCAACTCTAATATGTGTCTTGGGTAGATCGATTCTAACAGGTTCAACGCTTTTAAGGTCAAACATTGATTTGGTAATATCAATTCCTGATTTAGAGGGCGAATTATCGTGGAAGAAGTGGGAGGCATCGATGGTGACGATGGTGAGTATGGAGGGACAAAGGTTTGATTATCATTTGCAATTTAATCCCTAGCCTTTGGTGGCGGTTGCAAGAGTGGTTAAAAGTTTTGTTAGGGGTCATTATTTTGCATATCTCATAGTTATTATCAATTTATAAAAAAAAAATAAAAAATGTAATAAGTATAAAGAATTCGTTGATTAGTTATCCAAATGCGAGCCTGGGTTGGGTAAGGTTACAAACACAAGAAAACGAAAAACATGAAATGCTACATTATTCACAACTTTTTGTAAATTTCGTCCCAAAATTAGAATAAAAGAAAAATTACAATAATAATAAACCAAAACACAAAATTAATTTCTGTAATAAAATGAAACAACTCAGAAGTTCGAGTGACCCGAAAACGCTACAAATGGGTAATATGACAAGTCCACTTATATATAGGATGTACCAGCGACGTATCCACCATGCCCTGTCATATTATATATTAGTTGTACAATAGTCCCTCGGTTCTGAGTTGTTTTCACACCAACGTACCCACCATGCCTTCCATGCGAGAATTTTGGTAATTGTGTGTGCACTCATAATTACCTATTTCGTCGAATGATCTACATGGTTTGTCCCATTGCTTGGGTTAAAATAAAAGTGAAACAAAATTTCATGACCATTGAAAAAAAAAAGAAATCTCTTGAAGTCAAATACCGAGATAATTAGTGCAACACCGAAAAAATTGAACAAGCTCAAATATCGAAATTCTTGGAATTAACGTATATCGAGATGGAACGTTTAAAAGATGTAACAAGTTGTCGGGTATTAGAACCAAAATAAAAACTCTTGTTATAGTAAATGAAAATAATTATCATAATAGGTTAAGTCGAATATATGAAACATTGGGGTCATGAGAGGCTAAAAATTGTGTAAGCATATCATCATCATCATCATCATCATCATCATCGTACTTAGTATATCCCACCAATAGCAAAGCTATGGTAGGGTCTGAGGTGGGTAAGATGTAGACAACCTTACCTCTACCCTATAGGGATAGAGAGGCTGCTTCCGGTGAGACCCCCGGCTCGATATTAGTTTTGCATCAAGCCTTGGACATAAGACACATAGCACTCAATCATCGGGCCACCAGCTGATCGGTGTATGTACCATTGTCTTTCGGCTATCAACGCCACCACATGATGCCTGATTAACCTTCCGCCACTTTTAACGTTATTTTCACGAGATTAGTAAAATAACGTCAAAATTAGTGCAATTTCACTTTTTCCCTCCCGAGGGTTCACACATATATACATTATATGTGTAAGCATATGATAACCAAAATAAACTATCAATATTAGAGAAATAATGACACAAAGTTGTTAGTAATGTTATTCTCGGGGAACTTTAATCGCTATGGGGAGGGTTTAAGTTAGAAACGTTCACATCGAGATAATGAGTAATCGCAAATGAGAATATAAATCATAAAAACAATATAAATACATAAGGCTCCTATTAGATAGTTATGCCCCAACGAAGTACACAGCCACAGATCAAAAGTAACCGGTTATAGGTAGCCTAGATTACGGTTCCTTTTAGATAACCATGCACGTAGCCATGCACATGGTCCCGGTTTCCATTAGCGATTACGTTTGGGGTCACCGGTCATAGGCCTTTAGATTGAGTTGAGCATGAGTAAGCAAATATAATCTATAGGAAGTATAAATAATGTGTGTCGTGCTTCGTGAGGAGACTAAATGAAGATAGATATATCAAATGCAAACATGGTTTCATTAATAATATTAAAATATGAGTACAATGAGCCATTATTCAAATGAAATGAACAAAGACAAATGTAATAAATGCGAAAAGGAAAATAGTTGCCCCCAGTGCTTGTCTTCTTGGGGTTTGGTTTGTCTTGGACATAAAGACTAGTCTGAAGTGGTGCCATGATTTCTAAGATGAAATTCATTAGCGTGGATGTACACACGTCCTTACGTACACTGGTGGCTTGGTTTACTTAAGTTTGCTCGGATTGGTTTGGTTGAGATTGAATAGCTTGAATGGGTTGGAATTGCGTTGGTTGGGCTTGCGGTTGGAAGGTTTGGGCTTGATATATTTGGGGTTGGTTGGTTTGGTTTAGGTAGGTTTGGATTTGGTAAACGATTTTTGGACATGTGTTACGAAGATGGTTTGGGCTACCATAATGATAGCAAGCTCACATAGTTGGGAGTGTGGGTGCATAAGGTAGGGCATAAGATTGGTGATATGGTTGAATAACGGGTTTTGGGGGAGATGAGTTGTGTTGAGCTTGTATAGGTTCCCGAAAAATGTTGATGAAGTGATCGAAGCGGCCACAATGGAAGCATTTTCGGAAATGTGCGGTAGTAGGGTAGTGAAATTTACATGTGTCACACAAAGGATATGTTCCAGTGTATGGCTTTTTGTTGGGTTAACGTTGGATATATTGGGTTGGTGACGGGTTCGAGTTGGTTAGGGCATAGATTCGGTGTTTTCATTTGTTGTTGTTAGTGTAATGGGTGTTGGTGTGAGTGAGTTTTGGTAAGGTTTCGATATTGAATTCATTGGGAGGTTTGTTGTGAGTTTATAGGTAGGCTTTTTAGTACTTTTACGTGTTAGGGTTCCGGCCTTGACGTGGATTTCGGTGAGGGTACCAGCAAGATGTATGGCATCGTGGAGGATACTCAATATGAAGTCTTGAAGTTGCATAGGTAGACCGGAGATATACTTGTCGATGGCTTAATCGAGAGGGGCAACCATATGCGGGATAAGGAGGTTAAGTTCGTGGAAACGGTCATTATACACCACATTGTCACCACCTAATTGTTTCAAATTCCAAAACTCTTCTTCCAACTTCTGGAGCTCATATTTTGGGCAAAACTTCTTGAGCATAAGCTTCTTAAGGTTGTCCCATGGCAAGGCCATGGCAACTTCCGCCCCTAGAGAGTGTTTCTTACTATTCCACCAAATAAGGGCACCCTAGGGAAAGACACTTGAGGCATAGGTGGTTTTCCTATCTCCCGGGTATCCACATTGAAGAAATACACTCTCCATAAGTTTGGACCATTGGAGGAGAGTAGTAGCACCCTCGGCTACAACATATTCGGTTAGGTTTGCGTGGTGAACTGCTTGAAGGAACAAGCAACTGGGTTGGTTGTTACGGGTGCAGTGGCGGCATTCATGGCTTGAAGTTGGGTGATGAGGGTTGGAAGAGCTTCCACAATTCCTTTAGCAATGCGGGGTGGCATACTATGGTCGGAGGTACCGATGCGATGGTTGCATTTAGAGTTACCGGAGCGACGGTTGCGGTTGATAGGTGAGAAGACATGCTGCGGGAACAAATGTGTAAAATTAGAAGTTTTGATTTCACAAACATTACACACAACTTTTATGTGAAATGTGTTTGGGTTGTGTGCATTATTTTCTTTAAACGATTAACAAGGAAAGAGACGCACAGGCCATCTGATAGAAGCCGATTCGAGATGGCTAATCTCTCAAGATAGTGACCCTTTGAGCAGGTTAGACTCCAAATAAATAACAGAGAGAACGAGACATTGTTTTATCAATTTTCTTCTTAACATTAAACAAAGTTAAAATGCATTATATAGGCTTACAATGCAAAGGAGTTAATAAACCAACACTATTCCACTACTATATATTCTAGGAATGGAAACATGCAAACTAAATTAAAGGTTCATAATTTAAGCATGCAAATTAAATATGGTTGCAAATGAATATGGTTAATATGTTGCTGATGTGTTCGGTACGCATCACCATTCTTTATTCGATTTCAATATCAAAACTAGTTGTGAAATAAACAGATCGATTAAATCAAACATGAACACAATTAATTCATCGTCAATAAGTCATCATATATATATATATACCCAAATATCAATATAATTCATACAAGACTAATGTCACGGAGTTATTTCTTTGACTAACGTGCGGCCTTAGAACTTGGTCTAAGTAAGTCTTGATGGTTAGGTATGTAGTGTTGTCTTGCAATGTTGCAGTTAATGGTGCTTGTGTTTGAACAAGATGGTGATGCTTGTAATACTTGTACACAAGTATAGAACAAAAGAGTTTATATTACTAGAAAGATATGTTACAAGTGATTTAAGTAAAAGAGATTGGGTGATCTCAAATGAGACCCCATAACATATATTTATACTAGTTATGGGCTGATTCTAGAGCCTTCTTAACCTAGATCATTCTATACAAAATATCTTAGCATGCTACTAGATCTTTCTTTGAAAATATTCAGCATATTGATGTTTGTGGGCTGATCTTGAAGCTTCTATGCTATCCTAGAAGCGTCTTGATTCTTCTGGGCTGATGTAGTACGTATCGGGCTGTTCCGGAGAGTTCCAGAGACTGTTGGGCTGTTCTAGAGAGGACCAGGCTGTTCCATATTGTTCCAGGGAGTATCGGGCTGTTCTAGAGAGGACCAGGTTGTTACGGATTTGTTCTGGAGAGTGTTGGGCTATTCTTGAAAGGTCCGGGCTGTTTCAGAGTCTTCTAGGATGCTCTAGTTTGTTTCGAAATGATCCAGATGATGCGAAAAATGTCGTGTACTTTGGCGGTGCGTGACACTAAGCTCCATCTACTGATGAATCTTTGTGTTTTCAGACAATCATCAAAATTATCTACTTCAGTAACTACTGAATTACAACTAAAAAACTAAAACTAAAACCAGTTAAGTACAAAGAGTGATTTCAGCTAATGTCACTTGATGCTGACATGTAACATTATAATTGATATGAAGAAACAAGTCAAACAACTGAGACGCACAACCAACTAGTAAACAAACAACTGATTAGTTGTTTGTTCTTCAGTTCTAGAGAATATATCCTTCTATTCTTATTTATCAATAAGTTTTGACTTCAACACTTTAGCATCAGCTCTTGACCTTTTGATCATCAGCTATGTTTCGGTAGTATTTCCATCAGTCTTTGATGTGATTCCGCCTTTTCGTGTGGGAACTTATCAGTAATTGTATGTATTCAGTTGATATTATATGTAATTCAAGGTGCCCTATAGCATCAATATGAGTTTAGGAATTATCATTTCTTATCAAACTTAAATAACATCTACATCTACATCTACATTATACTAATAAAGTAAAATAACTGGGACACGTGTTCATTGGAGATTCACCCTGGCTCTTAATTTCCCGCTCAATTTTTTTGGGCTTAATTACACTCAGATCCTTTATATTAAAATATTCTTTGCGTCAATTGGCATATGATAGCAGTCTCGCCACTAGGGTTTCTCATTTTGCACTTCACTCTGTCGAAGGCTGCTAGGGTTGGGTTTCTGAATCTACACTGCGAAGAAGACTGATTTGGTTTTTGCGTCAATTGGTACAACTGATTTGGTTCGTCGGAGTGAACCCATTCTTTACAGGTTCTATTTGATTTTTGTAACTAATTAACGCGAACACTGATTTGGTTTAAATTATTCCTATTTATTGTTGAATATGAACATTAACTATTAGGTTGTCTGATTGTATGTCTATCGGGATTACAATAATTAACCCAAATTCTTTTTATGATTATTAGCATTACAATTATGGATACTGGTATGTTTATTGGTTCTTGCTAATTGTTGATGATGAATTTGTAGGATTACTTTTACTCTCATCTTCGTTTAAGAATACCACCTATACAAAGGAGGCAATCATAAAGAAGGCATCAGATATGAACGATTTATTAAGGAACCTTACAGTATGTTGCATGATTAATACTCTAACTCATGGTAAGAGAATACTTTTACATCTATTAATAATTCTTCAACTAATATCACCGATACGCAATATTCTTAATATACCATTTTTTAATAATTTTTATGGTAAACAAACATAAAGCTATCTTTCTTTCGGGTTTCATTACATATCCATGGGGAACTATTGAACATTGGGGACATCCAATTTGGAAATATCCAGATGTGGCGAAAATCTTTTGAAGCATTCGATGCAGGTCAGGATGAGGTTTGCTGAAATCAACCAAGGTATTGCAACTCCAGGCCAACAAGACAATGGTTGAGTGAGTATATACAATTTCATAAAATTTTGGTTTGATTTTCTAAATAAACAGCATAATTATCAAGGGATTTTTACATATATCTCCTTGCTAAAAGTCCTTATTACACATTTTCCCAATTCTTAAAAGCTAATTACATATTTCCCCATCTCACTTGTATTTACCATATTAGCCTTTAATTTCTTATCTAATTAGTTAACATTCAGAGCTTATTTCTTCATCCATGACTTCCACCTGCAAGCAACCCTAAGCCGTCGGCGACTAGCCCTAACCAAGGGTGTTTATTCCACCTGCGGGTCAAGATAAGGGATGGTGGAATCAAACGATGATGGCTGAGAAGCGGCGAGGATATGATTAGAGCTAGTGTATCTAGTGTGATGGAGGCTGGTCGAGGTGGTATGCGGTAGTTTCAGAGGCGGTTACCGGAGGAGATGTTGTTGAACTTCCTTCTCATCAATGCTGCAGTTTTGTTGAAAACTTAGAAATCTGAAATGCTTTGATTGGTGACGCAACGGTGGTGTAGGGTAGTTTGATGATGATGATGATGATGATGATGATGATGATGAAAGGGTAATTGTTGTTAGTATGTATTGGTTAGTGGTTACTTATTCTTGTATTCTATTGTTGCCTCTTCCTCCAAACCATTCAACTGCAATTTCTTGTTTAATATATCCAAGCAATTAAACATCAAGTGTATATCTACCAGGAACTTAGAATTAAACAAATTGAAACCATTAACAAGACTTTTTGGTTATCGGTTTTAACTTTGATTATTGTAAAAATACTTTTTTATATTTTCTTACGATGAAAAAATCGACTCAACTTGAATTTTATTAGCTTCGACAAGTTCGTCAACACCGATTCGGTTTGGGTTTAAGTTGTGGATATATGTAAGTGTTGTTATTAAGAAGGAGATATATGTAAAAAGTTTTTAATTAGTTCATTAAGGGTAAAATAGCCATTTAATTAGGAAATTTTAATAAAATGGGGAGATATGTAATATATGTGGTTTAAGGAGGGGAAACATGTAATTGATTTTTAAGGAAGGGGTAAATATGTAATAAAGGAACTTAGGAAGGAGATATATGTGAATGCCCCATTATCAAATGACACATGCATACACACATTAATACCAATCTAGATGTTTATTAACTACATTGGCCATAGAATAATTTAGAAACTAAAAGCTTGAGTTTTGAAAGGGTAAAACGGTTATTTTGAAATATGTAACATTGGGGCTATTAGATTTTATTTCTATTGACCAAAACTGCAAAAAAAGTTTTAAAATTAGGACAATATTTGAAATTTGAACAAACCACAAAGGACATATTTTGTATTTTACTCTATTTCCTTATTTTGGACAAATGTATAACTAGCTTTTGCTGATACTTCTTTTAGATCCAATTTTGTGTTGTTGCATGCGTTTTTATGCGGATAGATAAACAAGAGTTTGGGCTTAAGCCATTAAGCCAATGAATTGTCAAGATAAGTAAAATTTATTTAATGACTAATACCTAAGGCTTATTTCTTACAAGGATGTTGTGTAGTAATCTATCTGGTTGTTTTTTAAGAAACAAATGTTGTTTGTAATGTTACATGATTGCAGCATGTGTTTAGCAAGAGTTAACTCTATAATAAATGATAAATAAGAGCCGTAGCTTCGTGCAAAGAAGAAGATCCTTACACAATGATTGGGTCAGTGCAGTTGCTGGTTCAAGTCGGTAAGTGATCTTATTTTGGTATATGCTATTTTTTATATAAAAGTTTAAATTTGACATTCAAACACTAGAAGATAATTATTGATTATGTTTGTATATGATGTTTTGTTTGTTGATTTTTGTTTTTTTTTTATTTTTTTATTTTTTTTACGTCTTTATTTTTATTGCTATAATTTGTTAGGAATGTAAGGTTTTAAATATTCTCACATGTTCAGTGCTAGTCTATTTTCTTTCTCTGTATTTGGAAGAAAAAGGCCATCCCCATTGAAGGATTAGGCCAACGTATGTCGGGTTTGGAGTATCGGGCTATCCTTAAGTACCGGTTAATGATCCCTATGTTCCCGACGGATGAACCTTGCCCAATTTGTCGTAAGGTCTGTTTGGATTCTTTTGGTGATCATGCGGTGCATTGCAAAGAATTGCCTGGCTTTAAATACAGACATGATCTGGTTAGGGATGTTCTGTGTGATGTTCTTAAACGGGCAGGGATTTCTGCTAAAAAGGAGGCCCCTGTTAACTTTCTCACGGATCCTATTGAAGGGATGTCTACTTTACGACCAGCTGATATTCTTGTGTTCGGGTGGGCAGGGGGGAAACACGCCTGTGTGGATTTTACAGGAGTGTCTCCTCTTGTTGGGCTCAGGGACCGTGGGTTTGTTGTGGGTCAGGCTGCGTTGAAGGCTGAATCGGGCAAAGTTGTTAAACACGAGAAAGCTTGTTTAGATAATCAACATGTCTTTCTACCATTTGCCTTTGATACATTTGGTTTTCTGGCTCCAGAGGCTGTGAAATTTTTGAGTAGGGTTCAGCGCGTCGTACACGGAACCTCTTCAGCTTCTAGGTCCCAAAGCTTCGTTTTTAGCAGGATTGGCTTTGCTGTTCAAAAGGGGGTTGCGGCGCAACTTGTTGCCCGTTTGCCTGCCACTTTATTGTAATCGTTTTATAGTAAATTATATAAAACTTCGATATTAATAACTCTTCAACTAAAAAAAAAATTTGGAAGTAAAAAGTGTGTTTCTTTGAATATACAATTTAGAGTATGGAAATCTGCTTGGGTATGTATACATGTTTTAAAGGGATATGCACAGTGATGCGATTAAATCAGTTGGTATCTAGAAAGCAACATGTATGATGTGTGTAGCAATGTTATTAATTAAATAAAGATTTGTATAACACATGTATTCCGGGAAAGACACATGTTAGATGGTTTTGTTTACGTTTAATGTAATACTCTTCCACATAGTATGCACCCATTGTTAGTGTTTAATTTTATTTATATTTTTGAAGCATGTATAATACACGGGCTTTAAAAATAGTTTTATATAAAAAAAATCCTAACATTAGAATATTTAATTTAGAAAAATAAAAATGGTTGAATGATTTTTGTGACAGATTTGAAAATATTTACTACTTTTAGTATAATAAAAATTGAAATGCATTTTCCTCATTTGTTATTAACACGTGTTAAAGTGTTAAAACACACGCTTCTTGTGTGCATTTTGCTGGTAAAAAAAAACAAAGAAAAAGAAAATAAGATATCGGGCCCGTGTAAAAAGAACCTTGATTACAAAGATCAAGAAATAAACAAAGGGACCTGCTTTCTTTGACTTGCAAAACTAGAATAAAGTAAGTATTTGTAAAATCAGAAAAATAGTTACCAAAATAAATTAAAAAATAAATCCTCGAATAACATAATTAACGTTAGGCATGTAAATTTAGAAGTAACATAGGACGTATATATAGTTCTAGAAAACAAAAGTAAAATAAAATAGCTTATATCATCCAATAGCCAGACATTTTTTTAAAATACATATTTTTTACTTCTTATGACTTAAACACCTTTTAAATGTTTAACACCAAACTCGAAAACAAACTTGAACATTTATTGTTTATATTATAGTTTATAAATCAATTTTAGTTTTGAGTATTTTGTATTTAAAATATGAGAAATAATCAAATAAGAAGTTTGGTTTTTCTAAAAAGGCTAGGAAGGAGGGTATTTTAGTCTACTACCTTAATATTGAAACCTACTTAATTTAATTTCAAAAACCACTTAATTAAAACCCACTTAATTAAAACCCACGTAAATTTTCCTTCATCACCTACAACTACCACCGCCCACCGCCACCGCCTTGCCAGAAAAGTCTTCGGAAATTTCGCCGGAAAATAAAACACTATGAAAAAGAAAATGAAAAATGCACAATGTAAAAAACACAATGGAAAAAACACTATGAAAATAAAAACACAATGACAAAAACACAATTAAATAACACAATGTAAAAAACACAATGCAAAAAACACTATGAAAAAATAAAACACAATTTTGTAAAATACAATTGCGATAAAACACACCTTGTAAAAACCCACGAATTTTTTTTTATTTTTATAAAGCAATTTGGTACTCATATAAAAGATAAAAAAAACACTCGTTTTTATGGTAAAATTGTTTTGAAAAAAAAATGTCGTATAAAAAAGTTATGGACGTTTTAAAATGATGGGGGAATTTGACATGTGCCTTGCATGTGGAGAGAGAAAGTCAGCAAATGTGTTATCTCTATTATGCCCTTACCCTTATTTTACACTTGATGATCTCTTTAATCTAATCTCAACAATTCAATTCTCAAATGAATAGACAAGATTATTTCCTATCATTCCTATGAAAACTAATCTTCTTATTATAACCCAACCCTTTAAAATATTATGTTTTATAATTTGCTTTAAGACTTTTAAACATTATCATATCGTATCTTTTTATTAAACTTTTAAATAAATTTAACTTATAAATTATTTTAGTAGCATCATGTGAATGATTCATTTTTTTTCTCAATTCACATTTAAACCCAAAAACCGAACAAAGCCAAATAACCCAACTTTAAACGGGTAAATTATCATGTCACTTTTCCTGATCAAAAACCCAAACAATCCAAGTAAAATTAACCTGAAGAACACATCTGTAAGACCCTGTTACCGGTGCCTCACATTTTGACGTTGATTTATTCATAAACACAGTTCTGAACATCAAAGTTAATTAAAACATTCGCGAAACATAAACATTCATAAAACATTACATATAATTCCATGACTTGTTTCAAAATAAACATTCTTGTCTGTCAAAATATCATAACATTAAACATAAACGTCTTAAGTCTTCTGATGCCAGACTCTTATTCTTCTACCATGTGCCCTCGCTCAATCCAGCCGTCTCATTCTACTCACCTGCGTGCATACTAAAAGTCAGCTACGCTGAGTGAGTTTTAGTTAATCAGGTAATATACAATAATTTCACCTACTTATACATACGCATCCGAAGATACATATTATATTCTTAACCTGTACATCTTTTTTCATACATAAATAAATATATATATATTCTTTCTTTCATTCATTCTTTCTTTTATTCTTTCTTTACAGACTTTACGTCTATCAATACTTTACATACTTATACGTTTTAAAGAGCATTCTCCCTACTTCCTCGAGTATTATTAGGGCTCGGTCCCTTATTCTGCCTTGAGTATTATTAGGGCTCCGTCCCTTTCTGCCTTGAGTATTATTAGGGCTCAGTCCCTTTCTGCCTTCAGTATTATTAGGGCTCAGTCTCTTTCTGCCTTGAGTATTATTATGGCTCAGTCCTTTTCTTCTGTACATGGATACCTCTTACATTCATTCATAACATACATACATATCATTCATACATTATACACAACATTCATATCCATAGGTATAACATGACAGTACGTGCAATATCCGAAGATCGTTCACGAACTGGTCCTTTGACGAATCATTTCATGTAGCGAATTGGATATTATAATTCGTTATCTCCTTTAACGAATGGTCATCGCGAATCATAAGCTAGTTCGTTATTTTATCCTCAACGAATCGCATGACGAAATGCTTCCAATTCGTTAACTCCCCGTTAACGAATTACCTCTAATTCGTTAACTTTCTGTTAGTGAATTAGGGTTAGGTCAGGGAATGTCAGAACATTCCTTGACACCTTTTACCTCGTATTAACTTTTCCGGCGCAGTCGCCGGAAAAACGCGATTTCGCCGGAAAAACAAGTTTTGACTCGTTTTTCACCGTTTTTCGCCCCGTTCGATCCATATCTGAGCTAGGGTGACCCCTAAGCTTATCTTAGGTTCGATTTACACCCGATTCCACTCGGATCTCGTGACTTAAACGGTTTAACGGTGTCGGCTCGTCGTTTCGTGACCATATCTAAAGGGTTTAAGCTCATACAACATCATATTATCATTACCTCGGGTCGGTGCTCGGTTTCCTTCTTGGTTTCAGTTTAGATAGGGAGAGAACTAGAGAGAGAGCTTAATTGTGTGCTTTGGTGGTGTTTGGAATATGTGTGAAATGAATTAAATGGGTGATTTAAGGTTTATATAATTATGGATCATGGGCTTAAGCCCATGGTCTTTCCTTTTTCCTTTTATAACCAATATCCTTTTAACCCAACACTAGCCCAACTCATATTCTATTTATCTAAACCGATAACGACCCACAATAAAATAGACGAACTTTATTTTATTATTATGATCAAAAGTAGGATGTTACAATATCTAGTTAAGAGACTTTGCCTCTGTCATTGGGTTACCAACCTCAAGACCTAATGACTCAAATTAAGTAAGTGTTTTTACTTGGAAGGGTGTATAAAAGGAAAATAGAACATGATAAAACAAAAAGAAGAGGGTGTTTGGGATTCCTTATATTACCTCCTTATAACTTATAACTTATGATAAGTTAAAAAAAACATTTGGGTTTTTTTATTATGTGAAAGGAAATATTGATAAGTTACATATTTTTAACTTATTACTTATAAATCTACTATTATAATAAACAAAAATGATGGTTTAAGCACATGTCTCCTAATTGACCTAATATTTTGCCAAATGGCACCCTAATCTTTTTATCTTTAATTCTTAATTATTTTTATTAATATTAGTCATTTAAAACCTTCCAAAACATATCATTTTATCCCTATATCACATCAAAACACCATAATTCTAGCATGCTTTTCCTTGTGATATTTAATTTTAACAAAAATAAATGCGTCTTAATGATATTGTTTTACAAAAAAAAATAAAAATTTTAATGTACCATTCCATTGTTTTTTTACAATATAATAACGTATACAAAATAATAGTCTTCATAATTTCAGATTAAAAATTGTATGCTTTAAATTTTATACTTAATTTAAATTATAAACTACACTTAACATTTCAATTTTTAAAAATCATTCGTGATTTTTAAAATCTTTTTCTTTTCGAATATAATTATAACTTCTATTATATTCCACAAATAATAAAACATGTTTAAAAGCTTAGAAACTAATTATTATATAATCTTATTATTCTATGTTTTTATTAAAATTGGTTTATTTCACATAAAAAATAAATATTTAAATGTTGTGAGTTTTGGACAAGCATCCAACATCGGTAATTTTCATTGTTGGTCATGCTCATATGCATCAAATCTAGATAAATACATTTCAGGAAAAATACATATAAATATGACCAAAATATCTGACGTCGTTGCTATCCAAAACGTATAATGGTTTCATGTTGTTTGGGATGTTTTGTTGCTTTAAAAAAGTGAAGCTGGTTTTTATATTTAAGATAATGTCTTTTATATTTTAAAGTACTTTTTCAGTTTTTGTGGACTAGCATTGTTTTTAAACTCTTAGTATCCGGTGTTTTGCTTATATTATTTTTTGAATGTTAAACACAAATATTAATTTATATTGCATTATAATATAATAAATTTATTTAAACTTTATGTATGGTTTGTTTTAGTATTTGTATGAGTTAAAATCTTTTTTAAACACGGTTCTTCTTAAGAATTTAAATCCCTATATTAAATTAATATTAGTACTTAATGATATATGTTTTTAGTAAAAGTCGCGTATTATTAGTAAGAAAAGTTAAGTAAACAAATTTTAAACGTTATATGCAAGGAAATTTTTTAGAGATTTATGTCGCACTTTTTAAATTAAAATTAGATATGAAATCAATCTTCTAATATTCAATGAAGAGGGTAACTTCAAATCGTACACGAAGAAAGTTTTAGAGATTAATGATTATTTATCATCTAATTTCCTTTCTCTTTTTTATTTTATGAAAATTTTATTTTATTAAATGGTGTAATACATATTCATATTCATTTATCTAATACCAAATTAGTATAAGTATTTCACGTTATTTTGATCTTTTGTTAATATAGTTTACCTAACCCGTGTAAACACGGGTATTTAATCTAGTATAAGTTATATGAAGGTAAAGAGAAAGAATCCCAAGCATCCATAACGTGTGTGTGGTGGTTGGGTTGGAAATTTAATATGTGTATTTATTAAAAAAATATTTTCTTTAGGTCAGCTTCATTTATTAATATCTTAATAGAATAATATATCACAATTTCGTATGTAAACATGAGTTTAGTAGCAAAATGCACATTACATGCGAATGCTGATGGCCAAAATATCTTTTATAAAATATTTTAAGCCACCGAGGAAGGTGGGAATCCAAGAATAAGTTATTGTCAACTATATTATAAGTTTTATATTTTTAATTTTTTATTTATTTATATTTTGCTTAAAGTAGAATGTATTAGTAATAACTGTTTTATTTCTCTCATAGCTACGACTCTTATTTGTTTTGAATGTACTATAAACACAACATAAAATAAAAAATATAAAAATTCAACATAAATCTCAATATTTTTGAACAACTAAATTTTACATTATAAAAGGATTAAATCATTAACCTATCTTTTACACTTTAATTATCTTACCACCCAAATAAAATGAAAATGACAATATACATCTGAACTAATGGGCTCTTTCACATATAAAATAACACCAGCTCACATTTCTATACATATGTCATGTTAGAGCATTCTAAACTCATTCTTTAAAGTTGTTAAACCCATATAATTTAGGGTAAATTTTAAGAGAATCATCAAAATCACCTCTCCAATCCATTCCCTATTATATGGATGAGTTATATGGCAATTAAAGTAAATCCCTAAATATAGGGACTCATTTTTTATCCATACCATATAATATTTCACATATCTCCCAATCATCATTTACTATATAACAAGACAAAAGAGGAAAAAAATAATAAAGAATTAATTTATGGATATGAATTGGGTATAGAATGTGGAAGAATTTTGAAAAATGATAGATAAATTTATGGAATGGTGTTTTTAGATAAATTATAGGAAAACATATATGAAATGGGCTGGGAATACTCTTATTATACCATGTTTAGTAGATGGAGTACATATAGAGGCGCTGTGTGACATGTGATGCAACGTCACTCTAGGAGCTTTGTGACTAAAACGATTGTAGTGGATGGAGCCTTTTATAATCATTACATCATCATTGTTTTTTTTTTTCCTTTTTTTAAATAATCCATATAACATTTTATTAAATAAAATAAATAAATTTTACATTAAAATTAAAAAACAACTAGAAATTGCTCTTCTTCGTCGTCTTCATCTCCGTCGAGCTCGTCTGCACTTTCCTCATCTCCTTCGTCATCCCCGCTTGATATGTTTTCACTTTCGCCTCGAATTAGCCATCCGACCAAGCATCTTGAACCAAATCACCAGTAAGCGCATTATGTATCTCACTTGAACACATTCGATAAGAATTTTGCATCCTCTCCCCCATAGTTGCTTGAGGTTGTTGTTGTTGGACATTTCTCGGTATATAATGTTGACATATTGTTCTCACTTCGTCTTCTAAAATCGTGTTATACAATATGATACATGTATACATAGATCTCTCATTTTTTCCAAAGTCCATGCACGGCACGGATTTTTCACATAATTCCAACGTTGGGAATCCCAAAACACCTCTCGATACCCTTTCGCGAAGACTCTTATACTTTCTTAATATAGTTCGGCGCTGTGTGGGAAGCACCCCCATTACAATGGATCTTACAAATATTGTACATTCATTATCCTTGTTTTTTTTTTCGATGCCATCCAATCCAATTAAAAATATTGAAATTTGGTTAAAACAATTTAACAAAAGAAAAAGAATACTTATATAAGGGGGTTGTTTGCTTAGAAGGAAAAAAAATGCTTGTTTTTTATGGTGTTTTATTTGATTTACATCTTAGAAAATACATAAGATATTTTACATTGAAAATAAAACTATTTTTTAATTTGTTGGGTTTGTTCAGGTTTAGGCTACGCATGTAGGAATGATCAATGAAGGTTTAAGTTCCAAAAGCACCCTTTTAGTTTAAATCATCGAATCAATTAGGCGTCGTTGTGCGTCCATAATAGCTCAATAATGTACCGCACAATACACGAGGCCTTGAAGTTGAGGCGTTATGGAGGGGCAATAACTTTACAACCGTTAAAAGAGAGAGAGAAAGGGGTGGGACCACCCCATCAACCAATCATCATTTTCTTACATCAATTTATTTTTTACGTTTCTTTTATTTTATTTAATTTAGTTAATTAACATTGTGATAGTTAAAGGATGACTTAGTTAAAGTTTATTGTCGAAGCCGTCTTCGATAATTTATTGTAACATCTCCAAAATTTTGGACAAAATTGATCAACTTTATAAATCAAAGGACCAAAAATGAAAATACTGAATTTCAAGACACATCGCGATACGTGATGGATCAGTAAACAATCCATCAAGTTATGAGATGGGTATCTCACAATACCCCAAAAATGGCGGTGTCGCGCTACACAACCGTCTAATCCATTGGGTCACAACGTATCGAAGTAATCGTCGACACGTGTCTAACTGCGTGTCACCATGTGGCAGGTCTGCTAGGTGACCAATCAAGCCTAGTGGGCGACATCACGCTACATGATGGCTAACCCAAGCTTCCATCGCGTTATGCGATGGAATATTATATTCAGAGGAGGTTACAAGGACCATCACGCTACGCGATGGCCTTGCTTAAGGCTCAATCAAGATATTTGATGGATCCCAAAATTTTGCCTATAAAAGGCAACCGCGGGGTGATTCCCCATTCATCCCATCACACTTTACTCTCCAACATTACCTCAAAATGTGTGCCACGATTCCGCCGTTCCGATGTTTGTTTCTCGAAGTACATGCAAGGAGTAGGAGTATTGTTCGTTTATTCCATCTATTACCTAGCGACAAGTAGAAGTGATGCTCGCGTTAAGCCTATGCATTTCTTATAAACTAGCCATACAAGGTAGGGGTTCTGCCCAATTATTTTATTATATATGGCTTAGACCGTAGTCGGGGGTATAATCTATGCCTTGATTATATTATATGTGAAATATAGTTTTCATAAGACAAGTGTATAGATAAAATATAATTTCTTTATAATTATAAAGATTTTATAATGTTTCTTAAGAATGAGGAAACTCAATATATATGTTTCATCATGAAGAAGAAGCGTAGTGTTTAATGATGAAATCTCTTAGACTAAAGAACCAAGTATTTTATAAAGAGAAATGATTATCAAGGTAACGATTATGCAAATAAACTAAATGTTGATGGTCGGTTAATTTGTATATGTTTTAGTTTGTTTATTATTCAGTTTTAATCGTTTATCCTAGAAATTTCGATACCGCATACATGTATTATTGGTTTTCAAGTCACAGATGTTAAAGTACTCAGTTTGGACCTGTTGTGACATGGTGTGAAGACCCGGGATGTCAAGCACGCAAAACGAGGATTTTTATAGAAGTTTGCTGGTAACAAGACCCATCGCGGTACGCGATGGGCTTGCTAAGGACCCATCGCGGGTACGCGATGGGTGGTTAAATAATGTTGACTTTTGGTTCGCCGTACGCGATGGACCAGTGAAGATGTAAGGCCCGGTTACCGGTAGCCCTACTTTCCTGTTGGATTTACTCATAAACGCAGTTCTAAATATCAGAGTTAATTAAAACATTCGCGGAATATAAAAGCTTTCATAAAACATTTCATAACAAAACACATCTTGTCTTAAAACGTCATCTTGTCTTTCAAAATAAAAACAAAACATTAAACTTAAACGTCTTGAGTCTTCCGATGCCAGCCTCTTATTCAATGCCACGTGTCTCCTCAAGCGAGCTGCCTCATCCTACTCACCTGCGTGCATACTAAAAGTCAGCTACGCTGAGTGAGTTCTAGTTAATCATACATTATACAATACACATAAACTTATATTCTTTCATTCATACTTTCATACTTTCATACTTTCAGACTTTCTTTTGTATTAACTTACTTTCATATCTTACGTTATAAAGAACATTACGCCCTACATTCCTCGAGTATTATTAGGGCTCGGTACCCTCCTTCCTCGAGTATTATTAGGGCTCGGTACCCTCTTTCCTCGAGTATTATTAGGGCTCGGTACCCTCTTTCCTCGAATATTAGTAGGGTTCGGTTCCCTAGTTCTCGAATATTAGTAGGGTTCGATTCCCTCTTCGTTACCATACAACCATACATCATACCTTGAGCATTATTAGGGCTCGGTACCCTTTTCGTAACCATACAACAATACAACTATCATTTCCTTCTTTTATTAACTTTATCATGTTCATACATATAAGCATACATATCATACTTACCTCATACATAGCGTTACAACCCGACAGTACGTGCAATATCCGAAGATCGTTCACGTACCATCAAGCAATCATTCATACATTTCACATTATTCACATAAGACATACACTTATCTCTTAAGATAAGCGTATTAACAAACATATTGAGTATGCACACAGCCCCGAAAACATAACACATAAATGGGGCTAGAAACTCACCTGAATCCTGTTACGCTCTCCGTTAATCGTTATTCCCTTCTTGAGCTGTGCACGGCTAACTGTATAATATTTACATGTATCAATTAACTACTACTATACATGTTGTATATCTATCTTTATATAACCCACAATGAACGGGGGTCCAGGGGCAGCGCCCCTGGCAGCGGGGTCTAGGGGCGGCAGCCCCTAGCAGGGTCAAGGGGCAGAGCCCCTGGCTGGGGTCGAGCTGCCAGGTAAGCTTGGAAAAATTTTATTTCCATTAACTGTCTTAACACATTTTCCATTAGCATTTTGAATCATTAAATAATATGTTACTTAAAAGTTCAAGGGATGAATTATAATTAATTCATTCTTTTTCTAAGTCCAGGGACTGTTCTGTCATTTTATTAAACTTTCTAGTTCGTTATTCAGTCTTTAACGAATTGACTTATCTTAGCGAACTGGTCATTTGTAACGAACTGAACCCTCTAACGAACTGGACCTCTGACGAATCCGTCCTTGTACGAACCAGTCCACATAGCGAATCAGTTCAAGTAACGAATTGGACCTTCTAATTAGGGATGGCAAAAAAACCCAAACCCGATGGGGAAAACCGAAACCCGCCCCGAACGGGGCGGGTTCGGGGACACTTAATCGGGGACGGGTCCGGGTTCGGGTTTTCCCCGTTTAAGTTAATCGGGTTCGGGGCGGGTATGGTATAGCCTGTACCCGCCCCGTATACCCGCCCCGTATACCCGTTTAAAACCCGTTTAATTAAATATAATTTTTATATTTATATATAATATATTATTTATTATTTATTTTCCCAATATACCCGTTTAAAAATTAAAACCTTTTTCCTACTTTCCCAATCCATTGTAGCCGTAGCCGTCTTCATCCAAAAACATTGGAAGCGTTAATGTGCGCCCAAAGTTGGTTGTTGAATGAAATCAAAGGTAAACAAACATTTTATTTTTTATTTTTAACTTAGCTACTATATAAACTTTTGACTTTTGTGATATGAATATAGCAACTTGTTCAGAAGAATCCGAGGCATATTGCCAAACTATTGAATATGATTGTGACGATGGTATTGAGGTAATACATATATATATGGTTTATCGTTTACATTTTAATATGGTTTAACATTGATTCTTATATAGTTTCCAATTAATATGTTAATGTTTGATTATCATAGCAATCCGGCGTGACAAGTGTTTGAATGGTTGAATGGGTGCGGTATGGACGTGTAAGAAGGATCAATCATGAAGTTAATTTCCGTTGTGATGGGAGAAATAAACATTTTTATGTATTAATAATGTCTTTTGTATGTGTAATGTGTTTGGATATTGAACTTTTTGTGTATTAATATTGTATTGTAATTTTGTATCATTTTCTTACAATCGGGTTTTAAACGGTGAACCCGACGGTTAAATGGGGATCCCCACGGGGAATTTAGCCCGTTTAAAAACCATTTATGCTAGACGGGTTCCCCGAATACCCGCGGTTTTCCCCGAATCCCCGATGGGGATTCCCCGTTTAGTCCCCGCGGGTTTTTAGACGGTTTTGGTAATGAGTTTTATAAACCGGGGCGGGTATGGGATTGGCATTCCCCGCCCCGAAACCGCCCCGTTGCCATCCCTACTTCTAATTCGTTATCTCCTTTAACGAATGGCTATAACGAAATGGGGGGGGGTTAATTCGTTATCTTTTCCTTAACGAATCAGGACATGAACTAAGGCTAGTTCGTTATCTTTCCTCAGCGAATCTACTTAACGAATCAGGACACGAACTAAGGCTAGTTCGTTATCTTTCCTCAGCGAATCTACTTAACGAATCACCCTTAATTCGCTAAATTCCCGTTAGCGAACTAGGGTTAGGTCAGGGAATGTCAGAACATTCCCTGACATACCCTTAACCTCGTATTACTTTTCCGGCGCCGTCATTGCCGGAAAGCCGCCGGAAAAACGCGAACACACCGGAAAAACGATTCTTAACTCGTTTTTCACCGTTTTTCGCCCCGTTCGATCCAGATCTGAGCTAGGGTGATCCCTAAGCTCATCATAGGTTCGGTTTATACCCGATTCCACCCGGATCTCGTGATTTAAACGGTTTAACGGTGTCGGCTCGTTGTTTCGCAACTTTTTCTAACGGGTTAAGCTCATACAATATTAAACTATCGTTACCTCGGATCGGTGCTCGGTATCCTTCTTGATTTCGGATAGAGATAAGGAAGAACTAGAGAGAAATCTTAAGTGTGTGTTTTGGGTGGTGTATGGAATATGTGTGAATGAGGATTAAATGGATATTAAGGGTTTATATATTTATGGATCATGGGCTTAAACCAGTGGTCTTTCCTTCTTTCTTTCCTAACCCAAGTCCATAACCCATATTCATTTACCCAGCACTGGCCCAACTCGTATTCTATTTATCTAAACCGATAACGACCCACTATGAAATAACGAAATTTATTTTTATTATAATAACTGAAAGTAGGATGTTACAAGTCTTCCCTCCTTAAAGAGGTTTCGTCCCCGAAACCTAACTATTACATAAACAAATTTGGGTAAAACTTGCGCATCTCATCCTCCGTTTCCCAAGTAGCATCTGAACTCTTACGATGCTTCCATATCACCTTCACTAAAGGTATAACCTTGTGATGAAGCTGCTTCTCCTTGCGGTCAACTATCTCGATCGGTTGCTCAATGTAGTTCAACTGTTCATCAATCTCAATGTCCATTAATGGCACGTGGGACGTGTCATCAGCTAGACATTTTCTCAGATGAGAAACATGGAAGGTTGAATGAATTCCTTCTAACTCTTCTGGCAAGTCTAGTTTATAAGCCACTTCACCCACATGATCTACAATCTTAAACGGTCCAATGTACCTTGGACTCAACTTCCCTCTTTTCCTAAAACGGATAATCCCTTTCCAAGGCGAGACCTTAAGCATCACATTGTCGCCAACGTTAAACTCAATTGGTCATCGTCGCTTATCCGCATACGACTTCTGTATGTCTTGAGCGGCTTTCATTCTTGCTTTGATCTGATCGAACCTTGAAGACGTTTCTTGAACCACTTCTAGGCTTCCCATTTCTTTCTGACCAATCTCACCCCAACACACCGGGGTTCTACATCGTCTACCGTAAAGCATCTCAAACGGTGGCATACCAATACTTTAATGGTAACTGTTGTTATAGGAGAACTCTGCCAGGTGCAGATGATCATCCCAATTCCCACCAAAATCTAAAACACAAGCACGCAACATATCCTCAAGGGTTTGGATCGTTCTTTCAGACTGTCCATCGGTTTGAGGATGATACGCCGTACTGATGTTCAACCTCGTCCCCATAGCTTCATGGAATTTCTTCCAGAACCTCGAAGTAAACCGTGTATCTCTATCAGACACGATCGATAACGATACTCCATGCTTGGTTACAACTTCTTTAATGAACAAGCTTGCTAACGTTTCTGACGAGATGGCCTCTCGTATAGGCAGAAAGTGAGCACTCTTGGTCAAACGGTCCACTATCACCCAGATGGTATCATGAAGCTTAGCTGTACGAGGTAGCTTAGTTATGAAATCCATGGTGATGTGTTCCCATTTCCACTCAGGTATCTCTAGCGGTTGCATCTTCCCATAAGGCTTTTGATGTTCGGCTTTGACTTGTAAGCAAGTTAAGCACTTACTAACATAATCCACTACATCATTCTTCATTCCAGGCCACCAGTAGTCTCTTTTCAAATCTTGATACATCTTTGTAGCTCCAGGATGGATTGAGTACCTTGACTTATGAGCTTCATCTAAGATTCGACTTCTAAGATCACCATGGTGTGGGATCCACATACGGTCGAACCTAGTCTTAACTCCATGAGTGTTTTCCATCAACTCATCTTGCTGGCCATAAATCCTTTCTTTCTTTACTAACCCTTCATCTACTAACACCTCTGACTGCACCTTGACGATTTCTTCAAAAAGACTTGGGTTCATGATCAACTTGTATGACTTCACTGTTGCAAGGACTTCCTCATTCTTACGACTTAACGCGTCAGCGACTACATTAGCTTTACCGGGATAGTACTTAATGTCGCAGTCATAATCCTTAATCAACTCCAACCATCTTCTCTGTCTCATGTTCAATTCTATCTGCTCGAAGAAGTACTTTAAACTCTTATGATCTGAATAGATAGTACACTTAGTACCATATAGATAATGTCTCCATATCTTGAGAGCGTGCACTACAGCTGCTAGTTCTAGATCATGCGTCGGATAAGTACTCTCATGGACTTTCAACTGTCTGGACGCATATGCTATAACCTTCCCTCGTTGCATCAAAACGCAACCCAGCCCTTGATGCGAGGCATCAGCACAAACAACTAAATCCTCGTCACCATCGGGTAGAGCAAGGATTGGAGCTTGCGTGAGTCTCTTCTTTAATTCCTCAAAGGCTTCTTCTTGAAACTTTACCCAACTGAATACTATCGATTTTCGGGTCATACCGGTCAGCGGTGCGGCTATCCTGGAGAAACCTTCGATGAATCTCCTATAGTAGCCAGCTAACCCTAGGAAGCTTCGTATATCAGTCGGATTCTGTGGAGTCTTCCAATTCGTTATTGCTTCAATCTTAGCTGGGTCCACGTTAATCCCTTCCGGATTAATCACGTGACCTAGAAATTGCACTTCTCTTAACCAAAATGCGCACTTCGAGAACTTAGCATACAACTTCTCTTTCTTCAGAGTTTCCAATACCTCTTTCAGATGCTCAGCATGGTCAGACTCGCTCTTTGAATAAATCAATATATCATCAATGAAGACGATAACCGAATTATCCAACATTGGTCGACAAACCCTATTCATCATGTCCATAAATGCTGCGGGAGCATTCGTTAGACCGAATGACATTACGAGGAACTCGTAGTGTCCATACCGCGTTCGGAACGCTGTTTTAGGGATGTCTGCCTCTTTCACCTTAAGTTGATGATAGCCTGATCTGAGATCTATCCGTGAGAACCAACTTGAACCTTGCAGTTGGTCAAACAGATCATCAATCCTTGGCAAAGGATATCTATTCTTCACCGTAAGCTTATTCAACTCACGATAGTCTATGCACATTCTCATACTCCCATCCTTTTTCTTCACGAACAACACTGGTGCACCCCACGGGGAAACACTTGGTCTTATGAAACCTTTGTCGAGGAGTTCTTGCAGTTGGGACATCAATTCTTTCATTTCGGACGGTGCTAGACGGTAAGGTGCTTTCGCGACAGGTTGGGCTTCTGGTACTAAATCTATCTGAAATTCTATCTCTCGCTCTGGTGGCAACCCCGGAAGATCCTTAGGGAACACTTCTGGGTAGTCACACACAATAGGAACATCTTTCATTTCTTTCGTCTCGGCTGTAGCGTTGACGACATACACCAGGTAGGCACAACACCCTCGCCTTAGCAAACCCTCGGCTTTTATCATCGAAATGACATTAAGCCCAGAACTTTCCTTATCACCATGAACCGTCACCGCACTACCATCCAAGGACTTTAACCTTATTATCCTACTCTTACATACTATCTGAGCCTCAAACTCAGACAACCAATCCATCCCCAAAACCACATCGAACCCTCCCAAGGTCATAACGTACAATGTAACAGGGAACTCATGTCCCTCTAGTTCTTAACACATTTTCCATTAGCATTTTGAATCATTGAATAATATGTTACTTAAAAGTTCAAGGGATGAATTATAATTAATTCATTATTTTTCTAAGTCCAGGGACTGTTCTGTCATTTTATTAAACTTTCTAGTTCGTTATTCAGTCTTTAACGAATTGACTTATCTTAGCGAACTGGTCATTTGTAACGAACTGAACCCTCTAACGAACTGGACCTCTGACGAATCCGTCCTTGTACGAACCAGTCCACATAGCGAATCAGTTCAAGTAACGAATTGGACCTTCTAATTCGTTATCTCCTTTAATGAATGGCTATAACGAAATGGGGGGGGGGGGTTAATTCGTTATCTTTTCCTTAACGAATCAGGACACGAACTAAGGCTAGTTTGTTATCTTTCCTTAGCGAATCTACTTAACGAATCAGGACACGAACTAAGGCTAGTTCGTTATCTTTCCTCAGCGAATCTACTTAACGAATCACCTTTAATTCGCTAAAATCCCGTTAGCGAACTAGGGTAGGTCAGGGAATGTCTACTTAGCGAATCAGGACACGAACTAAGGCTAGTTCGTTATCTTTCCTCAGCGAATCTACTTAACGAATCACCCTTAATTCGCTAAATTCCCGTTAGCGAACTAGGGTTAGGTCAGGGAATGTCAGAACATTCCCTGACATACCCTTAACCTCGTATTACTTTTCCGGCGCCGCCTTTCCGGCGCCATCATTGCCGGAAAGCCGCCGGAAAAACGCGAACTCACCGGAAAAACGATTCTTAACTCGTTTTTCACCGTTTTTCGCCCCGTTTGATCCAGATCTGAGCTAGGGTGATCCCTAGGCTCATCATAGGTTCGGTTTATACCCGATTCCTCCCGTATCTCGTGATTTAAACGGTTTAACGGTGTCGGCTTGTTGTTTCGCAACTTTTTCTAACGGGTTAAGCTCATACAATATTAAACTATCGTTACCTCGGATCGGTGCTCGGTATCCTTCTTGATTTCGGATAGAGATAAGGAAGAACTAGAGAGAAATCTTAAGTGTGTGTTTTGGGTGGTGTATGGAATATGTGTGAATGAGGATTAAATGGATATTAAGGGTTTATATATTTATGGATCATGGGCTTAAGCCCGTGGTCTTTCCTTCTTTCTTTTCTAACCCAAGTCCATAACCCATATTCATTTACCCAGCACTGGCCCAACTTGTATTCTATTTATCTAAACCGATAACGACCCACTATGAAATAACGAAATTTATTTTTATTATAATAACTGAAAGTAGGATGTTACAGAAGACCCCATCGCGTACCGCGATGGGGGGTGCAGACGGGAAAATTAGGTTATATCATATTATTCATGAACAAAGAACCCTAACTCCGTTTTGACGACCAAGAGGCAATTCCAGCAGTCCATAAAGTCGATTTTCACCATCATAGCTTGTTCCAAGACCCTACATATGATTCCTATCATCCATATCGAAGATTCAATGATGTCAAGGCTTGGCTAATATCCTAGAATCGCACCCGGGATGTATAGTTTGTTATCTTTACAGTTTTTCTTATGTGATTAAGAACACTTGTGTATAATTATTGATGATTGATATATGATTTTTGATGTTTGGTATTTCTGTGTGTTCGGTCGGTTTAGGTTTACGTTGGTCTGAACGATCTGTTACCAGTTGCTAGATAATTAACCATATAACTGTTTGGTTAGATTGAATACGATAAAACATACGATAGCCCTTAACTGAGTCACACTGGAAAGGACTGTTTGATAACTAGTGTCGTGTGTAAAGTGATTGTTGATGCCTAAGGTTTTGTCTGATTGATCAGTTTTTAGTTAATCGTTAATAATTAGTCTGTTAGGTTGCATAAGATAACTGTTGGTTGCTTACTTGAATTCCCGGGTGTGATTTGCTTTGTAACTGCTTAAAACTTATTTACTTGTTCGTTGCTCAGTTCTTTAAATTCACATAAATTGCTTGTGTGATCAGCACTAAACACTAGTTACTTCATAATATTAAATCTGTACACGATTGCATTGACCGAGGATGTTAATTATGCTTACGGGGATTCCAAAGGCCAAGGGTTCAATTCGAACACATATCACCCGGGCCTGAGGAACCACCCGAACTTTCGTTACGGGAACGCGTCTTCTTAGTTGAACTTGAACTTTCAGGGATCGAGCCAGAACAGATCGCAGGGTAATTACCGCCAGAACGGGTAACAGCAGGGTTCGAGTAATCAGAATCAGGGGTATAACAGAGACGGTAACCGGGGTGGAAATTCTTCGGGTAATCAGGATCAACAGAAAGGGTCCTCGGGAAATTCGGATGAGTCGGTGCACTCAAAGTTGGATGCATTATTGAAAGTTATGACTGATCACAAGGCCGAGACAAGGCAACAGTTCGAGTTACGGGATAAATCGTCGGAGGCAATGATGAAGCAAATCGGTCAGCTCACTTCAGACATGGCGAAATTACAGAAGAATGCGGGCCAACTTCCGAGCGACACCACAGTTAACCCGAATCATCACAGTTCAAGTTCGAAAAAACACGTCAACCAGGTAAGTATTTTACGTAATGGTAAGAAATATGATAATAAGGTTGGGGGTCCACCACCATTGGTTGATGGGGTATTGGAAGAGATTGATGAAAATCTCGTCAGTGATGACGAGCCGGAAGCGATTGAATTAAATAAATTTAACAAAACTGAAATTAAAAATAACAAATCGGTGCCGAAGGATGACACCAACAACTCTAAGGATAAGGAAAAAGTGAAAACCGTTCCATATCCCGATGCTTTGTTGGCGCCATCGAAGGCGAAGATGGCATCAAAACGAGGTCCGCAACAAGAAGAAATGTGGGAAACGTTTAAACAAGTCAAAATAACATTCCTCTTTTAGATGTCAAAAAACAAATTACCGCCTATGCTAAGTATTTGAAGGAATTGTGCACACAGAAAAGGAGTCATAAGATTCCTAAACAGATTGATTTTACCGATAATGTTAGTGCAATTCTTTCGGTTGCCCTTCCACCCAAGCAACAAGATCCGGGAACGCCCATTATACCCATTCAAGTGGGTGATTTTAAAATGACTCGGGCGCTTCTAGATCTTGGAGCTAGCATCAGTATTCTACTGGGTAGTTTATACGACCAGTTCGATTTTGGCCCGCTTCGTGCGGCTGCCACCACGGTTATCTTGGCTGACCAGACACCGAAACTGCCCCGAGGAATATTGACTGACGTTATCGTCAAGGTGGAAGATTTCTACTTTCCAGTTGACTTTTTGGTCCTCAATTATGTTTCGGTTTAAAGGACCAAACAGCCTACGGTTATCCTCGGTAGACCATTTTTTGCTACCGCAAATGCCAACATTAATTGTAGAAATGATACTGTTGACATGGCACTCAGTAACCGTAAGCTGAGAATTAATGTTTTCACACGTGGAGATATTTCTCCGGTGGATGACGAGTGCTTTATGGCCGATGTCATCGACGAGTGCATTCCGCTATACGACTCTGTCGTCAGCTCGGATGGCACAGCGGAGACGTGTTTTTTATTTGACAGGTTACAGGTGGAGACATACAAGTTGCTGGAGGTCGCAGCTGTGCAAGGAGACCGTCCACCATGGTCAGTTCAAGTGGAACCGCTTCCCGAGAAGATTGATACCGGGTTGAAACCGTCAATGCTGGAACCATTGAAAGTCGAGCTGAAAGAGCTCCCAAAGCATTTAAAATATGCTTTTCTTGGTAAGAATACTACATTGCCTGTTATTATAGCTTCTAACTTATCTTTTGAACAGGAAAATGCTTTAATGGCGGTACTGGTTGCGAATAAAGAAGCAATCGGATGGACGATAGCGGGTTTGAAGGGAATCAGTCCCTCAATTGTGATGCATAAAATTTTAAATCCGGCTGTCAAACCTGCGCACGATGCTCAGCGGAGGTTGAACCCGAATATGAGGGAAGTGGTGAAGAAGGAAGTGCTGAAATGGTTAGATGCTGGCATTATCTTTGCCATATCAGACAGCACGTGGGTGAGCCCGACACATACAGTACCGAAAAAGGCGGGCATCAAAGTCGTCATGGACGACTCAGGTAATGAGGTCGCCACCCGACCGGTAACCGGGTGGCGCATTTGTATTGATTATCCAAAACTGAACACGGCAACATTAAAAGATAAATTTCCGCTTCCGTTTATCGATCAAATTGTTGAAAAGCTATCTGGTCAAAAATTTTATTGCTTTTTAGATGGGTATTCCGGGTATAACCAGATAGCTATTCATCCTGAAGATCAGAACAAGACCACGTTTACGTACCCGTATGGCACATTCGCATTTAGGCGAATGCCATTCGGGTTATGTAACGCCCTGCCACCTTTCAGAGGTGCATGATGAGTATCTTTTCAGATATGGTGGGGGAGTCTTTGGAAATTTTCAAGGATGATTTTTCGATTTTCGGCACATCTTTCGAGTAATGCTTAAACCAACTCGAAAGGGTTTTGAAAAGATGTGTCGAAACGAACTTGGTTCTTAGTTGAGAAAAGAGCCATTTTATGGTCCAAGAGGGAATTGTATTGGGCCATGTTGTTTCGAGTCGTGGGATCGAGGTGGACCGGGCTAAGGTCGAAGTCATCTCTACTCTACCTCATCCCACCAATATCAAAGGCATTAGATCGTTTCTGGGGCATGCCGGGTTTTATAGACGGTTTATTAAGGGTTTTTGTGATATTACCAAACCCTTATGTAATTTATTGCTTAAGGATGCCCCGTTTGATTTTAACGATGAATGTGCTAAGGCCTTTGACATTCTAAAATTGAAATTAGTTGAAGCCCCGATCCTGCAATCACCCGATTGGAGTTTACCTTTTCAAATAATGTGTGATGCAAGTGATTATGCGGTCGGGGCTTTTTTGGGTCAACGGGTTGACAATAAACCCGTTGCTATATACTATGCAAGTAAAACCCTCTCGGATGCTCAATTGAATTATACCACAACCGAGAAGGAGTTACTAGCAGTAGTATATGCTCTAGATAAATTACGGTCTCAATTGAATTATCCTAGTTGTTGACATTTTTGATGTCTGGAGGATCGACTTCATAGGCCCGTTTCCGAATTCACACGGTAATTTGTATATCCTAGTTGCCGTCGATTACATTTCTAAATGGTTTGAAGTGATAGCCACTAGGACAAATGATCACATAGTCGTTTGCAATTTTGTTCAAAGTAATATTTTCTCGAGATTTGGTGTCCCCCAAACCATCATAAGTGATGGGGGATCTCATTTTAAGAATTTTAAATTCGGGAAATTGCTTAAACGATATAGTGTTGACCATAGGATTGCAACTCCTTACCATCCACAAACGAATGGACAAGTCGAGGTTTCCAATAGGCAAATTAAACAAATTTTACAGAAAACCGTTCGGGCGGACCGAAAGGATTGGTCAACTTAGTTGACCGACGCTTTATGGGCCTACCGAACCACTTATAAAACGCCAATTGGAACCACTCCTTATAGACTTGTGTATGGAAAGGATTGCCATTTACCGATTGAAATTGCACAAAGAGCGTTTTGGGCTACTAAACAGGTTAATATGGATTATGATGACGCAGGTAAGGCAAGGAAATTGGCCTTGTGCGAGATCAAGGAGTTGAGAGATGAGCCATACGATTGCGCGTCTGCTTCCAAGGCATAAATGAAGAAAGTTCACGATGCTAATATCCGGTTGAAGAATTTTGAAGTTGGTAAACAAGTGTGGTTGTACAACACAAGGATGAAGCTCCTCCCGGGTAAGTTGAAAAGTAAGTGGACGGGCCCGTATTTAATTGTAAGAGTCGGGAATCATGGTCAGTATGAGATTGAAGATTTTGATGATCATTTGAGGAAAGTGGTAAATGGCTATAGACTGAAGCCATATTTGGAAATGAAGGACATACACGAGCTGGATGAGGAATCGGTGAATTTTATTGTGACTTCACCGGTTTATGAAGATAACTAAGTTTGAGGCATTGTCGAGCTGTAGACTTTAAATTCAGTGCTTACGGGAGGCAACCCGGGGTTTGTAAGTATCTGTCCAGTTTGTTTTATTTTTATTGAGTCTTGTACTTCTTGTCGTCTCGAGTTTTGTGCAGTAAACGCCAAGTGTGGGGAACTTCGTTGAAGAGTGGAAATTAGAGAAGTTCGGTAAGTGTGGGTCAAATTATACATCTTTCCAGGTACGTACAAGTATTTTGAGTTTTGAAACGTGTGTAGGGTATTGTTGGGATGTCGAAAGCTGCATTTTTATAAAAATTTAGATTCTGTAACAGAACCCATCGCGATACGCGATGGGCTTGTTATTACCTCCATCACGTATCGCGATGGAGGTTGGCATCCCTGGAAAATGACGTCATCGCGATATGCGATGACGTCACAAACTACCCCATAGCGTATCACGATGGGGTCAAAACCCTAATTGTGCATCACTTGGGTGGCGATACGCGATCGCCACCCATTTGACCCATCGCGTACCGCGATGGGTCATGGTAGACCCGAAAAAAAAATTATATATTCGCTCCTTCTGTTCTCCTTATCCTTCCCGTCTTCCTCTGTTCCGGCTACCTTGCACCCGCCACCGCCGTGACCTACCATCATCACAGTCACACCCACCACCATCCATCCACCTCGCCGTCCAACCACCACCATCACCACAATCACCCACCACGGCAGTAACCCACCCCCACCAATGCCACCACCCACCCTCGTCACTATCCAATCAACACCTCCACTCTGCCATCCACCTCGACACTGTCACCATCCACCGCAGACCATCACTCACCATCTCCGTCACCGTCGATACCATGCCGTAGCTGTTATTATAACTATTATTAGTTCAGTTTCCGAGCCGGAATTGAGATATGTCTGGTGCACCAGAGTCCTCGCGCGCCGAGCGCAAGAGGCAGCGAACAGAGCCTCGAGTCATACGCTACGATAGCGACGAGGTGCAGATTGTCCCTGGCCTCGAGCCAGTGGATATTATGGGAGATGGACGTCGTCCACATCAAGTCCTTCGATTCTTCTTGACATCAGATGAGTATACGAGATTTCAGAGGATTCGACAGCTACTTCATCACCGTTCTTTTGACTGGACATTGCTACACGATTTGGGTGTTGACGTCCAGGTACGTGCACTATTGACAGGACCGTGGGCAGCTGTGTTCGCGTGTGACTCGATTCCGTATGTCGAGCTCACACGTGAGTTTTACTCGACCTTTGACTTTACGCCCACGAACTTCAGTGAGCCACGCACGGTATCCTTCTCACTAGGACGGCATCTGTACGAGATGTTCATCCCCGATTTCACTGTGGCCAAAAGATTTTATACAGCCGAGCAGGTTCAGGCTGCTGACTTTCTGCAGAGTATCCGTGGTTACACGACACATCAGCAGGCACCTCGTGAGCACTGGCTCACGGAGACCCAGTGTTGGTGCATTTTGTGACCGTCGCTATGCAATTCAGACCAGCGGAGACGCCATATGTGAAGTTAGAACAACTTCGCCTTAGGCGAAGTTAGAACAACTTCGCCAACGGCGAAGTTAGGACAACTTCACCTTAGGCGAAGTTATCACAACTTTGCCATAGGCGAAGTTATGAACAACTTCGCCTACTGATGCCTACTGAAGTTTATATATATATATAAGTGTGTCTTGTTTAGGTTAAGAATCCAGTAATTCAGAGAGTTGTGTGTTACAGTTTGAGTGTCGAGAGAGAACAAACAGAGAGAGAGTGTCGTTAGGGACGACCCGAGGTAGAGCTCACCTCGGGTCGGACGTGTTTCTGTTTATGTTACGGTATGTAACGTGTTTGTTTAATTATTATTATAAAGAATCTGCAGATTTGTTTATCCCGTTCTTGTATTTGTTCGTGTATTTGTTCGTGTACGTGTTTGTGTTCTTCATCTTGTACACCATTAACGAGTCTAGGAGGATTCCGCACTCCTAGACCTCGTGCGGATCTCGTATCGATCGGCGACGCCCCCGGGGGGACCTACATGTGGTATCAGAGCCTTAGGCTCTTATGCTATGGTTCGAGATCGGCGTTTTGGTGTTTCTGGCACGAATCTGATGCGTTCTTGGCTGAACAGCGCCGCAGGCGAAGTTGTGGGGTTCAGGCGAAGTTGTCACTTAAATTTTAGGGTTTAGGCGAAGTTATAGCCAGGCGAAGTTATAGCCAGGCGAAGTTTTAGCCAGGCGAAGTTATGGACAGGCGAAGTTAACTTTAGGCGAAGTTAACGAGAAAAAAAAAAGTATTTTTGTGTTTTAGTCTGTATGGCCAGGTGTACACGATTATTGTGAGACCTATGATGTTGTTCCGTCAACGAGTGAAACTTGTTATCTCTGGGTCTTACGTGTGAACAAATACATGTCAACTCTGGATTTGGAGTTGAGTTTGTGAATGGGATATTGATTGAAACTGGATATTGACACATATTTGGGTGTTTGTGGGCAATGAAATTGTTGTTGTTCGAGGTTGACCAACTGAAGAAAGTCAAATTGAACTGAACGTTTTTGTCATTACTGGATTGCGGTCAGAGCATATTATTTATGTTATTTTCAAGGCGTTCGAGAATTGGATCCTGAAACGTGATGCTTATTTATTAGAGTGAAAATTCTGGAACAAGTTGGATTTAATCGGGAACTAAAGTGTTTATGTTCTTGATCGTTGTCCCTGGTAATTGAAGATGCTTCGGATTAATTAATGGTCATGTGTTAGATTCTGTCAAGGTGGTTTTGTGATGAAATTGATCACTTGATGTTGAGTAGTTGAAGATTAAACCTTATCGTATGCCGACGAGTTGGTGAAGTTGTGGAGGAAGCCCAACTTCACGTGTTGGTTAAGTCAGATGGACTCACGTGATTGGTTGAGATGATCTATTGGCACGAGGATGCATGCATTTCAAAGACCTCAATCTATATAGTCGGAGAAGCTTACACTGAAGGGGAGATCTGATATGGAAGACGCTGGGTGATTGGTAGATTTGTGAAGCTACAAGACAGTTTCAGACACGGCTGGTTGAAGAGCAAACAGAAGATCATCAGTTAAGAGGGAGTCTGTTGGTACATGTTTTGTAACAGATGATCTTTTGTCATTGTTAGAATTGAGAGCAACGGTCAAAGGGGAGACTGTTGGTGCATTTTGTGACCGTCGCTATGCAATTCAGACCAGCGGAGACGCCATAGGTGAAGTTAGAACAACTTCGCCTTAGGCGAAGTTAGAACAACTTCGCCAACGGCGAAGTTAGGACAACTTCACCTTAGGCGAAGTTATCACAACTTCGCCATAGGCGAAGTTATGAACAACTTCGCCTACTGACGCCTACTGAAGTTTATATATATATATATATACGTGTGTCTTGTTTAGGTTAAGAATCCAGTAATTTAGAGAGTTGTGTGTTACAGTTTGAGTGTCGAGAGAGAACAAACAGAGAGAGAGTGTCGTTAGGGACGACCCGAGGTAGAGCTCACCTCGGGTCGGACGTGTTTCTGTTTATGTTACGGTATGTAACGTGTTTGTTTAATTATTATTATAAAGAATCTGCAGATTTGTTTATCCCGTTCTTGTATTTGTTCGTGTACGTGTTTGTGTTCTTCATCTTGTACACCATTAACGAGTCTAGGAGGATTCCGCACTCCTAGACCTCGTGCGGATCTCGTATCGATCGGCGACGCCCCCGGGGGGACCTACATGTATCGGATCAGCTTGCGATAAGTTTTTCTTCTCATTAAGCACCTTCAGATCAGCTTGCGATAAGTTTACCAAATGCGTCGGATCGTAAACTCTAAGGAGCTCTTGTTCATCCTCGTCTTCCATCACCGCCTCTGCTGTCTCACAATCCACGTACCACCACTTTAGGTCTTTAAGCACATCCTTGGGCATTAGCTTCATCGGTACTTCTTTCAGGCACCGGATCGGTTTATACTTCATTACCATCCAAGGTTTTCCATCAGTTCTTAGACCTCTATCCTTGTCCTCAACAAGTTTTCCCTTTTGTGGCTTTAACAACTCAAACTTCTTCTCTTTTATACTCTCTCTCCAAACAATTTTCTCAATGACTCTAGCCATATTATCGTCACTTCGATTGATTAACCCCAATCTGGCTAAGTCTTTCACTTCACATTCCGGCAGTGTATTCAACGACTTTAACATTCTTTTAAAATACTGAACGCCGTCATACCGTTTGAGCACAAAGAGCTTCAACTGCTCATCATAGATCCAGCAAATAATCCCTTTCTCCGCTTCAGCATAGCCTTTGATATTATAATTCTTCTTGAACATGGTTGGAACAGCAGGCTTTTTAGTCTTAATAAACCAATGAGCATATCCTTCTTTCCACCTAGGCTGCTCCTCCCACTCTGTCTCATCATTCTCCATCTCAGTACCAATATCGGCTTTCTCAACATCTGGGATCTCGTGTTCAACATTTTCTTCTACTATCTCACCCTCTTCAATCTCATCTTCAATCACAATTTGTGCGCCAATCTTCTCAATCTCCTCAATCGGCAGCACATCATCATCAAACATATCATCATCTTCTAGCATATCATCATTCAATTCTTTCAACGCATCTATCACATCATCATCATCATCAACCATCACCACCTCATCACCACCAACTGCACCTGCAGACCCCCCCTGAGCTGTGGAAGTCCCAAGAGCTTGAGTAGTTCTTGGCAACTCACCACCTGCACCTTTCGGTGCATTGGGATCATCGTCTCTGTCATTTCTCTTCTTCGTCCTTAACTCTGGTGTTTCGGCCAATTTTGACGATTTAGGAGACTAAAACACATGGTATTAAGGCAGTCCGAACGATCAGTTTGTTCATGAACACGTAAAACAAGTTTTGAAATTGGGTATAGGTTTCGAACGTCCGAGGTCGTTAACCGGGTGTCGAAACAACCTAGGATTAACAACATCGAACATCGAGTATAAGATATAGAATCCAAACACACCTTGAATACTAACTGAAATCGGAAAAAAGATAATCGGATAAAAAACGGAGATAAGTTCGCTGTGATTTTCGAGGTTAAGTTCGCTGTGATTTTCAAATAATGAACTGGACCTTTGAAAACCCTTATATAGGGGCGAAGTTATACAGGCGAAGTTACGGTTAACTTCGCCTAGGCGAAATTATTCACAAGTTCGCCTGTTTAACAACATCGCCTATATTTACAAAATCAACCCTTATAATTTGAACATTTTGCAATTAACTTTTAAAACTTTCCTTTAAGAATTAAATAACACGATCAAGTCCAAGTAACCAGTTATAAAATCATAAACTACCTAAGTACGAAAAATTTTTTTAAAAAAATTAAAGTACAAGGGATCAAATTTCAGTCTCGATAGGGACTGCTACGTTTTAGAAAAGATCCGAACAGGAATCATACTAATTACGTGACTGTCACATAGATCCGTGTTTAGCTGTATTATGACATATAGAGACAGGTTGTAAGCAGGTAAATAACTTAAGATGGTTTTCATCGTTTCTGTGATACGAGATAGGTTCAATTAAGCCTCAAAATTTAAAACAACTCAGAGATTATGATGCCTCCTATCTATTCTCAAAGAGTATTTGGCTTTTCCCCAAGTCACCCCGAATTGACTTCGACCCTTAGTGTCTGATTAAGTTTGTAATTACTCTTCATCTCCTTCCCGTTCTATTTCGTACTCCATGATTAAGAAGTCTTGATATGTTGAACTCTAGAATGTTTCAATAACTCATAAGTTTTTTTTTTTTTTTTTTATGATAAACATTTACATAGACTTCAGAGTAGTAACCAACTGCAAGTCCCGAATCTGGATCACTGCAGTTTCTTGAAATGCTATCCTCATGGGAATCAGAACACTTACGGGCTCGTGTATGACTGGGTAATCGCTTTTCTGCCTATCATTCGGAAAGATATATATAAAGACATGCAAAACTCGTAAGGTGTTTCCACGTAAAATCAAGTAGTTTTAGTTTGTATCACATCTACTTTTACGCACCATAAAAAGTTACCATGACATACAATGACTTGTCCTAAAGCCTTTTAAGCCTAATAACTTCACTAGTTAAGCATACAGAATCAGTATATCAATCCTTTTCCAAGGTTGGATCAATTTTTTGTTAAACATAGCTAACGAACTTCTTACGAAGTAGTAGACTTGAAAAATAATTTCATTTCCCTTAAAAATTTTTGACTTCAATCGCCCCGATCAAATCAAGTCTTCAGGTGAACGGCTATCCCGAAGATCCAATGGATCAGCTGGACCGACCACATACTAGTATGTGTCCTTCTAACTAAGTATGATCGACTAATTTTAAGCGAAAAAATGAAAACTCATCATAAACCGCCCCGGTCACTTTCAGTCATCTGGTTAATGGCTATCCTCAAAATCTACAAGTAGAAAATGAGGACCAAAACAAATCCGAAGACAAGTCCTTCAAACTGAGGTAACCGACATATTTTAAGCGATAGTGACGTTCTTTTTTTTTTTTTTTTTTTAAATATAACAAGAAAAGCATGGTTACTCGGGATTGATCATCCCATTAAACTCGATAAGGTTTTGAAATCTTGTTTTGTCAAACGCTTTAGTATAAAGATCAGCGAAATTATCAAGCGTATCCACCTTTTCAATCAAAATCAGTTTCTTCTCAGCACAATCCCGTATAAAATGATGACGTATGTCAATATGTTTAGTTTTACTATGTTTCACGGGATTGTTAGTTACTGAGATAGCAGCTGTGTTATCAATGCAAATAGGTGTAAATAAGAAATTCAGACCATAGTCGCGCAACTGTTGTTGAATCCAAAGAACCTGGGAGCAGCAGTTGGATGCTGTCATGTATTCTGCTTCACAGGTTGAAATTGCGACTGAAGTCTGCTTCTTGCATTGCCATGACACCAATCTGCCACCAAGAAACTGACATCCTCCAGTTGTTGACTTCCGACTCTGATTGCACCCTCAATAATCAGAATCTGTGTAAGCGACTAGTTCCAAGTCTCCTCCTCTCAGGTACCACAACCCCAGCTTCGGTTTGCCCTTGAGATACCACAAGATCCTCTTCACACCCTTCATGTGAGATTCCTTTGGGTTTGCCTGAAACCGAGCACAAAGACAAACAGCAAACATTATTTCAGGCCTAGAAGCAGTTAAGTACATTAAAGAACCTATAATAGCCCGATACTGAGTTGGGTCCACATCTGCATCACCGTCTGACTCAGCACCCAATTTGTGATTGACGCAGATAGGAGTGTCGAATGGAGTGCTTTCCTCCATCTTGAAGCGTTTGAGCACATCATGGACATACTTGGTCTGATGAATGAACATCCCATCCTTCTTCTGATCAACCTGCAATCCTAAAAATAAAGTTAGTTCACCCATAGCACTTATTTCAAACCTTTTCTTCATGACGTCCTCAAACTCCTGACACATGGAGACTTTTGATGCAGCAAAGATAATGTCATCCACGTAGACTTGCACCAGCAGGAAGTCGCTTCCTTCTCTCTTAACGAACAACGTGCTATCAATTTTCCCTCTTTCAAACCCATTTTCAAGCAAGTAGTCTGATAAAGTTGAGTACCAGGCACGAGGTGCCTGATGTAGTCCATACAATGCCTTGCTTAACTTGTACACGTGGTCTGGAAAGTCTGGGTCAGGAAAACCCGGAGGCTGCTCAACATATACAACCTCATCAACTTTCCCATTCAGAAACGCACTCTTCACATCCAACTGAAATACCTTCGTCTTTTTATAAGCAGCGAACGCCAAAAACAATCTAATGGCTTCCAACCTTGCGACCGGAGCAAACACTTCATTATAATCAATACCCTCTTGTTGATTAAATCCTTTCACAACTAGCCTCGCCTTGTTTCTTATGATAATCCCTTTCTCGTCTCTCTTGCACTTAAACACCCATTTTGTGCCTATCGCATGCACATGCTTTGGTTTTTCAACCAAATCCCAAACTTCCATTTTCTTGAACTGAGCCAACTCTTCTTGCATGGCTTCGACCCACGAGCTGTCCTTGAGAGCCATTTGATAATTTTTCGGCTCAATCTGGCTGATAAAGCAGGTGTACAAGCATTCGTTGATTATCCCTGTCTCCTTGATGCTTGTGTAAACACAGGTGTGCTCATTCAAGCTACGTCTTGTTTGTACACCGTAGGACACATCACCAATCACATTCTCCAAAGGGTGATCTTTATGAATTCTCGTGGTCGGAACAGAACCAACATGCAAATTGTCTTCCAAGTTAGAAGAGAGCTCGTCAATGGTTGTTTCATGCTGAGAGTGAAATGGATTGAAAAATTCTTCTTCAGTCGAGGTAGCAGGGGTATCGACAGCATTTGATGAGGAAGGTTGACATTTATCGATCAGCTGTCTTTGCAATAGATTTTCTTCCTCATCAAGGATCATCTTCGTAGCAACTCTCTCTTCTTCTTCAGCAATATCCAAATATGGTATGTTAAAAGACTTAAAAAGTTTAACATAGTCGAAAAAACTCAGCAGGTCCGTTGCTTGGTTTTGGCGGTTGGTAACTTGTGATATCGGTGTTACACACCACCTCAACCTTGCTGGTCGATGTATTGAAGACACGTCTGTTGGGAGTCCCAACAACATAACCGACTAAGATTCCTTCATCGGCTACTTCACCAAATTTAGAATTTGTCTTCAAAATCGAACAAGGGGACCCGAATGGTTCAAGACCACTCAAGTTGGGCTTTCTCCCATGCATAAGCTCATAACACGTTTTACCAAGTCTTTTAACAGTTAAGACTCTATTCAGAATATAACAGGCTGTAGAAACCGCTTCAGCCCAAAACACCACAGGAAGCTTCGAATCAGCCAGCATAGTTCTGGCTCCTTCAATTAATGTTCTATTCTTCCTTTCAGCCACTCCATTCTGTTGCGGTGTATACGGAGCGCTGTATTGGTGTTCAATACCTCTCTGAAGGCAGAAGATCTCCATCTCAAAATTCTTGAACTCCGTTCCATTGTCACTCCTGATGAACTTAACCCTTTTATCCATAACGTTCTCAACTTTGGTAATCAAATTCTTCACCATCTGAGCCGTTTCGTCTTTTGATTTCAGGAAATACACCCACGAATATCGTGAGTAGTCATCAGTGATCACCAAGCAATAAGAAGTTCCTCCTAGACTTTTTGCATTCACGGGACCGAAGAGATCCATGTGAAGCAACTCCAGAGTACTGGCAATTGAATTGACTTTCTTGGTGAGATGGGATTTCTTGTGCTGCTTTCCCTTCTTGCACGCTATACATTTATCTTCAAAATTGAAATTCTTCAAGGGAACGCCCAGCACAAGTCCATTCCTGACAATGTGGTTCATCTTCCGAAGATGAATGTGCCCCATTCTCCTATGCCACAATTCGGACTCTGATTCACTCGCTTTTGTCATAAGGCATGATTCTGCCGTTGCCATTTCAGTTGATCTCATATCCATAATATATTTATTTCTTTCACGTGGAGCCTTCATCACAATCCACTCCTCTGGTATCTGAAAAACAGGTTTCAACACGATCGCCTCATTCTTTGTAAAGTGAACGGTGTACTCCTTATCACAGATCTGCGACACACTCAGCAGATTGTGCTTCAATTCTTCTACAAAGTTAACCTTCTCCAAAGTCATCTTTCCGTTTGACACCGTTCCCATTCCAGTAATCTTGCCACCACTTTCACCGGCAAAGCTCACTCTCCCTCCTTGAACAGGTTTCAAATCGTGTAACAAGTATTTGTGACCCGTCATGTGCCGGGAACAGCCGCTATCTACAACCCAAAGATTGTTGGCAGCCCTGTTCAACTGTTCCTGCACAATAAAGCAAAAGATTAGAATTTAGGGACCCAAGACCAATTGGTCTTGGATCTATACATCCCAAACTTTGGCTTTCCAAAGTTAGTATCTCGAAAATTCCTGTAAGCCCTATTAGGAAACCTCCTTGAAGATTGATTGTGAGGCCTACCAAACCTTTGTGAATTGAAAGAATTATAGCTTGTGGTTTGGTTATAAGCAGTGTAAAACTGAGATTTGTTTCTATGAAAACCTGAATTAGTCACATTTTTGTATTTTAAATGGTTTTCATTTTTAGCAGTATGATAATTACCATTAGGCTTATTCTCAGTTTTAGTAGGTCTTACTCCTCTGAATCGCTGCTTCAGAGGGCAATCTGCAACTAGGTGCCCTAATTGATTACACCTAAAACAACACATATGTTCAACCTTTTTATCAACAGGTGTTTTAGATGTCGAGGGTACATTACCGCCCGTTCGTCTCACATATGGTGGGACGTACGGGTTTAGTGGAGTACTCCTTTTATTTGTTTTATCTTTTTCTCCACTCTTGGGTAACACAACCTCCTCTTTTGCCTTACCAGACTCGGATGACTTATCCGAATCTGATGAGACTGGACTTTGATCAGAAATTTCAACACTTGAAACAGGCGAACTTGTTTCGCCTCTACTAACATTTGGTTCTTTAACAGTTACTTTAATTGGCACTGTCTGAGCTACCTCAAAATCAACAGATTTCTGAACACTAGGGTTAAAAGTGTAACTGTGATTATAAGGTGGTGGAACCTCATGATAACCAATTCCTCCTCTCTCAGCAGAGGAACCTTGATCACTAACAAGGTGATCAAGAATAGCAGAAGAATTTCTGAACTGCTCCAGTTTTCGATTTAGTTCCACCACTTTCACCTGGTGGTCAGCAATCTGTTTTTCTCTCTTAGCAATTAGTTTGGTCTTTTCTTCCAAAACTTCATAACTTAAATCAATCACTTCAATATTTTCAGCAAGTTTTGTTTTTAAACTTTTAACATCTTTTTCACAAGCTTTTATTTTAATTTTATAATTATTTTCTCTTGATTTAATAAAGTGATGATCTTCTTTTAAGGTTTTAAATTCAGCATCCAAGCTAACATACTGATCAGTTATGGTTGCTAGTTGCTCAGACAAGTTCTCACATTTAGAGCATATAAGTTTAGAACATACCTCGGAGAGCTGGTCATTGACATCTGCCATAAGAGCTTTTTCTTCTTTGGTAACCTTCTTACTTTCTTCAGTTTCTACCTTTGCCAAATTTGCCTGCTCAAAAGTTTCTTTAGAAAGCAGGTTCCAGTTGTATTCACCATCTTCTCTAGACATCATGGCACTATAATCTTTTCTACCCTCACTTTGCTGTGGAGACCTACCCTGACTTCGTTCCACACGCTCATTCCTGCATTCTTTTGCAAAGTGACCGTTTTGCTGACAATTGTAGCATCTCACCTTTGCCTTGTCAAACCCCGGCTTTCCACCGACAAACTTTCTTCCCGTCTTTCTCATAAACCTCTTTACTCTTCTCACGATCTTGGCCATTTGCCATTGTAAATCCATTTCTTCCATATCGTCAGCATCAATCTGATCGTAATCTTCATCCAACATAGCTGGATCAACAACCTTCCCTTGAATATAGTTCTCATTGGAAGCAATAAAAGAAGCATAGAGACCAAACTGCTCTTCAGCAGACTTGACACTCATAGGCATCTTGGAGTAGTTGTTGCTGGGAACACTTGAAGAGCAACTACTCTTGCTTACCTGGGATTGAGAACCACTCGATCCAGCTGCTACATAGCAAACATCACCATTTGTGTTGACTGACACATGACCCTCATGTGCTGAGTTTGCGCCCGACTCTCCCTTCGAGTAGTAGGCAGCCGATTCAGTCTTCGATCCTGAGCTAGTGTTGACTTTAGCTCCATACATACCTGGATCTTGAACCTGATCCATAGGTGTCTCTTTTCTGACCATGTTAAGCTCAAAGGTTCTGAGCTTGTTGACTGCCGTTTCTAGATCATATGTGGGAAAGTCTTTGTCTTCCCTCATCAGCACAGTGTACATCTCCCATTTTGGTGGGAGAGCATCTAGAAGTTTCTCAACTATTTCTTCTTCTCGGTAGGAAATGGAATAGTTGCTCAATTCAGTCATCAGATGGTAGTATCGAGTGATAATATCATCTAAAGATTCATTCTTCAAATACTTGAAGACTGAAAACTGGGTTTTGAGCAATTTTATTTTTGAAGCGCGGATTCCTACATTCCCTTCAAATCTGCTCTCAAGAGCTTCCCAAAGCTCTCTTGCTGATGTGTACTTTCTAAACGTATGAAGGATCTCTTGTGGAAGAGCCATAGTAATAGCAGCATGAGCCTTGCTCTCAGCCTCATACATCTTTTTCTCTTCTTCTTCCATTTTACTATACTTCTTGATTTGGTCACGACCTTCATACTCCATAATTAGTGGAATATAACCATCCTGGATGCATACCCACATCTTCGCATCCTGGTATTTGACATATTGTATGAACCGATCCTTCCATGCAACGAAATCGGTTCCCTTCAGCAATCTTGGGGCCTTGGTAGCTGACCCTGCTTCAACTTCCATCTTCACTAACTCAGAGATGTTGATTGACGACATCTTTCCCGAAAAGTAAGAAACCTGAAAAATTAAGAAATTTTTTTTTTTTTTTTTTAAAGTACTGTAGGCGAAGTTACGGATAACTTCGCTTGAAATAGGCGAAGTTGTAGAGAACTTCGCTGAAGAACTTCGCTGATAACACTGCTGATTAACTTCGCTGATTCTTAACTTCGCCTGAGGTAAGCGAACTTAAGAGGTAGGCGAAGTTGTAGAGAACTTCGCTTGAGTAAGGCGAACTTGAGAAGGTAGGCGAAGTTGTGGATAACTTCGCTTAACCTTATATCTTCGCCGAAACCCTACGCACAGTGACGGCAACTTCGCCTGATGAACACGAAGTTTCTGCAGATCTGTAAATCGGATTTTAACGAGGTTTTTGACGGTGTAAAGGCTTGAACACGATGGTAGGAGGTAAGAATGATCAAAAACTCAGAAAACACGTCCCGCGAATAGTCGAAACGGGACGATTTCTACACCCGCGTGAATATCCCGAACCACACAATCGAGCAAATGCTCTGATACCAATTGTAGGTTCCCTGGACGGATCACACGAGATATCCCGGTCTACTCAGGTGCGGAATCCCTGCGTAGATCGTTACGAGCGTAGAAAGCAAACCAAACAAACACACACGAACAAATCGAAACACGTTATATATTAATAACCGAACTCACGTGATATGAATCACTGATACAGACTCTCGTCAACTCGATCGACTCAAACGACTAACTTGAACAACCCTAAATCAAGCCGTAAACTGTATTATAAATACACGACAACTTCGCCTGATATGTTCAGGAGAAGTTGTCCATAACTTCGCTTGTTCAACAAGTTCGCCTAGGCGAACTTGTTAACAACTGCGCTTAAACAAAAACATAAATAACATTACAGACTCGATTACAGACACTAGACTATGAACTACTGACATTTATGCACCAACACCCAGCTCAACCAGTATTGGGCAGAGATCGCCGACGGGGCCCACTCTAGTGCTGTTGTGGAGTCGTCTATCAGGGACCCCGTCCATCGCTACATCCACAGGATCATTGCCTCTACTCTCATGGGCTGAAATTCGGGGCATGAGAAGTGCAGCAACTTAGATCTGTTGTGTTTATATTCTATCATTGGAAGCCGACCGCCAATGTGGCGATGCTCTTGCTCACGTCATTTGCACGGGGTCGCAGTTTACAGGGATCCTCGGAACGCTTAGCCTTAGGGCCTTATATTACGAGGATCGCCAAGCGAATTCGTGTATTCGAGCGTTATCCGGTCAGATATTTTACGGTGGAGCCAGCTACAGGCGTTTTCTGACTACAGGAGGCCCGTCGGGCCGGGATCGTTGAGGAGCATGATCCACTAGAGTTAGTCCCGATCCGACAGTGTGCGCAGGCGCCACCACCAGAGGGATCGAAGGCTGAAGTTTCTCTACAGAGAGGTATTCCGACACGTCGGCAGTGTGTTCCGACTCCACACATCATGCTACCTCAGCAGCAATATCCACTCTGACAGCCACCGCCCTCTTCATCACGCCAGCCGCAGCAACCCATCGCATTGGCTGTGATTTATCAGCAGCAGCATCCGATTTTGGAGGCGGTTCTGGAACATCGAGAGGAGACGCGGCCCATCTGGCCTGCCATGATGATTACTTTTGTTTATTATTTGTTGCTTCACAAGTACCACTCCCACAGTCATTGATCATTACAGTGGAGCAGCCAGTGGATCCGCAGGACGAGGCAGCTGATGATCCACCAGCACAATAGCTTTTTGGTTACCTTTTTCACTTTATTTTGTTTTTATTAGTATCATGGTCTGTATTATATTATATTTTGGGGAATCATGTATGGGCAACTGGTTGGGCGTATATGTTTATATATCTTTCGATTGCTGCTGTGTTTGATTTATTTGTATATTTTGTTGTGATCGAACTTTTGGGTGTAGTTCGCTATAAGCCCTCACGAGACCCCACTCGTCCTCCCTGGCTACCGGGAGGTTTACAGGGCTTGTTGCATACGCTAAATGCAATCGTGATTCCTACGAAAGTGAGTTAGGTATTTTAATGTTTTTAACTAATTTAACAGAATTTATTATGAAACGACTTAATTTGGCTCGGTAATTGTTTTAATAAAATTAACAAATATTCAATTTCATAACTCTTAAAAGACCCATGTCTTACACTAGTGAGAATCTTGCTTCTACACATCTTGAGATTTTGCAGGTTTGATTGTCAGTTTGGTAATTGGATGAGACGAGAGTATACGAGTGTTTATGAGAGTTCACTAGCCGACTGGTCCTTCTCTAGTCCCGTTGATATCAGGTGATTTCAGTTTCATAATCTATTTTGTTTTTATTACTTTAAACGTTAAAAGTGTAATTGTATAATTGTTAGTTGAACCGCCATATTTGAACCCCGAATTTTAAAATTGCTTAATAGGCAAAAGCCAAATTTCAACCCCGTCCCTCAAATGTTCATTAATCGTTTTATTTATTTTAACTTTGAGGACAATGTTAAGTATTCTTACATTTAGGACAATGTAAACCTCAAGTGCGGGGATGGGGGAAATTTGAAAATTTTTAGCACGATAGTACCTCGAAGAGTGTTCAGAAACCAAAGTTGTTAACTGTTAATTATTGCCATTAATGCCAAGTCATGGGTTTCTGGTCATGGTTGGTTTGTCAGCTTCTCATTAGTCTTACTCACAAATGTTTTTATAACGAGAAGTTGAAAATGGGGTCGTTTAGGAGGGGATAACGAGTCATGGGGACAGGTACACATGTTTATATCGTCAACCCAATTCCTCCAGTACGTGTGTGAGTACACTCAAATATATATAATACACATATAATATATAGTACACACATGTCATTCGAGTGCTTTCATTGATGTTCATGGATTACGGGATCGTAGTTGGCAAAATGCAAAAATGATAGAGGCAATTAGGTTAAGCCTCGTCTGGATGAGTGTGAGTGTGGGTACTGGGGGGTTGGGACCTCATACATTATACATATGAGGATGGTTAATATGAGGGGAGGGGGGTTGGGTCCCTTAGAAAACATTTCTTGGACTTATTTTTCATTTGTTTAACCCCGACATTATGTTAGGAGACGATCCGGATTACTAGGTTTATTTGTAATTGTAACTGTATGAGTGATACTGAGAGCAGAGTGATATTGTCACATCTTTTGCTAGTCCATATATTAAAACCGAGAGGAGAGATGTTATATTACGAGGGGTATGAGCATGTGTGCCTTAACCGGAAACAAAGTACACTTGTCTGGGCAGCTCTATTGTTTTTTTATTATAGCACTTAACCGTATTTGTGAGATGTCAATCAAAAAACAGTGTCAGTCTGGGAAACTGGGTATGAACTTAAACCTTACTAGTATTAATGGCGATAATCTACATACCTATGATGGAGGTTGATATTTGCTTTAGAGTTTTGCTTAAGGGCAAGCAAAAGATAAGTGTGGGGATGTGATGGTCGGTTAATTTGTATATGTTTTAGTTTGCTTATTATTCAGTTTTAATCGTTTATCCTAGAACTTTCGATACCTCATACATGTATTATTGGTTTTCAGGTCACAGATGTTAAAGTACTCAGTTTGGACCTGTTGTGACATGGTATAAAGTCCCGGGATATCCAGCACGCAAAACGAGGATTTTTATAGAAGTTTGCTGGTAACAAGACCCATCGCGGTACGCGATGGGCTTGCTGAGGACCCATCGCGTACCGCGATGGGTGGTTAAATAATGTTGACTTTTGGTCCATCGCGGTACGCGATGGACCAGTGAAGACCCCATCTCGTACCGCGATGGGGGGTGCAGACGGGAAAATTAGGTTATATCATATTATTCATCAACAAAGAACTCTAACTCCGTTTTGACGACCAAGAGGCGATTCCAGCAGTCCATAGAGTTGATTTTCACCATCATAGCTTGTGCCAAGACCCTACATATGATTCATATCATCCATATCGAAGATTCAATGATGTCAAGGCTCGGCTAATATCCTAGAATCGCACCCGGGATGTATAGTTTGTTATCTTTACAGTTTTTCTTATGTGATTAAGAACACTTGTGTATAATTATTGATGATTGATATATGATTATTGATGTTTGGTATTTCTGTGTGTTCGGTCGGTTTAGGTTTACGTTGGTCTGAACGATCTGTTACCAGTTGCTAGATAATTAATCATATGTTTGGTTAGATTGAATACGATAAAACATACGATTGCCCTTAACTGAGTCACACTGACAAGGACTGTTTGATAACCAGTGCCGTGTGTAAAGTGATTGTTGATGCCTAAGGTTTTGTCTGATTGATCAGTTTTCAGTTAATCGTTAATAATTAATCTGTTAGGTTGCATAAGATAACTGTTGGTTGCTTACTTGAATTCCCGGGTGTGATTTGCTTTGTTAACCGCTTAAAACTTGTTTACTTGTTCGTTGCTTAGTTCTTTAAATTCACTTAAATTGCTTGTGTGATTAGCACTAAACATTAGTTATTTCATAATATTAAATCTGTACACGAATTGCATTGACCACATACTCCTTGTGATACAATACCCTACTTGCTCTAACTATTTAGTTTATATTAGGTTTTTGATTGACTTGAACGACGGTCATCAAATGTCTAAAGCTAGATCGTTGATCTAGTATTTATAAAAGGTTATTCTCGCACTAAAGATCTGAGGTAACAAGAAACATTTATCACTGAGACACACTGATCATAACAAAGGTGAATACGTCTAAACTCTCTACAACTTATTAGATCAATCATTAAATTGTTTACATGTGATTTTGTATCCCTAAAACGTTATAAACAAAGGTAATCGCTGGCCCTCAGGCTATCGTATACGTTTGTCTGAATCCTACATATGTGGTTAAACAGTGGGCACACCGCACCACGCCTAATAATGCCTCCGCCATGTTGGGACAGACTTTGTAATGTCAGAGTGAGGATTATCTTGTGTATATTGGTAGTAGCTAAGTAATCTCGAACACTGCAGTTTTTGCTAAGCGGTTTCGAGTTGAGCTGAAGTTTGTAATTGTTATTCAAACTTCAGAACTTGATTATTTCCTAAGCCACGTTGGGTCGAGACCTAAGTTATGTCTTGAGGGGATAATTAAGTATAAATTTTGTGTCAACGTGTTCACCAGCATGCGTTGCTGTCGTATTTTATAATTGTTTTACAGGTAATCATGAATAGGTGTTTGGAGATGAATAATACCGATTAGACGATCTGATGCCTTAGATGACACTTTTAACATTAAAATAATGTACATTATGGTTTTCATGTTCAAGCACTTTTGTAACAACTAACGGGTGTTTAAATCCCGTTTTTTGAAATATATTAATATTTTAATCAAGTCTTTCGCTTTATAACTTTAAAATCTAATATATTTACAAAACTTGTAACAATATTGGTCACACTTCTAAGCTCTAAGTTGGGGTGTGACATTTATACACCTCAGTCGAACCGAAATAAAAAAGTTCGTAGAACCTAACAACTAACGAAATATATAATATAAATTTTTTAAATGTCATTAACATTATAACAATGATATAGAAAAAATATAGTACTCAAATCAAATGCATTTATAGATAACGGTTAACCGATAATTCATGAAACTCTGCTAGTATTTGTTAACAAATGGATTTTGGATTGGACCTAATAACCTAAACTTTACCAAATGGATTAGAAATAAAATAAAATTTTGGCCTGATATTTTAAGATGTTCAAAATCTAATTTATTATATACGGTTTATTTTTTTAATATATATATATATATATATATATATATATATATATATTGTCCTCCAAAAAAAAGTGTCTCGGCCTATGGCGCGACTCGTGCACCTCAAGAACCGGCCATGTTTATTGTTTATGTGGGGGCGTCATGCATTTTTTAGTTAGTCCACATCATTACCAGTTGCCGCTCTAAAATCAAAATTAATTGATGGCAGATCCATTCGCTTGTTCCGTAATTTTCTAATCAATGGAACTAGATAAAAAGTTTACTACAAATGTTACTCAAATTGTTGAACATAAATATAACACATAAATTTTTTTACCGGTGTCAGGGGCCAACAATCAGTTAACCACGCCTCACAACTCATAAGCTACATTATTATCTACTATTATAATAAATAAAAATGATGGTTCAACCATATATTCCTTAATTAGCCTAATATTTTGCCAAGTGTCACCCTATCTTTTCATTTTGAATTCTTAATTATTTTATTAATATAAATCATTTAAAACATTCCATAACTTATCTTTTTATCCCTATCACATCAAAAAACCAAAATTATAACATGTTTTTTCCCATAATATTTAATTTTTAATAAATGAAAATGGCTTTTAATGATTTCTCTCTTCAATATTTGTTTTAAAATTTGAATATAACATTCCATTGTTTTTTACAATTTAATGATTTATACAAAATAATAGTCTTAATAATTTAAGATTAAAAAGTGAACGCATTAAATTTATACTTAATCTTATTGTTAAATTAAACTATAAACTACATTTAAATTTTTTATTTTTAAAAACCATTCATAATTTTTAAAATCTTTCACTTTCCGACTATAATTATAACTTCTATTATATTTCAAAAAAAAATTAAAATAATAACATGGTTAAAAGTTTAGAAACTAATTTTTATATAATATTACTATCCTATGTGTTTTATTAACATTTGTTTATTTCACATAAAAAACAAATGTTTAAATGTTACAAGTTTTGGACAACCATTCAACAACGGTAATATTCATTGTCGGTCATGCAACATGCTCATAGCGCATCAAATTTATATAAATACCTTTAAGGAAAATACAAGTGAATATAACCAAAATATCTTACAGTCGATGTTATCCAAAACCTATATTTGTTTCATATTGTTTGAGATGTTTTATTATTTTGAAATAGTGAAGTGGCTTTTTATATTTAAGATAACGTTTTTTATGTTTTAAAGTACTTTTTCAGTTTTTGTGGATTAGTATTCTTTTAAACTCTTAGTATCCGGTGTTTTGATTATATATATATATATATTGAATGTTAAACATAAATGTTAGTTTATATTGCTTTTATAAGAATATATATATATTTAAACTTTGAGTACAGTATATTTAGGTATTTGTATGAGTTGTATCATTTTTTTGAAACACCATTATTGTTAAAAATATAAATCCTTATATCTAATTAATATTAGTATTAAATGATATATGTTTGTAGTAATAATCGTGTTATTAGTAAGAAAAGTTGATTAAATAATTTTTAAACATTATATACAAGGAAAGCTTTTAGAGATTTATGTTGCACTTTTCGAGATTAATACTAGGAGTGTGTGCGTGGTACAATTCGATGTGGTTTTTGGCAAAAATCAAACCGAAAAGAAAAACTTCGGTTTTTGGAATTTTTGAAATCGTTCGGTTTTGGTTTTTTTGGTATAGTTTCAGTTTGGTTTCAGTTTTCGCCATTTGAGCTTGAAAATTTTAGGCCTTAAAAAAGGTTGACAAAAAATAATGTATTTAGGTATAAATAATTTTGTTAATTATAAAATAATAGACTATTATACATTTGATCAAAAATATTTGAGTTACATATTTATTAAATTTTAATAAATTACTTAATATAAAATATAAAAAAACAAAAATTTTGGAATTAGGTTCGGTTCAGGTTTTTCGATTTTTTACATGCAAAACCAAAACCAAACCGTGAGTGCGGTTTTTACAAAAAATTTCTTTTTTTTCGGTTTTCATTTCGGTTCGGTTTAGGTTTTTGGTTTTTGACATTTGTAACATCCTAAAATTTTTAATGTTGAATAAAGAAAGTTTCGTTTAGTGATTTCGCATTATTAATTAATTAATATCGAGTAAGGAGCGGATCATGGACTTAGATTAATTGAGATGGGTTAAATGAAAATGGGCCTTAGTTCCATGGGCTTTAAGGGATATAAATATCCCCTAAACCCTAAACCATCATTCATTTCCATCTTATTCTCTAACACACTCCAAAACACACACACACCACACACCGCCATACAGCCGGCGGCCGAGGGAGAGGAACGAACAAGATCCGAGAGAGAGTGAACGATTAGTTGTGATTAAACAAGTTAAACGAGATCCAAACGAGCACAAAAAGGTATGTTCTTGACCTTTAAAGTTTAAAGATCTAAGCTTTATAGTATATACGGGGTATATATACGACCGAAAACGGTTAGGGAACGTAGTGGGTGATGTCGAACCATAACAAGGGTGTTAAAATCGCCAAAATGCTTGATGAAAACCAAACCCGTGGCTGAACTGGGCAACTTCGCTTTCAAAACGATAACTTCGCCTTCAAAACGATAACTTCGCCTTCAAAGCTTAACTTCGCCTTCAAGGCTTAACTTCGCTTACGGCCAAGTTAGCCTAACTGGTAACTTCGCCTGAGGCTAAGTTCGCCTAAGGTTTAACTTCGCCTGAGGCTAAGTTCGTCTAAGGTTTAACTTCGCCTGAGGCTAAGTTCGCCTAAGGTTTAACTTCGCCTAAAGTTAAGTTCGCTTAGAAAATAAATTAAAAACCAAATGGAAAATGTGTTAAGACAGTTAATGTAAATAAAATTTTTCCAAGCTGACCTGGCAGCTCGATCCCAGCCAGGGGCTTTGCCCCTTGGACCCTGCTAGGGGCTGCCGCCCCTAGACCCCGCTGCCAGGGGCGCTACCCCCGGACCCCCGTTCGTTGTGGGTACTAGTTAAGACTAGAAAGATGATATGAGTAGTGATAGTTAATTGATACGTATACTTGTTATACAGTCAGCCGTGCACAACTGAAGAAAGGGATTACGATTAACGGTGAACGTAACCGCATTCAGGTGAGTTTCTAGCCCCACTTCTGTGTTATGTTTTCGGGGCTGTGTGCATACTCGATATGTTTATTAATACACTTATCCTAAGTGATAAGTGTATGCCTTATATGAATGATGTGAAATGTATGAATGATTGCTTGTCAGTACGTGAACGATCTTCGGATATTGCACGTACTGTCAGGTTGTAGTGTTACGTATAAGGTAAGTATAATGTATTTGCTCATATGTATGAATGCGACAAAGTTAATAAATAAAGGAAAGGCATGGTTGTATGGTAACGAAGAGGGACCAGACCCTAATAATATATGTGATGTTAGGGACCAGACCCTTTTAATATCTGTGATGTTAGGGACCAGACCCTTATAATATCTGTGATGTTAGGGACCAGACCCTTATAATATCTGTGAGGTTATAGGGCGAAAGGCTCTTTAAAACGTATGATTATGTATGTAAAGAAAGTATGAAAGTAAGAATGAAACTATATGCACTTATGTGTGTATCAAAGAAAGTTAAGAGGTTAAGTATGAAATGTAAGAAGGTATTGTATGATTATGTGATTAACTAGAACTCACTCAGCGTAGCTGACTTTTAGTATGCACGCATGTGAGTAGGATGAGGCAGCTCGCTTGAGGAGACACGTGGCACCGAATAAGAGGCTGGCATCGGAAGACTCAAGACGTTTAAGTTTAATGTTTCGTTTATTTTGAAAGACAAAATGATGTTTTAAGACAAGACGTGTTTTGTTATGAAATGTTTTATGAAAGCTTTTATATTCCGCGAATGTTTTAATTAACTCTGATATTTAGAACTGCGTTTATGAGTAAATCCAACACGAAAGTAGGGCTACCGGTAACGGGGCCTTACAACATTTGAGCTTGAAAATTTTAGGCCTTAAAAAGTTGGCAAAAAAAAATAAATTTAGGTATAAATAATTTTGTTAATTGTAAAATAATAGACTATCATACATTTGATCGAAAATATTGGAGTTAAATATTTATTAAATTCTAATAAATGACTTAATATAAAATATAAAAAAACAAATGTTTAGGAATTCGGTTTAGTTTGGGTTTTTCGGTTTTTTTACATACAAAACCAAAACCGAACTGTGAGTGCGGTTTTTACAAAAAACATTAAACAAACCGTCATTTTTTGTTTGGTTTGGATTATTAGGTTTCGGATCGTGTTTTTTTTTTGTTTCTTGCACACCCCTAATTAATACTAGAGATGGAGTCAATCTTCTAATATTCAATGAAGAGGGTAACTACAAAAATGTTATATATGAAGAAATTTTTAGAGATTAATGAAAATTTACCATCTAATTTTCTTTTCTTTTTTTATTTTATGAAAATTTTATTTTATTTAACGTTGTAATACATATCCATATTCATTCATCTAATACCAAATTAGTATAAGTATTTCACGTTGTGTTATTCTTTTGTTAATATAGTTTATCCGACCCGTGTATACACGGGTATTTAACCTAGTTATTATATATAACAAATAGAAAGTTTGGTGCCGCAAGTGCTTTATTGGGCCACTTAGCGGCACCGAACTGGTTCACAAGGTTAGTTTTTGTTTCTTTAGTACAGTTATCGTAACGAATGTATGAAAACTGAACGGACGACAATTTTTTTTGTGTTTTTTCTGTTTTAGTTTCGGGATCGACAACGATTGCCGTTTGCCAATGCTCGTGTTTTACCGATCGACGTACCCTATTGGTCCACCTCAACTTTTAAACTTTTTGTTTTATACTTGGTTTTAATTTCGGTACAATAACACATGTTACCGAAACCGATCAAATTCGCATCGAATTACTGTCTCAATGCTTGGGCCGACAACACTTGGGTCTTACCACGGTCCAAGGTTTACTAACCTGCCCGGCACAACGCGCCGGGTAAATAACTAGTTTAAAACAATCAAGCCGTAGTAGAACTAATAACCTTATTTATTTTTATTGAGAAACACAAACACAATACAATACATTTTTTAGAAATACTCAAACCTATCCATCTAAGTATTTTGTAATACTTGATGCCATTTTAGCAAACCAAAAACACAACATATTTAAAGTTCTTTAATATAAAAAAGGGCGACTTAGCGGTCAACTGTTGTTCACAACTGATGTGAAAACAGATGTTTGACTCTTCTTATATCACCTCTTCTTTCACACTAATAACACCCAAAACCATATAAATAAATATTACTCAATATGCAACCATTTTAATTGTAGTTCACCAAAGATCTATATGTTGCACCAGGCGTCCATCCACTAGGAATCACATTTTTAGCCACGAGAACTTGCTCGGAATATTGCGATATCAGTCGTAACGAAAATGGCGGGTGTAGCTCCCTCCCGGGATCCACTTTCCAAACCGCACCCCACGATTGCACCATTTTCAACCATTTGCCACTGTTTTGTTCTTTCAAACTCACCCCAGCTAAGTCCCCGTCCCCTTCTTCGAACTCGATAACCACTGCAAAGTAGTTAGGGTTCGAACCCTGGTCTACGTGGAACACTAGGTTTGTGTGTGAATAATCACATTTGACCCTATAGAACAACATTAAATAAATGCTGGTAAATTTTCATAGTGAACATTATTATTAAAAACTATCAATGGTTTTTAAAAGGGTAGTAAAGTAATAATTACCGCGCAAATCGGATTTGTAAAATTCCCGCGTCACGTAAATGTTTTTCTTGGCCTGGTTTTGCCATGGCACCGAACGCCGTCCCGCTAAGATCAAAATGTGCATGATCCGAGGCGCATGGACCTCCCGGGCAAAAATCGGTGATGACAACCCGAGCTGGCTTGCGCGAGCATGATGGGTGTCTAGTGCATTTCACCTACGATGATATGATACAACTAAAGCAAGTAAATAAACACGTTTCAAGTGATAATAAAAATATATTAAAAAAATTGTAAAGTGTGGGGTCCACTAGGGTACCTCATAACAAGCCCCACATTCTTTTCCTGCGTTGTAAAGCGATGGACCTATTCCTGTTACCATGGAAGAAAATGGTGCTTGTGACACTGAATTTCCATACCCACATGAACCTCCTGCATTGTTGTTACAAAATTAATCTTGCATTAAAATTTTATTAAGGGTACATATGAAAAGTAAGATTTTTTTTTATCTAAATTACGACGTCGAATTCCTTGATATTAAATTCATGTTTATTGTGCGGTATGCTTACCATCACTTCCAGCACCATCGGGACTGCCATACCAGGTGGCGACAGCCGAGGACCAGTGGGTGGCGACAGTCGTTAAGTTGAAGTGATTTGGTCTTATCGCGAATGATAATGTGAAAAAGGATAGAAGACAAAAGAAGAGAAGAAGAGAAGAATTGGTAGCCATTGTTACTTGTTGCTATGCCACAAGTGTACCTAATTCTTCTTGCTTGTTTTAGGGGTTCAAAAGTACGGTTTTTATAGAGGATTTTATGAGCATTGTTGCTTTCAAGTCCACGTTTGCCATGTTCAATTTGTCATGTTTGGGTCATATTATTTAAATTGGCGTAACTGTTTTTTTAACTTTATAAATAAAGTTGCCACTAGAAAGAACATGAGCAACTAGTCATTTTTTTGTTTTTTCTTGAGAGAAGGAAAATGAGAAAAATACCATTTATTTCTTGAGCAAACTTGTTTATCCAATTTATTTTTGAAATTTGAAGAAAGAGTACATCCAATCAAATTACAAAATGAGACATACGTCTCAAGGATTATGAAGTTTTGTACAATTGTACATATGACAAAGAAGCTTTGAATTTATGTGTAAATCGGTACGGAATTTTGAAGTTATTGTTGTATCAATGGGTAGGTTTACACCACTAAAGTTACATGAAACTAAATTTTAGATTTTGAATTGCATTTTTTTATTGAGAATTGGTTATAAATAATTATAACTATATCATATTGGTAAATAACAGTTCTAATTTAGCATTAGGCTCGTGACAATCACAACTAAAGATGTATTTTTAGTTGATTTTAAGTCGACACCATCTACTCCAAAGTTGATACTTAACCATTCGCGAGGTGATTATCCAAACTTATCAGTTATAAAAATTTAGAGACCAGATTATCGGTTATAGGTGTGATTTTATTTGTAATACAACCAAATGTACCCCCATCCCTAACAACCATCACAAATGTTTTGAGGTTTTGGGTTAGTCGGTTCAAAAGATGAACAAACCCATTTTCATGCCATCACTAATACAAAAACCTCTATTAACGCCGGTTATAAAAATGTTTTAAAACGGTATGAAGGTCAACCGTTGAATAAGATGTAATCTACCATTCTAAAAAGAACAATTTTCTAAACCCATTGTAATAAGAAGAAACTAGCGTTGTTTATTGAACTTATTGATAACTAGCGTTGTTAAAATGTTGAGGTTTCCTCCATAACTGAATATTGTTGTAAATAAGAAGAAACTAACGTTGTTTATTGATCTTATTAAAAAGTAGTGTTGTTTATTGAAAACTAGTGTTGTATAAAGTTTTACGATTATCTCACTGTTGTAGATAAGAAGAAAAGTAGTGTTGTTTATTGAACTTACTGTAAAGTAGCTTTGTTTATTGAACGCTAGCGTTATTTAAAGTTTTGAGGTTCCTCCCACTATTGAATAATATAATAAATAACGTTGTTTATTGAAAACTAACGTTGTGTAAGATATTGAGGTTCCCTCCCACCTATGCATAGTGTTTTAATTTTCCTCATTTGAAAATTTTCATTAGTTTTATCTTCCCTCTTTAACCTCTAAATATGGCTTTCTCAAATACACTATCTTTTTCAATTTACTCTTCAAATTCCATACGCGTTTATCGAAATTTATTTAAAATGAGGTATACTTCGTTGATTGTATTTATAATACTAGTTAGGGTTTACGACGCTTGATTTTGTTATATTAAAGTTGTAGATCTAAGTTTACTTTATATAAGTTCAGTAAAGATTTGTTTATTCTATGCTTATGTTTACTGATTGGAATATTGCACATGTCTAAGGTCATCGTTATGGTTGATATACATTTATTTATATATGTTTCCCATGATAATTTTATACCGTATTCGATGATTTATGATTCATTTTCTCTTAGAATTGATATATCACTAACTAAATGAAGTTTTGTAGGTCTCTGGTGCGATAAACAATCAAGAAGGAGTTTAAACGAGTTAAAACGAAGAACCAGGACAAATGAGGGTTGAACCGGAATGAACCAGTAGAAGAACCGGACTAGAGGGACTTGGTCGCGTAACGCGACCAGGAGAAGGAACCTCGTCGCGTGACGCGACGGGGATATATTGTGTCGCCACGTAATGCGGCCAAACTCCTTTATCTGGTCGCGTGGCGCGACGAGCACCTTTTTCTGGAAGATTCTGACGTATGGACGGGTTTTTAAAGCCTAAATCACTATTTAAAAATCTTTAACTTAAAACCTAAGGAGAACCTGACACCAGCCGAATTAGAGAGTTTTTGGAGCCATCTTATGAGTCTTGTGGTGATTTTGAAGGCAAGAGAACATCCGGTGAAAAGCTAGACGTTTAAGATCGAAGAATACGGGTTTTATCGCCTTTAATCTTTCTTTCTTCATTGTTTCACCATGTTTTCATTATTATTTGTTTTGTTTGATTTAGACTTTAAGATGCTAGGCTAGACTTCATGTCTACTTAGGTTTGATGAACATGTTTGAGACTTGATTCTTGCTTTGGATAATTGTTTGATTATGGATTTCGTTATTTAATAGTAAAGACTTGGTTTTGTTTTCATGATGCGTATAAGTATTTATTATCTTGATTGATTAGTAACTATTGCTCACATAGATCTTTTATCTTTTGATTGTGTTCTTTAGATTTAGGGTTTATGTTTAAATCATTACTTGGTGTTTTGATTATTGTATTAAATGGGCCCATTAGATCATAGAAGCTTGTTGATAGTTAGTTAGGGTTTTAAATGTTTTGCTAAATTCCAAAAGCTGTAAGGTGAGGAGTTGTTCATGTGTCTTGGTCAATTGCATGCTAGGATAGTAGTGACAATATTCTTGCTTATTGTGTTGATCCATGTTCATGATGTCATGTTAGCTTATCAAGTTATCTAGAGTTTTGTATTTCGTAAGATTGCTTGCTTTAGATACTATTAATTAACCCTAATTGATGACTTTGCGAAAATCAATAATACTAATTGCTTAATAATCTAATAATTGTACTTTGGGATTTCATTTGATTCAGTCAAAGGTCTTTAGGGTTTATTAGATAAATATGTTTAGAAATCAGTTTCCATAATCATGTTATTTGTCCATTGCTTGATGATTGTTGATACATGGGATTTTTACCTAGGTAGTTTCCTTTTCTTATTGGTTTCAATCTTGTGTTTAATTGCTTGTTTCTCGTTTGCTTGTTTATTTACTTTCTTAGTTTAATATTAGTTTAAAATTAGTTTAAAATCCCCCTTTAAAAATTAATAATAAATTGTCGTGTCGTAAATCGAGTCTAATTAGTTATTTAACGTAATTTATAGAGTCCTGTGGGTTCAATATTCCGGACTTACTTAGCTTTAGTACAATTGACCGGTTCACTTGCCGGTGTTTTGTGTAGTTGAGTCTTAGGTCTAGTTTTTATTACTTGTTTAATTTAGTTGATATTTAATTGACTGTTTTTAGCACATCAATGGTGAGCTTGTTGATTGTTTGATGTCTCTGATTTAGTTACGTAGTTACATATCCGTTCCGTGATTAAAGGAAGAAGCTTTTTCTGTAACAATTCACTTTAGGTGTGTATATCGTTCCTTCACTTTTTGAAGTTTTATTCGCTTGGATAATTAATATTAAAGAAAAGAGAGTGGTATATTGTTTTGGGGTTATTTGAGAATGAAAGAAGCATAAAATTAAAGGAAAACATAATGCATACCAAGTTTTTGATAAATAGCTTAAATGAGGATTATATATTGTTACACTATGTAAATGAGATGTTAGTGATCAACATTATTTGTTTTAATATAACTTATAATTCACACTAACTGTTTGATATAATGCTTGAACCAAATCCTAATTTAATAAAGTCGTAATCTCACGTAATCGGCTAAGTGATTCATTTAAAGGTTTCTTTATTTTGATGGATATTCTAATTTTCTTAAGTTTGGTGGAATTGATATGTGTTGTTTTTATTTTTAGATGGACTGAAAATGGACATAGTGTTAGGGATGAACTTTTTTTCCTAAATACCCGTACCCGTACTTTTACCCGTACCTGTACCTTTACGTGTCTATTGGGTACGGTTATGGGTACGCAAATTTACTGATTATAGGTACGGGTACTTTCGGGTATAGGTACGGGTACAAGTACGGGTATTACGGGTAATGGTACCCGTTTAGAATTTGTAGAGACTTTTATTATGTTTCCAACACTTATTTCTTAACTTTCAAGCGATATTTTCAAAACATAATATATAATAGTTGAATAAATTCATTCTCAGTTTATATTGTGTATTCGTATATTTTTATTTCATGTATGTGTATATAATTAAATAACATGTATTAACTGTATCTCTTGTTTTTATATAGAAATTGAGGTACGGGTACTTTTGGGTACAGGTACGGGTATAAGTACGGGTACGGTCCCGATCTCATACCTACATAGTGTTACTAGAAGAAGGGAAGGAAGTAAGGTTTCTTGCTCAAACTGTTGAAGATATACATATGCGATTTTGAAGATTTTAAGGTCGTTATCCTGAAAACATTTTGAACAAATGCAGGGAAGTAGAAATAATATTGTACGCATATTTGGTTAGATTTTATATATAGGTCAAACTAGTTTTGTATAAATGTAAGATGATAAGATGATTTATATATATAAACTGAGGCTTTTGGTTATTACAATGTGTTGGTTACTGGAAATATAAATTTAATTACAAAAAATCAAATGTGTAGAAGCGTTGTTTTTATATAATCAAAGAAGCGTTGCTTTTTAATATAATTTACAACAATCTTACAGTATTTTTTTACTGCAAAGAAGCGTTATTTTTGTATACCATTTTACACTAGTTTTTGAAGCGTTATTTTTGTGTACCATTTTACATCATTTTTAAATGTTGTTTATAGATACCATTTTACACCGGTTTGTAAACCATTTTAAATACATTTTGCAACGCGACGTTTAAAACGGTTTTCAAACCGTTATGTAAACCCCATTTAACCGTTTTAAAATGAACTTTTCTAGACCGATGCTTATAAATATTTACAACAATCAAATCAATAATTTAAAGAGAAGTAAATAACTATTTTATAAAACACAACTCGATTTGAAGTATTAAGGTAAGGGTGGTTTACATTCACTCAAACTATTCATTCAACCAAGGCCTACTTGGCCAAGCTGAACAAACGACCCTGACCACCTTCATAAGTTACTTCGTTAAACATTACTTGCCGCCCTTGCAAGAATTTCATTCTTTGGACTTTCATGACAAAAAGTAAGGATAAATAATATTTTAGTTAAAACGGTCATGCAATTAAAGTATCATATTATATTAAAATGAAATTAAATATCCTCCCATGTTCCTGCCGTTAATGGTGGTTATTGGTCGTTGATTTTAGTCTCAACGTATATGACATTTTGTCCCTTTTATAATCATATCTTTTTGATTATGATATTAATAATTACCTTTTATTGAAAAAAATGTTTTTGATGTGAAATTTGTTTGGATTTCGCGTATACATTCAATTATTTAATTAATAAATCACTGAGAAAGAGATTTCACCCACCGAATCTTTTTTTGCTCACTTCTTTTGAATTAAATATTTATATTTTAAATCTTCATAGATTTATTGTGAGTCGGCAGAAATAATACCCAACCCCTTGCTTTATTAATTAAAAAAAATACTAGTTATAATATGCATTATTTATCAATAATTAAACCAAAATCTATCGACAGAAATGGATTAAATACAAAGTGTAAGAAATGGTGGACCTTGGAGATTAAGTCCAGTCAGTTGGGAATTTTGATGCGTAGATTGTAGAATTACCGGATTTTAAGGGGATTGTTGAATTGGTCACATACATCATGTTTAAAAAATACATAAAATATGATTATTTGGTTTCGTTATATCTAAGCATCTAACTGCTTTAAGCTATAAGTAATAACTATTTTTGATCATTGTGAACAAAAACAAATGGTTGAAAAGTGAATAAAAAAGTATATATCACAATAATACAATTAAAAAAGTAACCAAAATCAAAACGAGGAACAATTGATTGTAAACCAAATCGTTGAAAATCAAACCAAACCAAATCATTATTAACGGTTTGGTTTTAGGGTCCAGGCTTATTGTGTCAAGATGATTAACAACATACTGTAAGAACATAACTAAAAGATGACTGAAATCAAATCGATGAGGAACACGTATAAGAGTTGGGTTGATTCAGATACTATGTAATTGATTTTAAGATAAAAAAAGACAAGTTTAAGTGATTAAGATAGTATTTATTATTTTTTTTACATATTTAGTGTCATATTTTGAATGGTCGAGTCTGCTTTTATATCGGATGGTTTTTAAACCAAACCGTTTATTTAGGTTTGCGGAAAACCAAACCAGCCCGTTTGAAAAAGTGTAAAAAAAATATCGTTCACAGGTGTAAAAAAAATATCCAGAAGGGCAGGCCACACTTAATTTAATATATGGTACCTGAATATTCATTTATCAGTATTTTGATTTATGAAATGGTAGGATTAGTTTTCTATGGTCGTTAGTAATCAATAAACATAGCATATTGTGTGTTTGTGTGAGGGACCTGTAACCAGGCACTAATTGTAATGATTGTTGTGGTTACATACTTACATTAATTCAGTTATGATAGCATGTGTTACATTGGATCATATTATTTGTTTTCTTGTCTTTTCTTTCTGCCTTTTCTTTTTAATTAATGCAGTGAAATGATAACATTATTGATGGAGCATATTGGTTTGCTTTTCCACATCATATAATTTTTGCCCATGGAAGAATTACAACATTCAAACCAGATTATAATGTTATATTAAGGTTTTAACTAAGGTATGATGAACATAATTTAATTTACAAATTATACTTTTATGTAATAATTCAAACCATAAACTTTAAATGTGTTATGTATAAAGAGAAGAAGCAAAGTTTGCATATATTGTTTATTGACCTTGAAAACACACAAAATAGTGTGTAAGAACGAGTCATTTTGGATAGTCTTGAGAATAGAGGGATTCCTAACAGGTTCATAGGTGCTATTAGGGATACGTATGCTAGTTCTAAAACAAGCATTTGATTGCCGGTGGGGGATACAAACTTTTTCCCGCTAGAGGTGAGCCTTCAGCAAGGATTCGTGATGACTCGTTTTTGTTTGCGTTAGTATTAAATGAGTTGTCAAAATCAATCCAGGAGGCACTCTCTTGGTGCATGCTTTTTGCCGATGATATTGTGTTAGTAGCGGAGTGTAAAATGAGGCTGAATGAGACTAGAGGATGGCAAAAAACATTAGAGCACAAATGTTTAAAGATATGCCATTGTAAAACCGAGTACCTTTATTGTAACTTTAGTGGTGTAAGCGTTGCGGGGCCAAATAGTATTGAAGGCGTAGTTGGTCCACATATAATCCGGTTCAAGTATTTATGATTGTTTATCTAGAGTGACAAGGATATTGACAGTCATGTAGTTCATCGTGTTCAGCTGCGAGATTGGTGTAAGTGAAGAGAAGCCTTACGAATGTTGTATGATGATATGGTCTAAAATATACATATTATTATATAAATATCCTACATTTTTCATCTAGATTTAATTTATTATACTCGTTAATGGCTTATATTTAGACTTTATTGGTTTCATGAGACAACAAGCTAGAATTAAATATGTATATTAAAGTTGAAACAGAGAAGTGAAAACATATTACCTAAAGAATTAAAAACTGCCTTATCGTTTATTCTTATTCTTAGTTATATTATATATAATCAGTTTGTTTTCTTTATTTGTAGATATTAAATAATTTAAATGTCAATCCATTTGTATGATTGTTGCTATACGTAATTAATATCAAAACAAAAAGAAAAGATATAACACTAATTATAATGGATAATATTTCATGTCTCACTGTCTCAGGATACAAAATAAACCAAAAGACTATGAGTTTAATAAATAGAGATGGAAGTAGCAAAGAACCATATGAAAAGTTAAAAAAAAGAAGCATGTGAGGCAAAGCATATATGAAAACCGATGCTCAACCAATTAACTGGGCTTTACATGGGTTTTGATAACTAAGACCAGGTGTAGTGGCCAACGTCTTTGTGAAAATGCGGGGGGTACACCGCCCCCTGCGTTATGTTGGTTTTTTTTGTGCGTTGTATCTAAAACGCGGTGAGTGGCACGCAGATCCAAAAAAAAGTCGTTGGTCTTGGAGCCGTTGGCCTTGGAGCCGTTGGGGTTTAAAAAAAATTATATTAATTATATTTATACTATATAAACAAACCAAACTCATATTTTTTAACACATTCCTTCCAATCTATACCAATTTACACAAATATTTATATCTTTTACACTAATATTTCTACCATCATGTTTCCAAACAACAACCAAAATATTCTCGGTTTCGGTCAATATGCCCGTCAAGCCAACCAAAATCCACAACCGAACCAATCTACCGCCCCGACGCCAACCGTACCCGTCCCGCAAATGTATGACCCGCAAATGGCCGCGTACTTTGCACTTCTACAAAACTCTATGCCAAATGCGGTGCCCGGTTTCCAAAACCCAATGACAAACATTTTTGCGGGTTCGGGTTCCCAACCCGCCCTGGAGACCCAACCCGAGGTCGAGTTCGTGCTGGAGACACAACCCGGCCCGGAGACCGTAGGCGGTTCGAGCCAACGCGGACAATCGAAAAAACACGCAAAGAAGCCCGACGGCGAACCTCGGGTTAGAAAGACGGTGATCTAGTGGAGTCCCGACGAGTGTGTACTATGTGCTCGTGCTTGGTACCAGATATCGGAAGATGCCAAATGCGGTAGGTTTTTAAAATGCATATATATTTTTTTAAATTTCTTATAACAAACATTAAACTTGTAACGTTTTTATTTTTTTAGCGAACTATCAAAAAACGGGGGTATTTTGGCACAAAATTATAGAGAGGTTTCACAACCTTGGCGGGGACTCGCGTCGAGAAAAAGATTCGTTACTGTCGAAATGGGGCGACATAAACACCATATGCATGGCTTTCCATACGGTTTTCTCTCGGATGAGTCGAACTAGGAGTAGCGGTGTCTCGGACACGGAAGTCATGGATAACGCGTTGGTTGAGTTTCAACATAAGGTCGGCGGGACCTTCAACTACTTTGGCATTTGGAAAGACCTATTGAGGTTTCACCCAAAATGGGGCTTGGTGTTGGATGCCGAAGCCGAAGCCGACGGTGGCCCGACTAAAAAAAAGTCTAAAACATCGTCTTCGGTTGATCCAGACACGCCCCGTTCCGACGCTCGAAACTTCAACTTAAGCGATAATGACCCCGTGAATACCACCGACATGCCTCGGCCGGGGGGTAGAAGAACCAAAGGCAAAGGAAAGGGGAAAAGGTCCGGTTCGTCGTCGACAACGGGTTCGAATCCCGAATTGGAAAGCCAATTCCAATTAATGAACTCTCGACTCCAAGATTTACACCAACTTGGAACCCAACGAATTCAAGTAAATTTGGACGCCGTCGACCTACTTCGAAGGAATGAGATGGACAAAGACATCGAAATTTTATCAAACGAGCTATCCGAAGACGACCCGATAGTCCAATCTCTAAAAGCCATTCGACGAGCGAAAATTTTAGAAAAATATAAATGAGTTTTAGGTTTATTAGTATTATTTATGTTTTTTTATTTTTAATTTGATGTATTTTTTTTATTTTAGTTTAATGTATTTTTTATTTGGAAGTTTAATGTAATTTTTAATTTTATGTTAATTTATTTAAATGATTTAGTATTTAAAAAAACAAATAAAATTAATAATGACTGGGCGCCACGTGGCGCATAACCCCTAGTAGTGGAGCTTTATGACTACACATGGTCTAATAGTCCAATAAGAGGATTTAGGCTCATAAATTTGAGTGGGGAAGTCGGTGCCATAAGAAGGTCAGATTATATAATGTGAAGGCAATTAATTTTATTAGAGATAGGCTGATTGGGGAAAAGAACCCTACGCAAGGGACGAAAACAAAAAGTCGGACGACCGCTTAATACTATTATTGGAGGTTTTTGAAACGTCACAAGGAAGAGAAAGTTGTTGGTTCGAGCAGAGAACGTTGGAGTTTAACACCTACTCATCCAAACAATATTATTATTCGGTTTGAATTTATTGTTTTCATCATGAATTTATCATTCGAATCTATTTATTTTCTTTTGTTCTTAAGTATGATTGTTGGCTAAACCCTTAGACCGCTTATGCTTATGATATACTTTTGCTGATTTGGATTTTGGTTTGGATTTTATTTACGTTTATGGTTTATGCTTAAGCAAGAAGTTTAATCAATTAGATCTAAGTGTGTTGTTAATCTAAATAACTGTGAGGTGATAGATTATATGATAGGTCTTGGTTGGTTAAGTTTCTAGATTTAGTTCTCTGTAAGAAGTCTGTGTAGGTTTGTTTTATCAGCTTTGTCTATCGAGTCGAGTGAGTTCATTAAACTACCTTTGATTTCCGCGCTGTAAGGTAGAATTTCGTATAAAGGCACTTGTCATAAAATAAATTAGCGATCGTAAGAGAGTTTAATTAAACCGGCCATTTTAATAGCTTATCAGGGTTCCATAGGTGTCTCCTTGAGAAAGGTCGAGGGTCATGTTCAGTTTTCCCTTAAGTGAATAGTTTACGATCTCAGTTCCATAACTTAGCATTTTCCTACAATTTGATAATTGATGCACTAGGGATTCTAGCCTATGTGGTTACTAGTCATTGATTGAATTAAGTCCAAATCCGAAGTTAAATCGTGTCTAGTTTTATTAGTTAGTTTTAATTAGTATAAATTTAGCTTTTTAGTAAAACCCCCCTTTTAAGAATAAATAAAAACTCGTGTCTGTAGTTGAGTCTAATTTAGCTAGTTTACGTAATTAAAAGAGTCTGTGGGTTCGATATCCAGACTTACGTAGCTGTACTAGAGTCGACTGGTTCACTTGCAGTTAGTAGTTTTAGTTCAGTTAAGAGTCTTGAATTATTACTTAATGTCTAGATTAGCATATTTTAGTTAATAAATTATATAACTAATTTTAGCACTTCATCTGACAAAAGGTTTCCTACAACATTAAAAGGAATATTTTATTGGGTACGTGGTAGTTATACCAACTATGTTATATGGAGCTGATTGTTGGGCCATCAAGGTGACTCAATCATGAAAGATAAAGGTAGAAGAGATGAGGATGCTGAGGTGGATGTGTGGACACACAAGAATCGGACGAATAAGAAAATAAGCTTTTTGACATAATGATGTGTTGTAAAACACACTTGTTTTCCGTATATTTTTATCATTTTTTAAGGGCTTAATCGTATAATAAATAATAATTATGGCTTGTTTTAATATGATCTTACAAAGTTTATTATTTAGTGTAGGTGATGAGTTTTAAAAGAGAAAAGGTTCGGTTTTTGAAGATATAGGGGCCTTTATGATCAAGATTAAATACTACAACTCAAGCCCAACCCAAGCCCACAAGTTACAAGCCTTACATGCATATTATATCAAGTTAATTAAAAAAAGAAAAAACCCTAAGCACCTTTAAACTCCCGATCGGACTGTAAGGAACCAAGGAAAAAAAAAACAATAGAATTGGTGTTTTGGTGGTCGGCTGATGTGTGCTTGTTTTTGGGAGACACAAAGTTGATTTATTTGAGTTTGTGGCTATGTTTTGTTCTCACGTGAGCAACAACAAACAACATTTAACAAATTAAATCAAAACCTTAACACCCATTAGAATTTCCGATCGGACAAAAGGTAGCCAAGGAGAAAGGTGTTTTGCAAGCTTGTGGTGTCTAGGAAAGGAAGAAGAAGGTTAAAGACAACTTGGTACAACAGCTAGGGTCATTATACATCAATAATCTCAGCCATATTATTGAGTAATACCTCCATAAACTTTGTGTTTTTGTTCAAGTACCATAACTTGTTTATTTGATCTTTTACTTTGAATTGTTCTTCAAGTAACTTGAAGATTGACTTGTGCTTGATTGAAATTGATTTTTGAATGATTTTAATTATGTTTATATTGAGTCATATGATGTTTACTTTGATATATAGCTGCTGTCCAAAATTAATGCTCGGCTAAATTTGTTAGTTCTACCTAGGTTAGATGATTATTGTTAGGTTTTAGCAAGTAATATGGTTTGTTGATCATCATGGCTTGAATTGTTAATGAAAAGTTTGGTTTAATATTGAATTAGGTTGTGTTTATTGGCTGTGAATTTATTAATTATACTCATTAACCTCTTGCTTTAATTAATTGAATCGGTTTGATTGATTTTTGCTTGTTTAGACTCTTTACTTGGTGTTTAGGGTTTGTTTGCGGGGTGTACAACCGTAGGGTGTACGTGGGTTAGTTAATTGAATATAATCAGCGGGTGAACACCTTCTTAGAGAACGAGAGGTGATAGGAAGTAAAGTCGTCTCATAGCTTTTACTTGTTAGGATTAAGATCGCGCGAGAGCGGGTTTGGTTCTTGTCGGGTTTGGGTTTTTGAGCGATTAGTTGGTCTAGTTTAAGTTAAACTAAATTGTTCCTCTATCCTTGGTTGCGTAGTATTCGTCTCCATTAGGGTAGTGTGTCGGTGAGTCCGAGAGGAGAATCGACATTAGAGCACTTTAAAAGTTCGTTTCCCGGTTTGTTCTTAAAATCAACTAAGTGTAAGTTAGGGTTTTGGTGGTGAGACCGAGAGGTGATCTAGCTTCCTTGAGTGAACCTTAGTTGTGTCATCCATAGGAACCGGTGTCGTGAGTATCTTCAATCCAGTATCTTATTATACCTTCAATATGATTCTTACCTAGGTAGACGTTTTCTCCAACTGCAGTCAAGTTTCCAAGTTTTGTTAAGAATTTAGTTAAGTTAAGTTAAGTCTAGTTAATTAATTTAGTTAAAGTAAGTTAGGTTAAGTAGTTAATTATATTAAAAATCATTTAAATATTCTTAGGTGAGTCTTGGTTAGGGTTAAGTATCATTAACGTTTTCAAGTGTCCTTGTGTTCGATACTCGGACTTCCTTAGTGCTATACTATTAGTGATCGGTACACTTGCCGGTTTTGTGTGGTTTCTTTAGGAGTCTTGTTTAATAAATTTAAAGCTTAGTTGTGAGAACATCATTATACATACATCAAGTTTTTGGCGCCGTTTCCAGGGACACGGTTAGAGGCGTATTGAGAACGAGTCGAGTTAGGACTTACCTTGTTTGCTACTTGTTTTTCTTATTTCCTTTGTTTGTTAGTTTAAAATAGTTTAGCTAATTTAGTCTATTTTGTTTATTTTATTAGTTGTATGCGACGTACTCGATCTCTAGGACCACCAGAAGCCGAAGGATTTCCCGAACCTGAGAGAGAGTTGCGTGAGAGACGTCGTACAAAGCTGTCTTCCAGTTCTTCTTCGTCGTCTGTTGGTAATACATCCTCTTCTCCTATTTTTTTTGAACCCGTCATTAGGGATAAGATCATGGGCGACGCAGCGCCACCGAGGAGGACAGTTGCAGACCGGGCCCGTCCGGTCGACGCTGGCGCGAGATCCAGCATTGCTCCACCAGCCATCGCAGTTCAGACGACTTGGCAGATTCCATTGAACGTTCTGAACACCATTTCCCATTCTGCTCAATTTCACGGGTTGCTCCACGAAAACCTGCATTCTCATCTCACTCGCATCGCACGTATTTGAGACACGTTTCATTTTGCCGGCGTATCCGAAGAAGCCATCAAACTCCGCATCTTTCCGTTCTCACTCGTTGATCAGGCGAGTCTGTGGCTTGAGTCCCTCCCACAGGGAACCATTGCTACTTGGGCCGCCATGCAGACCCAGTTCCTTGAAAAATACGATCCTCCGGCTAAGGCCGCTCGTTTGCGTAACCAGATTCATTCTTTCCAGATGGAGGACATCGAGAGCTTCTACGAGACGTGGGAGAGATTCAAAAATCTACTTGCTTTATGCCCGAACCACGGCCTGCAGGACTGGGCGGTTGTTGAAAAGTTCTATAACGGAGTGACGTACGCGACTCAGAATATGCTTGATACTGCTGCAGGAGGCAACTTATTGACGACAAAGGATACCGATGAGTGCATTGCCTTATTTAATGGTTTAGCCATGAGTGGATACCAGCGACCACCTTCTTAGAGAACCAAAACCATCGACGCCTTATCACGCGGCATACATTCGGTCGACACGACCATTGCGCTTGCGGCACAGGTTGAGGCGTTGGCAAAGATTGTGAAGGACTTGCAGGTGAAGAGTAAGTTGTGCTAGATCTGTAGAGGAGGGCATGATACCGTTCAGTGCCCCGTAGGTTTCCAGGAGGAGGCTGTTGACTTTGTTAATAATCCGAACCGAAATCCAAATTCTTTCAATTCGTATAATTCGGGTTGGAGAGGTAATCAAAATTCCAACTGGAGGAACGGAAATCATTCAGGCTTCCAGCCGCGTCAGTGTCTATTCCAGGATTCCGGTGAGGGAGCGAGTAGTGGGGAGAAGAAGCCCACGTTAAAGGAGATGATGGCACAACAGACTCAGATGCTGTCACAGCTTATGACTCGAGAGGATTCCCGTCACAAAGAGACCCAAGAGAAATTTCGGGAGCACGAGTCATTCATGAGAAATCAGGGGGCGTCAATTCAAAATCTTGAGAGGCAGATGGGAGAGATAGCAAGTCGTCTAAATGAGAGGTTGCCAGGTACCCTTCCGAGTAACACTGAGCAAAATCCGAAGGCATTCGCGAAGGCTGTGATGACAAGGAGCGGTGCAGGGGCACGTAGTGAGCTAAAGAATCAGGAGCTTGAAGTCGATGGAGAGGAGCAGGTGGATGAGGAGATCCAGATGGAGTCTCCACCGGCCAAGGTGCATCAGAGGCGAAGCCCAAGAAGTACAACACAGGCCGAGGACCAGCCATTACCCAGCACACCACCGAGAGTCTACAAACCTAGACTTCCATATCCCGGGAGAGTCCGCAGGGATAGCGACGAGGAGCAGAACTCCAAATTTCTTGATCTTCTGAAGCAACTTCACCTTAACATTCCGTTCCTTGAGGCACTAACTCAAATGCCGAAATATGCAAAGTTCCTTAAGGATATTCTTTTGAATAAGGAGAAGTTAGATGAAGTCTCTTTCAACCCACTGAGTGCTGGTTGCTCTGCATTCTTGCAGAGGATGTTACCAGAAAAGATGTCCGATCCTGGGAGTTTCACGATTCCCTGCATCTTGAGTGATAATACGGTTGTTCATGCGCTAGCAGATCTTGGTGCCAGTATTAATCTCATGCCGTATTCCGTGTATCGCAAGTTGGGTCTAGGAGAGCCGATGCCTACCTGTATGAGTATCCAGCTTGCTGATCATTCTGTGAAATACCCCCGAGGGGTGGTCATGCTAGTTCGTGTCGACAAGTTCATCTTCCCGGTGGACTTTGTCATCTTGGACATGAACGATGATGATAATGTCCCACTTATCTTAGGCCGACCATTCCTTGCCACTGCACAGGCGTTGATCGACGTCTGCGAGGGTGAGTTGATTTTGAGAGTTGGGGATGAGATCGTCACCTTTGACGGTCGACAGTCACTGAAACACCCTAAGTCTGCTGATGACTCCTTATACTTAATCGTTACCATCATGGAACATGTTGGGGAGTTTTTCAGCGAGATCTGCGGAGGATCTGCCTTCGACACCCAGATTCTCGATAGGGAGATTCCTGAGATTGAGATGGTTTCCATGACCAATCAGTCATTGGATGACGACACCGAGTCGCATATCCCTGAATCTGGTGTGTCTGCTGAAATCGTACGAGAAGATTCGATTGACCGACCTTCCGTCGAGAGTTCTCCTTCTTCCTTAGAGCTGAAGGATTTGCCTGCCCATCTTGAGTATGCGTTTTTAGATGAAGAGAGGAAGCTGCCGGTTATCATTGCATCTGCTTTGATGGAGGTCGAGAAGGAGAAGCTGTTGAGGGTGCTACGAGAGCACAAGGAGGCGATTGCATGGAAGATTATCGACATTAAGGGTATCAACCCTTCATTTTGCACTCATAAAATCCTCATGGAGGATAATTTCAAAACTGTTGTTCAGCCGCAACGACGGCTTAATCCGAAAATACAAGAGGTCGTGAAGAAGGAGATCATTAAATTCCTTGATGCGGGGATCATTTACCCCATTTCCGATAGTGCTTGGGTGAGTCCAGTTCAAGTGGTTCCTAAAAAGGGTTGCATGACTGTCGTCACCAACGAGAGGAACGAGCTTATTCCCACTAGGACCGTGACGGGATGGCGAGTCTGCATCGACTATCGCAGACTGAACGATGCCACTAGGAAAGACCACTTTCCTTTACCCTTCATTGATAAGATGTTGGAGCGTTTAGCGGGTCAGCAGTACTACTGCTTCTTAGATGGTTTCTCCGGGTACTTCCAGGTTCCCATAGCTCCCGATGACCAGGAGAAAAACCACTTTTACCTGCCCTTACGGAACGTTTACCTACAAACGTATGCCGTTCGGACTGTGTAACGCTCCGGCCACATTCCAGAGGTGTATGGTCGCAATTTTCCATGATTTGATCGAGGACTCCATGGAGGTGTTCATGGACGATTTTTCTGTTTTTGGGAGTTCCTTCGATCATTGTTTGTCTAATCTTGAGAGGATGATGTCCCGATGCGTCGACACCAACCTAGTCCTTAACTGGAAGAAGTGTCACTTCATGGTTCGCGAGGGCATTGTTCTGGGGCATCGGATTTCGAGTGCGGGGATAGAGGTTGACCGAGCGAAGGTCCAGACCATTTCTAATCTTCTCCCGCCCACCTCTGTGAGATCCATACGTAGTTTTCTAGGTCACGCCGGGTTCTACCACCGGTTCATCAAAGATTTTTCTAAGATCGCGAGACCCATGACCAAACTTTTGGAGAAGGATACTCCATTCGTTTTTCTGAGAAGTGCATCTAGGCGTTTGATCTTTTAAAAGACAAACTCTTTAATGCCCCGATAATGGTTTCTCCCGACTGGTTGTTACCATTCGAGTTGATGTGTGACGCGAGCGACTTCGCAGTCGGAGCATTTCTTGGACAGCGGAAGGATAAACACTTCCATCCGATTTACTATGCTAGCCGGACCTTAAATGGCGCACAAGAGAGCTATACCACCACCAAGAAGGAGATTTTAGCTGTGGTGTTCGCATTCGATAAATTTAGGTCCTATCTGGTTTTGTCCAAGACAATTATGTACACAGACCATGCTGCTATTCGATATCTCTTCAGCAAGCAGGATGCTAAGCCTCGTCTTATCCGATGGATCCTGTTGCTTCAAGAGTTTGATATTGAGATCCGTGATAAAAAGGGAGCTGAGAATGCGGCGGCCGATCATCTTTCACGTCTAGAAGGAGCTGAGTTAGGAGATTCGGGGGTCAGGATCGACGATCATTTTCCGACTTAGAGTCTCATGTTTGTTACAGCACAGGAGGATGGTTTTCCATTGTTTGCTGACCTTGCGAACTATCTTGCTGACGGATACCTCCCGAAGATGCCTTACCAGCAAAAGAAGAAATTCTTTGCTGATGTTAAGTTTTAACTGTGGGATAACCCGTATCTTTTCCGTATCGGTGCTGATCAGCTTATTAGGAGGTGTGTAGATGCTAAGGAGGGATGGCAGATTCTGAGCGATTGTCATGTGGGACCGACAGGAGGTCACCACGGTGCGAGTTCAACGGTGAAGAAGGTGTTTAATTCTGGATTCTATTGGCCATCGATTTTCAAAGATGCTCATTTGTTCGTTAAAAGTTGCGACCGATGCCAACGTGTCGGTAATATCTCATCCCGGAATGAGATGCCCCAAAATGCGATTCAGGTATGCGAGGTTTTTGACATTTGGGGTATTGATTTTATGGGCCCGTTCCCGTCGTCCAGAGGGAACAAGTACATACTTGTGGCTGTTGATTATGTTTCCAAGTGGGTCGAGGCCAAAGCCTTGCCCACTAATAATGCCCGAGTTGTAGTGAGATTTTTGAAGAATCTTTTCTCTCGTTTTGGAGTCCCGAAAGCCCTGATCAGTGATCGGGGTACTCACTTCTGCAACGCGCAGATGGAGAAGGCGTTGCAGCGCTATGGGGTCACCCATCGGCTTGCGACCGCCTACCACCCACAGACTAGTGGGCAGGTGGAAGTGAGTAATCGGGGAATCAAACGTATTCTTGAGAAAACCGTTTGTGCGAATCGTCGGGATTGGTCCGACAAATTAGATGACGCTTTGTGGGCCTTCCGTACAGCCTACAAGACTCTGACTGGTTCCATACCATTTCGGATGATTTATGGGAAGGCCTGTCATCTTCCTGTTGAGTAGGTGCACCACGCTTCATGGGCCCTTCAGAGGGTTAATCTTGATTTATCCGCCGAAGAGGACAATCGTTTCCACCAGTTACACGAGTTAGAGGAGCTCCGGTATCATGCGTATGCATAGTCGTTTAGATATAAGGAGCGGACGAAGGAACTGCATGATAGAAAGCTGAAGGGTAATAAGCAGTTCAAGTGTGGGGATAAGGTCTTATTGTATAACTCCCGGTTGAGGTTATTCCAGGGAAAGTTGAAATCCCGATGGTCGGGACCGTTCATAGTCACTGAGGTATTTCCGTATGGCACGATTGAGATACAAGATAAAAGCGGTAAGTTTAAGGAGAACGGTCATAGGTTGAAGCATTACATAGGCGAGCCGGTTGCTGATCAAACAGTCGAGGTATTATACCTTGACTCATACACCGAGGCATAGACGTGTTGGATGTATCACTCGGGAGGTAGCCCGAGTTGTAGAGTTTGTATTATGATTTTCTTTATTATCTGCTTTTATTTATTTTATTTTTGTTAATTAAAAAATTAAAGAAAAAAATATAAAAAAAATTAAAAAATTGACAAAATAAAAAACATAAAAATATGTTTATTTCTTATGTTTTTGTTTTTAGTTTTGTACACCGCTACATGCGAGCGAGTTTGAGTTATTACATGTATTATTATGCGCATGGTAGCTATGATGGCGTTTTGGAACTGGTTCTCCAGAGGTTGCGGCCGCGAATGAAATGCTATACGGTCGTTCGATTAATACACAGCTGATGAAGATTCTGCATATAAACCAGGGGAGTAACCCATTCTCTGTTTTACTTTTTTTTTTAAGTTTTATTTTTATTTTATTTTATTTCTTTTCCTTGTTCTTATCGAGGACGAATTCGTTTTAAGTGTGGGGATGTGAATTTATTTTACTTAGTTGTAAGAAAAAAAAAGATTTAACTTAGTTTTTGTTTTCGTATTCGTACTTAGTTTTATTAAAAAAAAGAAAAATAAAAAATAATAAAAAAATGTATATAAAAAAACAAAAAAAAAGTTTAAAAAATAATGTCCCTTGAAAATTGTTTTTGTTCTACGTTAAGCAGGAAATGATATTACTACCAATGTACTAATGAACTCTCGGAACTTTTGAAATATATAATACAATATTAAAAGAAGGGATGGTTCACATATCTGATTTGGGATGTGTCGGTAGGCCCAACTAGCTTTGATAGTCCTCTTTAGCAGTTTTTATATATATAATAATTTGAAAAGCGGTGAAACCGAATTTCGATGCTTAGAGAGGATTACCATAATCTAAAACTTTGAGATGGTTATACTTAGATGCACTCAAAACCCGCACACACCACATGTCCATCTTTCTACGAGCTTAGAAATAGTTATATATTTTAGGGTGATATAAAAGATTGAAAAAAAAAAGAAAAAAAAGAGAAAAAAAAAAGAAAGAAGAAGAAAAGTATGTATTGAAAGTTTTGCTTGTGTATTCTCAAAAGTTGTTCAAGAAAAGCAAAATGCTTGTGAAGAAAGTTATGTATTGTAAAATGCCAAATGAGCATTCTTTAAAGTTAGTAAAAGAGGCCAAAGTGCACATACTAGACGGGACTTAGAGTTTACGTGTTACCTTGGGGATGGTGACTCTGAGGATACACTATTGGGGCTCGAAGGTTCTTAGTCAATAAATAAAAATTAGGAATTTTTAGGACAAAGTCCAATAATATTTAGGAATAGCTCGTACGACCCCCACATGACCATTCATCCATCAAACTTTCACCAAGTGCATCTAATTAGTACCATCAACGAGTCTTTGGCTTATGGTGATTTGTCGAGCCAGTTTGCTTCGACTCTAGTTCTTGTAGCTCTCTTTGTCTGAGATGGGGTAGGTGTAGCCTTAATTTTTGGACTTCAAACATTTATTGCAAAAGGGGGGCTTGATTGGCGGGTGGCAGGGTTTAAGTGGAAAACAATATCGGCAATTGCGGTCAATATGTCGAGCTGTTTCTTGTGTTTTGATAATGATTAATAATCTGAGAGTTTGTTGTTTTTCACTTGGTTATGATCCTGTGTAGATTAATTTTTCAGGGACGAAAAAGTCTTAAGTGTGGGGATGTTTGATGTGTTGTAAAACACACTTGTTTTCCGTACCTTTTTATCATGTTTTAAGGGCTTAATCGTATAATAAATAATAAATATGGCTTGTTTTTATATGATCTTACAAAGTTTATTATTTGGTGTAGGTGACGAGTTTTTAAGAGAAAATGTTCGGTTTTTGAAGATATAGGGGCCTTTATGATCAAGATTGAATACTACAACTCAAGGCCCGACCCAAGCCCACAAGTTACAAGCCTTACATGCATATTATATCAAGTTAACTAAAAAAAGAAAAAACCCTAAGCACCTCTAAACTCCTGATCGGACAATAAGGAACCAAGGAAAAAAAAAACAATAGAGTTGGTGTTTTGGTGGTCGGCTGATGTGTGCTTGTTTTGGGGAGACACAAAGTTGATTTATTTGAGTTTGTGGCTATGTTTTGTTCTCACGTGAGCAACAACAAACAACATTTAACAAATTAAATCAAAACCTTAACACCCATTAGAAGTTTCGATCGGACAGAAGGCAGCCAAGGAGAAAAGTGTTTTGCAAGCTTGTGGTGTCTAGGAAAGGAAGAAGAAGGTTAAAGACAACTTGGTACAACAGCTAGGGTCATTATACATCAATAATCTCAGCCATATTATTGAGTAATACCTCCATAAACTTTGTGTTTTTGTTCAAGTACCATAACTTGTTTATTTGATCTTTTACTTTGAATTGTTCTTCAAGTAACTTGAAGATTGACTTGTGCTTGATTGAGATTGATTCTTGAATGATTTTAGTTATGTTTATGTTGAGTTATATGATGTTTACTTTGATGTATAGCTGCTGTCCAAAATTAATGCTCAGTTAAATTTGTTAGTTCTACCTAGGTTAGATGATTATTGTTAGGTTTTAGCAAGTAATATGGATTGTTGATCATCATGGCTTGAATTGTTAACGAAAAGTTTGGTTTAATATTGAATTAGGTTGTGTTTATTGGCTGTGAATTTATTAATTATACTCATTAACCTCTTTCTTTAATTAATTGAATCGGTTTTGATTGATTTTTGCTTGTTTAGACTCTTTACTTGGTGTTTAGGGTTTGTTTGCGGGGTGTACAACCGTAGGGTGTAAGTGGGAAAGTTAATTGAATATAATCAGCGGGTGAACACATTCTTAGAGACCGAGAGGTAATAGGAAGTAAAGTCGTCTCATAGCTTTTACTTGTTAGGATTAAGATCGCGCGAGAGCGGGTTTGGTTCTTGTCGGGTTTGGGTTTTTGAGCGATTAGTTGGTCTAGTTTAAGTTAAACTAAATTGTTCCTTTATCCTTGGTTGCGTAGTCTTCGTATCCATTAGGGTAGTGTGTCGGTGAGTCCGAGAGGAGAGTCGGCATTAGAGCACTTTAACAGTTCGTTTCCCGGTTTGTTCTTAAAATCAACTAAGTGTAAGTTAGGGTTTGTTGGTGAGACTGAGAGGTGATCTAGCTTCCTTAAGTGAACCTTAGTTTTGTCATCCTTAGGAACCGGTGTCGTGAGTATCCTCAATCCATTATCTTATTATACCTTCAATATGATTCTTACCTAGGTAGACGTTTTCTCCAACTGCAGTCAAGTTTCCAAGTTTTGTTAAGAGTTTAGTTAAGTTAAGTTAAGTTAAGTTAAGTCTAGTTAATTAATTTAGTTAAAGTAAGTTAGGTTAAGTAGTTAATTATATTAAAAATCATTTAAATATTCTTAGATGAGTCTTGGTTAGGGTTAAGTATCATTAACATTTCATGTGTCCTTGTGTTCGATACTCGGACTTCCTTAGTGATATACTATTAGTGATCGGTACACTTGCCGGTTTTGTGTGGTTTCTTTAGGATTCTTGTTTAGTAAATTTAAAGCTTAGTTATGAGAGCATCATTATACATACATCACATAATTTAGGAGTGGCATGTATCTCGGATAAGGTAAGGAAGAGTAGGTTGAGATGATTTGGTCACATCAAGAGGAGTTGGATGACAACTCAAGTAAGAACCATGGAAACCTTCATTGTGAGGGGGATGAGAAAAGGCATACCCAAATTGAGTTTGGGATGAGCGGGTCATACAACATTTTGTTGACTTGCACCTTTCTAAGGACACAATGATGGTAGGGTATAAATCATGTTTATATATGTGCTATTTTATGTATTTTAATTATTTAGATATAGCGAACAGAATTACTTTGATTTCTTTTATGGTTGTAGGTGTTCCGAGTTTAAATGAGTTAATTCAGAGTCATCCAAATGAAGAATAAGCTAGTCTCGAGAAGACGGAAGGATACAAAAGTATATATGGATGGTTAAGAAGGATTAGGGAAGAATGTGAATAAGAAACCTAAAGCCAAAGCGACATCATGAGGCTATGACCATCGCGATACGTGATTTACATAAAATGTGACAAACGGGTTTTGAACTATATCTTCTATTTAACGAACCTAAACCATTATCACGACTTTCAGCGACTGTTAGGTGATTTTTGGTGAATTCTAGGGCTACCAATCTTCTCTTGATCAATCCTGATGATTGGGGTTTTAGCCTTCGCACAAGATCGTGTTTTAAATTTATAAAAGTGATTTCTACTAAGACTAAACACACACTAAATAGGTAAGTGTACCTATCGTATATGTAGAATAGTATTGTTAAGAACCAAGTATCGATCCGTGGACACAAATGTTTCTAATAACAAATCTTCGCCTTACTTTAATCGGACAGTTTAATCATTTTGAGGGTGATTTTTAAACTTTTTTATAAAATAGAAATATATAATATATAGGTGACAAGAAGAAATTCTAAGTGAGTAATTCAATTATATGAAGGTTACCATCTAAAATCAAGAATCCACTCCATTTATCCTTGCTGATTATAAAGTAAACCTGTGATAAATATATAATAGAATAGTCACTCATTTCTAAGTGAATATATTCTGTGACATAAAAGAAAGTAACATGCTCATTTTAAAGTCCATCCTTTCCTAATGTTATGCTACCATGAGTGTCACACCCTCAAAATCCACTAACGGAGTTTTACCGTCAGAGGGTGTGAATTAACAGGATCGGAATCATTAGTTATAATCAAACCATAAAACAAAGTTTCAAAACCATGAAAACGTTTACGAGTAATTATATGCGGAAGCGTAAAACCATAGAAAACAATGTTACGTCACGCAGGACGACTTAAAACCCAATGATAACAGTTTAAAAAAATAAGTTTGCATAATTAAAATGTTTCAAGCAATGCATGTTCCTAAACCGTGCGCCCGCCTCGGCTACCTGAGAATAACATACTAAAAGTGTCAACACAAGGTTGGTGAGTTCACAAGTTATATAAAAATAAAGCGTTTAGCGTTTGCGTTCAGCGTTTTGCGTTATAGCGTTTTGCGTTACCAGATAGTGTTATGTCAATTATATATCTATAGGTAGCTAGCCAATAAAACAAGTATTACTAAGTGTTCGACACCGAAGCTGACTGTTTATCATTTGCCTTGTCACCAGGTCATCCAGACCATGGTATGTGTTTAGCCAAGATTACACCCACTCGACATCCAGTCGAGTTTAGCGTTGGGTGGGGTTTGTCAAACCCAGTAGTACTACTCAACAGTGACTCGCTATTATCCAAATATTAACCGGTTCGATGTGAATGAAGGACTTTAGTTAACGCGTTTGCCACTTAGTCTTTACAAGTGATATATAATCTATATTAACAAAATCTTAAATGCGTTTTCGGAGTATGTTATCTCCCCCAAGTGAAAAGCGTTTAAAAAGTTTAAAAGGGGAAAGTGAAACTCACTGTTTGCGAAGAAATTCCCAAATTAAATCACCAAGATGCGCGTCACAGAAAAACTCTCTCTAGCGTTCTAAAACAACAAAGAGATTTTTCTAAGTGTCGGAATATTATCTAGTCTCTAGACCCGGCACATAATACCTATGCACATAACATGTTTCGTGTTTCGTTTGTGAATCGTGTGTGACTTTAACAAATACATTTGTGATACGATACGTGTGTGAGCAATTATTTATGTGTCATGTATTAATAATGTACATAACTAGCAATTATTCCCCGCAAGGGCAATTTGGTCAAAACACGACAACTATTTAGCAAGTATTCCCCGCATGGGCAATTTGGTCAAAACATAACAATAAACTAGCAATTATCATGTTTCATGCATTTTCACAAAATTCAGCAGCTAGTTTCACCGAGACAGAAATTCTACTTGAAAGATTGTACTATCTCACCGATCACAGCATCACAATTAATTTACCAAAAATCATCACAAAAGCATATATGTCTTAGGTTTCAGAACATATTTTATTATATTTTTATTCCACATAGGTTTCTCACAATCATCAAATCATTACAGCAAACTCATAACAGTCAAATTCATGCGTAACAGAATGTTATTTGCAATTCCCGTTAAACGAAAAATCCAATAAATGCAAGACCACTTGGGTTAGGTTCCTAACTCAATAGGTCAACTTCTAGAAGTGGAACCAACCAAATTGGTCTCGTAGTTCATGAGATATAACATTTACAAAACAACCTAACAGCAGGTCTAACAACTCAGCTTTGCGCAATGTTTTTGTAAAATCATAAAAGTTAACCTCTACTTGTCCAAAAAATACAAGTTTATATTCTTTAGAAACTAGACTCAACCTAGTTTACTGTAGTATAAATAATCTCAACCAATTTTCAGATTTACACTTCGTTACAGTCAATTAAACATCAATAACACAATCTGTCCAGAAACTGTTTGCATCCAAACTCAACATATTAACTATCTATGGACCATCATGCATTCATATAACACTGTAGACTCCATAATCACTATCCATGCAAATCAATTACACATTACATACATGATTAGGGTTTTTTTTTGAACTCAAATCAAAGACACAACAATTAACATGTCACAATATCAACTCTAGTTATCAAATCATCATCAAATCAACAACAATCATATTAACTTCATACACACACATAATCGGCCATCTAGGGTTTTCAATTAACCCATTAAACATCAAATAAAGTATAAAGGATGCATAGGGTAGTCGATTATACCTTCCTAGCACCTTAATCTTCAATCAAAGGCTTGAAATTGATTGTATATATGTGTGTATAAGTCGACGGCAGCCAAGGTCACTAAGGGGGGGGGGGGGGTTCCGATCGGGGTTTGTGTGGGAGAGAAAATAATAGTTAGGGTTTATTATTATTAGTATTTATAAAGATACTATGTTACACTCAAGTCCCTCAACTTTCGATTGTTGCTTTTCTAGCCTAACTAACAAGTTCTAGTACATTGAGTTAACGTTTATAACCATGTTATCACATAACACATAAGTCTAACACATAATTATCACATAATTACTGTTTTGACGTTTTTCGTTTATTCATCAATCGTTTGCGTCAACTCGTTTGCGTTTCGGTGCAATTCCCGAAAGACTACACATGTAGTAAGTGTTAAGCGTCATTTAAACCCTAGTTTAAATGTAATGAGGTGTGCGTTATAGATTCAGTGATCTTAAGTTTGAATTGACGGAGTTGAGTTAACGGAGTTAACCTGAAATTGACGATTGTCACAATGAGAATGTCAATTTAAGTAGACAAGTAGTTTGGTATAATGGAACGATTAGGATTGACTTCGATTTCTCAAATACCAATCCTAACAACTTTGAGTGATTGTAGTTAACTCACACAACCTCCCATTGGTTGATTTAATAAGGTTATAATTACACATTCCATTAACTTATGATTTATTTAACTAGCATGATAACCTAAGCAATCGTGTTAACAATGTTATTTTAGAGTTATCAAAGCTAGAGAAATAGATCATAACTTATATCTTATTTTTTTTGTAAGTACAACATTAAGATCCATGTTTTATCTTGAATAAGTTATCAAAGTATTCTTTTTACCATTTCTAGTTTCCAATAACATGAGTTAACATGAATGATTATTAGTCATCAACTTTGATGTATTGAGTTAAAGTGATAAAACATTTCTTCATCAAAGGATATTTGCAAAATAACCATGTACTATACCAAAGTAAACCACATGTTTAACATAATCTTCAAGTAAAACAAAGCTTCTTCATATATTATAGATGGTAAATGGAGTTTAGCTCATAATGAGCATTGTTATGAACATTAAAATGGATGATGATAACAAACACATCATTAAACTAGAACAATCTAACCAAATGTGGATAGATCTTCCTTTTTAATGGTGATTATGGATGGTAATGATGAATGATAACCTCCAAGCCTTCAAACTCCTCACAAGATCTTCAATATGAGTGTAATATGGGTGTTTTTATAAGTGAAACCCGTTTAGAAATTTTCTTCAAGCACACCAAATGAGTGCAACATAAGCCTCTATTTATAGGCTGTCTGGAAAGAGGGGCACGGCCCCGTGCTTTATGAGGCACAGTCCCGTGTCTAGGTGTCCAGTCACATGCTGTCAGATCGTACATGGTGACTCACCACGGGGGCGTTCTTTCTGAGGCACGACCCCGTGCTTTTTAATGACATGTGCTAAATTCTTTTTTGTCTTATCTGAAGGTGACCATTGCCCCGTGGTTGACTAGGCACGACCCTGTACTTTTGTGTCCAATATTTGTCTTTCCTTGTAAATGTTTGTCTTTTCTTGTGTTCATAAAGCATGGGGGCGTGGTTCTAAGAACACGGGGGCATGGTTGAGGTTTTTTCTTGGGTTTTCTTTCGTTTGTCTTCCTCTTTTCACTTGTTTCTTCGTTTAAGGCTTGGGTCTACTTGAAATTGCATTTTAAAGTGATAAGTAGCCTTCTAAGCTATATTATTTGATAGAAGTTGCCGTTTTTAGAAATTTTTTGATGTTAAAAAAATGTATAATTTTATGTTCATCAAACATCCCCACACTTGAACCTTGCTTGTCCTCAAGCAAGCTAATTATAAATATTCTCTAAAAATAGCAAGTTAGGACAATAGCTTTCAAATCCCCAAAAGAGTTTTAAGAAAATGGGAATATAATAACCAACATTAAATTATAGGAATATATGTAGTGGTATATAAAAGGTGAATTGTTTTTATGAGCTTCTGTTTATGCAAAACGTCACATTCTCACAATGTTCACTCACACTCGGTTTATATATCTGATCATCCATGTGTTGTATGTATGTGAACATTCTTAGTCAGAATGTGACTTGTAAAAAAATAAGCTTGCAACAAGTTCAAATCTCCACCTTTTTGAATTTGCATAGATCAGAAGATAATACGGGTTGGTTGTGTCTAAAAAGGGATTGGGTATTTTGTGGTGGTTCAAGAGTTTAGGTTAATGAGGATGGTAAAATACAACTTCTGCTGATTGTCAGGAATATTAAGATGTCTTTAATAGTCATCTTCCCGTTTGAATTTTTTTTAACACAAATCTAGTGACTTTTTTAAGGTCAGATCGTCAAGACCAGTTTTGTCGAGGATGTGAAGTTCTTCCTCAATCCTGCTCTGAACATAACTCCAAACTCTAATGGATCGTTCGGCTTTGAGTATAATATCCCCCAAGTTTGGTATATTCATGTTGAGACTGATTTTGACTTTTCCTACATCTTCCTTCGTGGGACCAGTTTCCGCATCCTAGGCATCGTTCATACCTTTTTGCTCTTCTTTTTATCGCGCTTTTGGAAACTTCACAAAATGGTGGCCTTTTTTCATTTTGGCGCCACTTTTTCCTCACCTCATTGCCAAAGAGAAATATTATCTCCCAAAGTTTTGGAGGCAACCTAGGTTTTACGAAATGTATGCAGCAAAGGAAATTGAAATCGAAAGAATGCATTTCCAGTTCTTTAGGGTTTGCCGATAAAAGACCAGTATTGTATTTTACTGGTGATATGAGTAAAGTGGTAAGGTTTTGGTTTACAATTTTTCGGTTTTGTAATTTGGAGAATGGTTTGAGGTGTTTGTAACAATATTACCTTCTTCCTTACCCTTCGTGCGGTCTTGAAATGAATAATTGCGAAAAGTTCTAAATCACATGAAACACATGACTCACTCAAATCTTTCGAAAAATATTTATATGGCATGAGGTTTATCTCACAGTAACGGAGGAATTGGTTATAAACGCCATATTTTGCATTAATTTATTCTCAATATTACAAAACTTCTTTTTTACCTTTTCACTTTTTTGTTTATAATAGATTTGTAGTTGGTTATTTGCAAACAAATTCTTGGATTTTTTTTTTCTTTTGGTTTATAAAAATAGTCTTTATTTGCTACAAAAATTTTGTTATTAGAGAAATTTATAGTTAGTTTAGCAAAAAATATGTTAAGTAATTGCCCTCCCCACACTTGAATCTCACATTGTCCTCAATGTGAAAAGATTCATAAAAAGATTAAAATTCTCATTAAGTATGGTGGGTAAAGTGGAAAGGTACTTCCCTATGGGTTAACGAAATTTCGACAGAGCGTCCACTGTTTTTCGTTCGTTTTCCTGTTTTGTACATGGATAATATAAAACTGCAAACAACCAAGCATAATTCAACTGAAAATTGTGTATGGAATCATCCATACCCTGCCCACGCTGGCTAAATAAGTACCTACTAAAATATCTTGGCACGTATGGCTATAAAAAGTATCCAACAAAACAAAAAAATAAGTGACAGAATGTAAATTGTTCAAACAAACATAATAATGTCATAAAAGTACTACCACCCGAACCCATACCCATACCAGACCTACCAATGCCGCTGCTCGTCAGTTACCCGTGTCTGGGTTGAACGGTCCCCACTGCTTGTCTATGCGATCACTTAATCGGGTGATCTCTCGCCTCGTCTCTGCATAATCTGCTGCTCACTGTGCGTCAGAGGCAGCAATTTGTCCTGTTACCCTGTCAAACGAGGCGGTAGTGTTAACTTGGAACTGGTGAATGAGCTCGTATAGGCCCTCAAATGAGTATCGACTATCGTATGACGAGCTAGGGCTGACTCCTGATGAAGATGGGCCTCCCTGCTGGTGGTAAGTGCGGCCGCGGGTCTATCTGGGTGGTGATCCTCCCCTCCTTTTGGGTATATCTTGGATCATCATCTCAGCAGGGTCCTCAGGATCCCAAATCTGGTTTAGGGCATCGTGAAACCTCCACATTTCCGGGTTTCGGCTGACCAGTTGGACCATTTGCATGCTGATGCAATAATCGAGGCTAAGTGTGATCGGGTTCGGGCTTTGGGTTCCTTCTGTGTCTGCATTGTAGGCTTTGTAAAGCTTATAAATCCAGGCACCGCCTAAAATCGGGGTATTCGGTTCTTTTGCATTTGCATTTGTTCTGAAGAGATGACATAACAGATAAGTGATGTTGCAGGCCATGTTGTTCTATATGCAATACTGGGCCCATAAATCCCTCAGGTTTACCACTCCTTCACTCTGACCGCATGTTGTTGCTGTATGGCTCATAGTCGGTGAATGTATCTCATGAGTGGGTCACGTAAGGTGCTGCTCTTTGAGCTGCTGACACAATAGGCTTCATCCCCGTAACTCTGTAGTTCCCTAGCTTCCTTTCTAGTATCAACCGCTTCTACTGACTCGTCCGCATCCTCATCCAAAAATGTGATCATGAATTCGAACCAGATGGGATTATCAGTTTCCTCACTCGTGTATATCCCCAAATCAATGCCTAACTGAGTCACTGATGTCGTGCACCATATTCCCCCATACATAAACTCCATAGCCTCTTCATCCCACATACTCAAATTCCTCGTCTTGAACGAGAACGAGGCTAGAAATTCCTTGGTCAATTATGTCACAGCTTTACCCTTTTGATTCAACACACGCCACCATGGTCCTTTCACGAATTGTTTGTACCGCTCCCACTGCTTCACTTTCTTTAGTGTGTCCTTGCACGGATAGAAATGTGCTTCGGGGTGGCGGTTATTAAGGTATCCCAGTCGTTGTTGGACCCGTATATCTCTGGCAGTTTGTCCGGGGAAGAACAAGAAAGCGTGGTCATCGTTACCGTATTCAGCCATCCATAATTTATACTCAGATTAGTCTATTTCTTATCAAAAATAGGCTAAAAACTTGGAACAGTATGTCAACCATGGTGCCGTGCTTCAAAAGGCACGACCCCATGTTTTTATCAAGCACGGTACCGTTCTTCTGCAAGCACGGCCTCGCGGTTTCTGGCTGTGTAACCTAGAATCTGATTTTGACTTTTTGTTGACCAGAGGGTGATCACGGGTCGTCTTTCGTAAAACACAGCTCGTGTTTTTAATCCTAATTCTATTATAATTAAGACTCGAACTTGCGATTCCAACCGGTTTTGACATATCATTAGGGTTCAAGTTTAAATCATCCAAGATCCGAACCCGAATCGTTTTTTAACAAAAACAAGTGTAAATCTATGTAACAACTTATTACCCTAGATCTAAACAATTAACCCATCTTATTTCCGGGTTTATACCCGATTTTATCAATTGGTGTGATTTGGGGTTTGATTAGAACTTGAATGATGAATTTGAACATTAGATTTGTTAAATTAATATACCTTTGTTTGGAAGTCGAATATTTGAGGCAAAGATTTGAGAAATTGGTGAGAGGTCGGCGGTTTTCGGTGTTAGAACGAAGTGTTTTTAGGGTTAAGCGAATGGAAAATGTTATTTTAATTAACAAATACGTAACTACACTGTAGTCAGAAGTACGGCCCCATGATTTTGAGAGCACTGTACCGTGCTGCAGGTAGCAGTCAGTTTCTTTTTGTTTTGCAGTTTATTTGTCGAGCTGGTTCGTTCTTTTTAACTAATTTTCTGTAAAGATTAAAGTTAAGATAGAAATTAAAAGTCCAAGTCTTCATTAAATATAAAACATAGTTAAACATAGTAGAAAGAAAAGTACAACAACAATCTCGAATCACGAAACATAATACTAGCAAGAGTAACTCCTAGCAAGAGAAAGTCCGAACTTCTAACGACCACCATTCCCGAACAAGTCCTGAATGTGTGGTGGTGCTCGTTTGTCTTCCCAGAGATCGGAGAGCTTCTTTTCGAGTTTCGCGACTACTCGGTTAAGAAAATTGAGCTTAAAGCTCACATCTTTGTTGTGGCTATCCACAACATGGAAGTTCTCAAACCGAAGTAGTTCGACTTTGTTAATCAGATCGATTAGGCGAGCCTTAGTTTGGATGTTACTTTCGACTTGGTCTCTCATAATGCATTGGAGCCTCATGATTTCTTCCTCAAGGTTTGAGGAAGAATCACCATGTTTGCCTTTCCTCACTGGTCTCCATTCCAGTTTCTTACTTTCCATTTCACTAAACTTGTATTTGGGGTGAATGGAATAGTGAGTTTTTGCATGCATTATATAGAGATTGGAACGTCGAGCATGGCCCCGTTTTTTATGAAGCATGACCACATGCTGCTAGGGGAATAAATGTTTCTGATTCAGAGAATTGCACGGAGTCAGCGTGTATCTAAATGAAGATTCTTGGGTGACCACGGCCCCGTGCTTCAAGAAGCACGTCCCCATGCTTTTTGTCACTGAAATTTATTTGAATTTTCAGTTTTACCGCGAGAGCCGGAATTTTTAGAATGATGTTTATCATGTTATTTTAACAGCTAACTCATTCTAATTATTACTTTCCATTAAAATTTTAAAAGTCCTAAAACAGTTATGGGTTAAGCCCGGTTTTCCTAGAAACGTAAAATTAGTTGGGTTAAGCCCGAGAGTCCTAAAACTTTGCGCTTAAAGCACTTGTTTAAACATGAAAACATAATAACTAATGTCTTTAGATCCCACTGAAAGGTTCTCCCCCGTCGAATGGCCCGGGTGGTGGAAAGTACGTGAAACGGAGAACTTAAAACTAGAGTTGTTCGTTGATGTCTCGAAGCTCCATTTTCACACTCTCCACAGATTTGGTGAGTTGGATGAGACGCATTTCTGCAAGGATATTCATCTCGGTGAGTCCATTGACGAGTTCTTGAAGTTTCAGAATAAGCTCGGTTTTGGAAACGTGTTGGATTTCGTTCCTCGACTGTCGAGGTGCGGGAATTCCATTGTTCATCTCCGTAGGCATTTTGTGATCTCAGGGAAGAGTGTTTGTGTTTGGGTTGGTGCAAGAATTGTATTGGCAAAGGGGGCCTTTATAGCCAATCAGATGTCAGACACGGCCCCGTGCTTTGTGAAGCACGACCCCGTGTTTTTGGTTTTGACAATTTTGTTACAAACCAGTCTGACTGAGATTTTTGCAGCAAAGATTCATGCCCCCACATTTCGGCACAGGACCGTGCTTCTAGGAGCACGCCCCCATGTTTTGGAGACACTTAGATATTTATTATTATTTTTTAAGACAAAAATATTTACAAGACCTAGTTTACGAAGGTCTTGGCCAGACCCTTCTCCTTGCATATTTATTGAGTTGGTTGGAGGATTATTAACTCCGAAACTTCTTCAAAAGGTCCATCGATGTATGGTTTTAATCGATGTCCATTGACTTTGAGCTTGTGGCCATCAGAATTTGAAATCTCGACTGTCTCATAGTCAAAAACTGATTCAATCATGTATGGACCTATCCAACGAGATTTCAATTTTCCAGGGAAAAGACGTAAACATGTGTTTTATAAAAGTATTCGATCGCCAACTTGAAACTTTTTGTTTCCTTTTAATTTGGCGTCATGTAAATGCAAGTCTTCTCTTTGTAAGACCAAGGGTTTTGTAGGTTCCCTGGACGGATCACACGAGATATCGCGGTCTACTCAGGTGCGGAATCCCTGCGTAGATCGTTACGAGTGTAGAAAGCAAATCAAACAAACACGATATGATAAACGAACACGTTATATTGATAACCGAACACGTGATACGATATCACTATTACAGACTCGTGAACCAAAACTGCTAACAACTATCACACCATTCACTCAACTACTCGTTTCTAAACAATCCGTAACCTATATATAAATACACGACAACTTCGCCTGATATGTTCAGGCGAAGTTGTCCATAACTTCGCTTGTTCAAAAAGTTCGCCTAGGCGAACTTGTTAACAACTTCGCTTTAAACAAAAACATAAATAACAATACAGACTCGATTACAGACACTAGACTATGAACTACTGACATTTATGCACCAACAGACTCCCCCTTGGCAGTAGCTTTATATCTTGATCTTTAAGCTCTTGTCTTGTAATCCTGTATCTTCACGCATGCACTCCTTCTCTAACACATACCGTGACTACTCGCTGATATTTCCTTGCTTCATCCTTCCAAGCAGGAATATAGAATATCTTCTTTTCATTCAACACTTGCAGATCAGCTTTCGATAAGTTAACAAGATTCATCGGATCATACACCCTCAGCACTTCTTGTTCGTCTTCGTCTTCCATCACGGCTTCAGCAGTCTGGCAATCAACATACCACCATTTAAGATTCTTCAACACATCTTGAGACATAGTCTTCATTGGAACCTCCTTGATGCATCGGATCGGTTTGTACTTCATCACCATCCATGGCTTGCCATCTGCTCTCATTCCCCTTTCTGTATCCTCCACGAGCTTTCCCTTCTGTGGCTTTAATAATTCAAACTTCTTCTCTTTTATGCTTTCTTTCCACACGATCTTCCCAATCTCTCTTGCCATGTTGTCGTCACTTCTATTTATCAGGCCCAACCTGGCCAAATCCTTCACCTCACATTCCGGCAACGTATTGAGAGATCTCAGGGTTCTTTTGAAGTATTGAATAATCATAACGCTTCACCACAAACAACTTTATCTGTTCATCATATATCCAACAGATAATTCCCTTCTTCGACTCAGCATAGCCTTTGATGTTATAACTCTTCTTGAACATGGCTGGAACAGCAGGCTTCTTGGTCTTAATAAACCAATGAGCACAGCCTTCCTTCCACCTAGGCTACTCCTCCCACTCAGTCTCATCCATCTCAGTACCCATGTCGGCTTTCTCAACATCTGGGATCTCGTGTTCAACGTCTTCTTCTACTATCTCCCCCTCTTCTATCCCATCTTCAATCACAATCTGTGCGCCAATCTTCTCAATCTCTTCACATGGCAGCACATCATCATCGAACACATCATCATCTAGCATATCATCATCTAACTCTCTCAACGCATCAATCACATCATCTTCATCATCAACCATTACCACCTCATCACCACCAACTGCACCTGCAGACTCCCCCTGAGCTGTGGAAGTCCCAAGAGCTTGAGTAGTTCTTGGCAACTCACCACCTGCACCTTTCGGTGCATTGGGATCAACGTCTCTGTCGTTTCTCTTCTTAGTCCTTAACTCGTCGCCTCTACAGCCTGTCTCCCCCTGAGATGCCAAGAACTCCTTCATAGCATCTATAATTCGCCCATGTTCAACCTGGAGGGACGACTGTAGTTGATTCTCTGCTACAAGGCGTTGAATAGCCTGGGCCTGGATAAAGTTTATCCTCGATTGCTCGGCCACGACCCGCTCAAGTGCAGCTATTCTCTCCGAGTCTGTGAAGGTTGCATCGAAATCAAACCTCATGTTAGATTTATCTGGAGTATACTCAGCAGGGATCTCGAATGTAACCGGGACTTCAGAAGCAGTTGTGGACGTAACCGCAGGTGGTATCGTGACCGACAACCCTGCAGTTGCGACGACCGTCGACTCTACAAACCGTGCCACCACCTCTGAAGGAGTAAGCGTTGGAGGTGGTAACGACACAATCTCCGGAGTCGTCGTCTGTAGTGTGATGGATGGGATGCCGACGGCTGATGTAGCCACCCCAGGAACATCTGCGGCGCTTGTAACCTGTACAGAAGTAGGAACAATTGACATACCTGACAGTGCGGATGGAGCAAAACGTATGACTCGTGAAGTCTCTCCAGCTCCCATACCAGCACCTGTCCTTTCACGTCGTGAACGTCTGATCAACTTGTGTATATCCTCTTCTTCTTCTTCAGACTCAGTATCATCAACTGTCCTCTTCCTCTTCCACAACGTCCTCTCACGTGTCACCAACATCCTCCTCGCTTCATCCATCACATCGTCAAGATCTGAGTCAGCCACAGTCGTAGCTGCTCTAGTTACACTCACTTCCCTAACCTGTGCAGCAGAGACCTGCACATCTTCTTGTGGATCAAAACGATCCATGTCGAAGAAACCTTGGCCGCCAAATGCAGCATCAAGGTCTACATCCTCTTCAGCCGGCACAACAGGCGCAGCAGGTACAGCTTGAGGTGCTCCCGCCTGTCGTGGTTGAGGATCTCTGAACTCGTCCCCAGCAGCAGGAACATACCCCGGGTTTATTAAGAACCCAAAGAGTGGAGTATGCCTTGGACGCAGTTCAGGCTTGCTCCTCGCACTGGAAGTGCGACATTGAGCAAAGATACGCTTGCTCACACTCTCCACGTATCTTATCGGGCGTCGTTGAGGCAAATTCGGAGCCACATTGTTCAAGATCATCTGGATGAATCTTGGATACATAATGAACCGCTCCCGAGCTATCGCCCTCCTCTGTCTGTCGATCTCGTAAAAGACCACCTGACTAAAACTATAACGTTTGTTATAAGTCAGAGCAGTCATTGCTGACTGCATGGTCGCACCCATACCATCAGTGCCCGCCTTCCTCCCAGACATACACATAATCATGACGTGCATGAGGAAGCGCCACTGATCGAGCAGGAACCCCTTCCGTCTCTGGGTATCGCCCAATGGACCAGAATAGCCCATTCGCAGAAACGCTCCATCACGAAACGGAGCTACAAAGTCAGTCGGGTCGTCCCGAGTCTCCTCTCCAAAGCGTAACGCCACCCGTATCTGTTCAGACGAGAACTGAACTTCCTGGTTGTTGACTGTTGCTCTCATAACTGGGGGCTCAACACGACAATCGTACTCCACCGTCTGCCAGAAATCCTCGATATTGGGTAAGGATATCGGCAGAATCGTCGTGATTGCGTGAAATATCCTCGAGCGAATGAGGAAAGAAATGATCTCACGGTAGTCCTCTACGCCGCTCGCTTCCGGGTCTAAGGTAATGTACATATTGTGACCCGGGAAAAATTGTCTCTGGTTATCTCCGTCATCGCCTCCAGCACCTCCAGCACCAGCTACTGCAGCCATATCTGCAACAAACGAACCAAGTAAGATAAACATTAAAGCATAACACAAGTTCGCTTATTACCATGAGCGAAGTTGTGATAAAGACTGTATAGGCGAAGTTAAAGTTTGGGCGAAGTTGGGAACAACTTCGCTTCAGCTTTAAGTTCGACTAAAAATTATTAAGTTAAAAAGGTTCTAGGCGAAGTTAAAGTTGGGGCGAAGTTGGGAACAACTTCGCTTCATCTTTAAGTTCGCCTCACCACAACATCGCCTCAGGCGAATTTAAGTTTCAGGCGAAGTTGAGCATCAGGCGAAATTACGGATAACTTCGCCTCAGGCGAATTTAAGCTCCAGGCGAAGTTACGGATAACTTCGCCTAAACCTTAACTTCGCCTGAATCTGAAACGGCGACAGTAAGGTTAATCGAGATCCGGAAAACCGGTGTTTCGATTAACTTTGACGATTGAGGAGGCTCAAACACATGATATTAATGATAACTAAACGACCAGGTTGTACATGAACACGTAAAACAAGTTTTGAAATCGGGTTTAGGTTTCGAACATCCGAGGTCGTTAACCGGGTGTCGAAACAACCTAGGATTAACAACATCGAACATCGAGTATAAGTTATATAACCCAAACACACCTTTAAATCGGTTTGAGATCGAAGAAAGAAAACAAGTAGGATCAGTATATAAGTTCGCTGTGTAAACGGAGGATAAGTTCGCTGATATTTAGAATAATGAACTGTTTGACTCTTGAAAATCCTTATATAGGGGCGAAGTTATACAGGCGAAGTTACGGATAACTTCGCCTAGGCGAAGTTATCCACAACTTCGCCTGTTCAACAACATCGCCTATATATTTACAAAATTTAACCTTATAAGTTTAACAGTTTTCCAATTAAGTTATAAAACTTTCCTTTAAGAACTAAATGACACGTTCAAGTCCAAGTAACCCGTTATAAACAAATACAACTACAGAAAAAGAAAACTTTAAACAATTTAAGTATAAGGGATCAAATTTCAGTCTGGATAGGGACTGCTACGTTTTAGAAAAGATCCGAACAGGAATCATACTAAGTATGTGACTGTCACATAGATCCGTGTTTAGCTGTATTATGACATAAAGAGACAGGTTGTAAGCATGTAAATAACTTAAGATGGTTTTCATCGTTTCTGTGATACGAGTTAGGTTAAGTTATGCCTCAAAATTTAAGTGGGCAACAACTCAGAAATATTGATGCCTCCTATCTCTCCTCAAAGCGTATTTGGCTTTCCCCAAGTCACCCCGAATTGACCTCGACCCATAGTGTCTGATTAAGTTGTAAGTACTCTTCATCTGGTTCCCGTTCTTCTTCTTACTCTAAGATTGAGAAGTCTTGACACTTTCTGCTATAGAATGTTTCAATAACTCAAAATTTTTTTTTTTTTTTAATAACTCACAAATTTACATAGACTTCGGAGTAGTAAACCAACTGCAAGTCCCGAATCTGGATCACTACAGTTTCTTAAAACGCTATCTTCACGGGAATCAGAACACACATGGGCTCGTGTATGACTGGGTAATCTCTTTTCTGCCTATCATTCGGAAAGATATATATGAAGACATGCAAAACTCTTAAGTAGTTTCCACGTAAAATCAAGTAGATTTAGTTTGTATCACGTCTACTTTTACGCACCATAAAAAGTTACCATGACATACAATGACTGTCCTAAAGCCTTTTAAGCCTAATAACTTCACTAGTTAAGCACACAAAGTTAGTATATCTATCATTTTCCAAGGTTGGATCAATTTTCCGTTTAACATAGCAAACGTACTTCTTACGAAGTAGTAGACTTGAAAAATAATTTCATTTCCCATTTTTTTTCAAAATTTTAACATTAATCGCCCCGACCAAAACAAAGTCTTCAGGTAAACGGCTATCCCGAAGATCCAATGGATCAGCTGGACCGACCACATACTAGTATGTGTCCTTATAACTAAGTATGATCGACTAATTTTAAGCGAAAGAATGAAAACTCATCATAAACCGCCCCGGTCACAATCAGTAATCTGGTTAATGGCTATCCTCAAAATTTACAAGTAGAAAATGAGGACCAAAACATATCCGAAGACAAGTCCTTCAAACTGATGTAACCGACATATTTTTAAGCGATAGTGACCCTTTTTTTTTTTAAATATTACAAGAAAAGCATGGTTACTCGGGATTGATCATCCCACGAATATCGTTTTGAAATCTTGTTTTGAAATTCTTCACCATCTGAGCCGTTTCGTCTTTTGATTTCAGGAAATATACCCACGAGTATCGTGAGTAGTCATCAGTGATCACCAAGCAGTATGAAGTACCTCCTAGACTTTTTGCATACACGGGACCGAAGAGATCCATGTGAAGCAATTCTAGAGTACTGGCAATTGAATTTACTTTCTTGGTGAGATGGGATTTCTTGTGCTGCTTTCCCTTCTTGCATGCTATACATTTATCTTCAAAATTGAAATTTTTCAAGGGAACTCCCAGCACAAGCCCATTCTTGACAATGTGGTTCATCTTCCGAAGATGAATGTGTCCCATTCTCCTATGCCACAATTCGGACTCTGTTTCACTTGCTTTTGTCAAAAGGCATGACTCTGCCGTGGCCATTTCAGTTGATCTCATATCCATAATGTACGTATTCCTATCACGAGGAGCCTTCATCAAAATCCACTCCTCTGGTATCTGAAAACCCGGTTTCAGCACGATCGCCTCGTTCTTTGTAAAGTGAACGGTGTACTCCTTATCACAAATCTGCGACACACTTAGCAGATTGTATTTCAATTCTTCTACAAAGTTAACATTCTCCAATGTCATCTTTCCGTTCGACACCGTTCCCCTTCCAGTAATATTGCCTCCACTTTCTCCGGCAAAACTTACTCTCCCTCCTTGAACAGGTTTCAAATCGTGTAACAAATATTTGTTACCCGTCATGTGCCGGGAACAGCCGCTATCCACAACCCAAAGATTGTTGGCAGCCCTGTTCAACTGTTCGTGCACAACAAAGCAAAAGATTAGAATTTAGGGACCCAAGACCAATTGGTCTTGGATCTATACATCCCAAACTTTGGCTTTCCAAAGTTAGTATCTCGATAACTCCTGTAAGTCCCATTAGGATATCTTATTGAAGATTGATTGTAAGGCCTTCCAAACCTTTGAGAATTGAAAGTATTATAGCTTGTGGTTTGGTTATTAGAAGTGTAAAACTGAGATTTGTTTCTATGAAAACCTGAATTATTCACATTTTTGAATTTTGAACAGTTTTCATATTTAGCAGTATGATAATTATCATTAGGTTTATTCTCAGCTTTAGTAGGCCTTACACCTCTGAATCGCTGCTTCAGAGGGCAATTTGCAACAAGATGTCCTAATTGATTACATCTAAAACAACACCTATGCTCAACTTTTTTATCAACAGGTGTTTTAGATGTCGAGGCTATATTACCGCCCGTTCGTCTCACATATGGTGGGACGTACGGGTTTAGTGGAGTACTCTTTTTATTCGTTTTATCTTTTTCTCCACTCTTAGGTAACACAACCTCCTCTTTTGCCTTACCAAACTCGGATGACTTATCCGACTCTGACGAGACTGGACTTTGATCAAAAATTTCAACACTTGAAACAGACGAACTTGTTTCGCCTTCACTAACATTTGGTTTTTTAACAGTTACTTTAATTGGCACTGTCTGAGCAACCTCAAAATCAACAGATTTCTGAACACTAGGGTTAAAAGTGTAATTGTGATTGTACGGTGGTGGAACCTCATGATAACCGATTCCTCCTCTCTTAGTAGAGGAACCTTGATCACTAACAAGGTGATCAAGAATAGCAGAAGAATTTCTGAACTGCTCCAGTTTTCGATTCAGTTCCACCACTTTCACCTGGTGGTCAGCAATCTGTTTTTCTCTCTCAGCAATTAGTTTGGTCTTTTCTTCCAAAACCTCATAACTTAAATCAATCACTTCAATTTTTTCAGCAAGTTTAGTTTTTAAACTTTTAACATCTTTTTCACAAGCTTTTATTTTAATTTTATAGTTATTTTCTCTTGATTTAATAAAGTGATGATCTTCTTTTAAGGTTTTAAATTCAGCATCCAACCTAACATACTGATCAGTTATGGTAGCTAGTTGCTCAGACAAGTTCTCACATTTTGAACATATAGGTTTAGAACATACCTCGGAGAGCTGGTCATTGTCATCTGCCATAAGAGCTTTTTCTTCTTTGGTAGCCCTCTCACTTTCTTCAGTTTCAACCTTTGCCAAATTTGCCTGCTCAAAAGTTTCTTTAGAAAGCAGGTTCCAGTTGTATTCACCATCTCCTCTGGAAATCATGGCACTATAATCTTTTCTTCCCTCATTATGCTGTGTAGACTTTCCTTGACTTCGTTCTACACGCTCATTCCTACATTCTTTTGCGAAGTGACCGTTTTGTTGACAATTGTAGCACCTTACCTTTGACTTGTCGAACCCTGGTCGTCCTCCGACAAACTTTCTACCTGTCTTATTCATAAACCTCTTCACCCTCCTTACAATCATGGCCATCTGCCATTGTAGATCCATTTCTTCCATATCGTCAGCATCAATCTGATCGTAATCTTCATCCAACATAGCTGGATCAACAATCTTCCCTTGAATATAGTTCTCATAGGAAGCAATGAAAGAAGCATAGAGGCCAAACTGCTCTTCAGCAGACTTGACACTCATAGGCATCTTGGAGTAGTTGTTGCTGGGAGCACTTGAAGAGCAACTACTCTTGCTTGCCTGGGGTTGAGAACCACTAGATCCAGCTGCTACATAGCAAACATCCCCATTTGTGTTAACTGACACATGCCCCTCATGTGATGAGTTGGGGCCCGACTCTCCCTTCGAGTAGTAAGCAGCCGATTCAGTCTTTGAGCCTGAGCTAGTGTTGACTTTAGCTCCATACATACTTGGATCTTGAACCTGATCCATAGATGTCTCCTTTCTTACCATGTTAAGCTCAAAGGTCCTAAGCTTGTTGACTGTCGTTTCGAGATCATAAGTGGGAAAGTCCTTGTCTTCCCTCATCAGCACAGTGTACATCTCCCATTTTGGTGGGAGAGCATCCAGAAGCTTCTAAACTATCTCTTCTTCTCTGTAAGAAAAGGAATAGTTGCTCAGTTCAGTCATCAGATGATAATATCGAGTGATGATATCATCTAATGATTCATTCTTCAAATACTTGAAGACTGAGAACTGGGTCTTGAGCAATTTTATTTTTGAAGCCCGGATTCCTACATTTCCTTCAAATCTGCTCTCAAGGGCTTCCCAAAGCTCCCTTGCTGAAGTGTACTTCCTAAAAGTATGAAGGATCTCCTGTGGAAGAGCCATGGTAATAGCAGCATGAGCCTTGCTCTCAGCCTCATACATCTTCTTCTCTTCTTCTTCCATTTTATTATACTTCTTGATCTGGTCCCGACCTTCATACTCCATAATTGGTGGAATATAACCATCCTGGATACATACCCACATCTTCGCATCCTGGTATTTGACGTACTGTATGAACCGATCCTTCCATGCAACGAAATCGGTTCCCTTCAGCAATCTTGGGGCCTTGGTAGCCGACCCTGCTTCAACTTCCATCTTCACTAACTCAGAGATGTTGATCGACGACATCTTTTCCAAAAAGTAAGAAACCTGAAAAGTAAATTTTTTTTTTAAATAAAGTACTGTAGGCGAAGTTACGGATAACTTCGCTTGAAGTAGGCGAAGTTGTAGAGAACTTCGCTGAAGAACTTCGCTGATAACTCTGCTGATTAACTTCGCTGATTCTTAACTTCGCTTAAGGTAAGCGAACTTAGGAATGAGGCGAAGTTGTAGATAACTTCGTTGATACAGGCAAACTTGAGAAGGTAGGCGAAGTTGTGGATAACTTCGCTTAACCTTATATCTTCGCCGAAACCCTACGTACAGTGACGGCAACTTCGCCTGATGAACACGGACGTTTTTGAAGATCTGGAATCTGGATTTAACAAGGTTTTTGATGGTGCAAAGGCTTGAATACTGTGGTAGTAGGTAAGATTGACTTAGAAACACGAAAACACGTCCCGCGAATAGTCGAAACGGGACGAAATCTACACCCGCGTGAATATCCCGAACCACACAATCGAGCAAATGCTCTGATACCAATTGTAGGTTCCCTGGACGGATCACACGACATATCGCGGTCTACTCAGGTGCGGAATCCCTGCGTAGATCGTTACGAGTGTAGAAAGCAAATCAAACAAACACGATACGATAAACGAACACGTTATATTGATAACCGAACACGTGATACGATATCACTACTCGTGAACCAAAACTGCTAACAACTATCACACCATTCACTCAACTACTCGTTTCTAAACAATCCGTAACCTATATATAAATACACGACAACTTCGCCTGATATGTTCAGGCGAAGTTGTCCATAACTTCGCTTGTTCAACAAGTTCGCCTAGGCGAACTTGTTAACAACTTCGCTTTAAACAAAAACATAAATAACAATACAGACTCGATTACAGACACTAGACTATGAACTGCTGACATTTATGCACCAACAGGTTTTCATAGGCTAATGTTCTTAGTTTTTTGAGTTCGTGAATTTGATCTTCCCGGTTTTTACCGGTGGACATTAGATCAAAGTTCACTGCTCTTAGAGCCCAGTAAGCTTTGTGTTTTAATTCTAATGGTAAATGACATGTTCCCATAAACAAGTTTGAAAGGTGTTTTTCCTAGGGGGGTTTTGTAGGCTGTCCTAAGGGTCCACAGAGCGTCATCTAATTTCTCTGCCCAATTCTTGCGATACATTCCTTCAGTTCTTTCTAGAATCCTCTTGATTCCTCGATTCAAGACCTCTACTTTCCCGCTAGTCTGAGGGTGATATGATGTTGCCAATCGGTGGTAAACTCCATATCGTGCTAAGACTTTTTCCATTAGAGCATTACAGAAGTGAGTACCTATGTCGCTGATTAAGGCTTTTGGAGTACCGAATCATGAAAATAACTTATTCAGAAATCGTACAATTACTCGAGCATCATTAGTGGGAAGAGCTTGTGCTTTTACCTATTTGGACACGTAGTCGACTGCTACAAGGATGTACTTGTTTTCGAATGAGTTAGGAAATGGGCCCATGAAATCTATTCTCCATACATCAAAGACTTCACAAATTTGAATGCCTTTTTGAGCCATCTCATTTTTGGCTGAGATGTTCCCGGCTCTTTGACAAGCATCGCATGCTTTTATCAAAGCATATGTGTATTTATATATGGTGGGCCAGAAAAATCCTACATCAAACACTTTCCTGACCATGGTGGCGGTACTGTGGTGTCCACAAGTTGGTCCTTCATGGCAGTGTTTGAGGATATCCAAGACATCGTTTCCTGATACACACCTACGTACTACCTGATCGACACCTAACCTAAATAAGTATGGATCCTCCTAGAAATAAAACTTAAGGTCGGAGAAGAATTTCTTCCGCTGTTGATGAGTTAGCACTTTTCTTAAGATTCTACAAGCCGAATAGTTCGCGAAATCGGCAAACCAAGGAATTTCATCATTCTCTTGCATGACTTCTTGGATATGCATGAGAACTTCATGTGGGAAATTATTGTTGATAATTTCCTCCTTATATTCTTTTGAAGCTGGGCTGGGCATTCTAAGCGTGAAAGATGGGCTGTGGCTACATTTTCTGCTCCCTTCTTGTCCTTGACTTCTATGTCGAATTCTTGGAGTAAGAGGATCCACCGGATGAGTCTTGGCTTGGCATTCTGCTTGTTGAAGAGGTATCGTATGGCGACATGATCGGTGTAAACTATGGTTTTGGAAAGAACTAGGTAAGATCTAAATTTTTCAAAGGCGAAAACTATTGCTAATAATTCTTTTTCTGTTGTCGTGTAATTCTCTTGTGCATCATTAAGAGTTTTACTAGCATAGTAAATTAGGTGGAAATGTTTCAGTTTGCGTTTTCGAGTACGGCTCCAACTGAAAAGTCACTTGCATCGCACATGATTTCGAATGGAAGGGTCCAATCGGGTGTAGTCATGATTGGTGCGTTGATAAGTTTGTCTTTTAATGTGTTAAATGATTCAACACATTCTTCAGAGAAGACAAATGGTGTGTCTTTCTTCAAAAGTTTGGTCATAGGTCTAGCAATTTTGGAAAAGTCTTTTATGAAACGGCGATAGAATCCTGCGTGACCTAGAAAACTTCTATTGGCTTTGACTGAAGTTGGTGGCGGAAGTTTGGATATGGTTTCGATTTTTGCCCTATCAACTTCTAGTCCTGCTCGGTATATCTTATGACCGAAAACAATGCCCTCTTTGACCATAAAGTGGCATTTTACCCAGTTGAGTACTAAATTCACTTCTTCACACCTAGTGAACATTTTGTCTAGGTTTTTCAGACAATGATCGAAGGAGTCTCCAAAGACTGAGAAGTCGTCCATGAAAACTTCCATAGAGTGTTCGATCATTTCATGAAAGATGGCCACCATGCAACGTTGGAAGGTGGCTGGAGCATTACATAGTCCAAATGGCATTCTTTGATAAGCGAAGGTTCCATACGGACATGTAAAGGTGGTTTTCTCCTGATCTTCCGGAGCAATTGGAATCTGAAAATATCCGGAGAATCCATCAAGAAAACAGTAGAACATTTTTCCAGATAAGCGTTCAAGCATTTGATCGATAAAAGGAAGTGGATAATGATATATTCTTGTGGCGTTGTTAAGCTTCCGGTAGTCAATGCAAACTCGCCAACCTGTGACGGTCCTCATTGGTATTAGCTCGTCATTCTCGTTCATTACAACTGTCATTCCCCCCTTCTTGGGTACTATTTGAACTGGACTAACCCAAGGTGAATATGAGATTGGGTAGATTAATCCATGTTGGGTATTATATTTTAGACCGATGCATCGAATCATTACTCGTTTATAATGAGAAATTAAAGAAAGACAACAAGAGATTATAAAGTAATTGAAGCATTTGTCGGGTGAAATGTTATATTATATTTTATTCCTTTGGTCTTATCCAAGTGGCGGTGGAGTGAAGACCAAGGCACAAGACTAGTATAAATAGATGATTTAGGTCATGTGTGCATTGTGAGATTTTTCATTATGTTGAGAGCTTCCCCCCGGGGAAGAGCTCTCCCCGGGTGGCCGTTCATTTTATGATTATGTATGTATGAATGTATGTATGAGTGTTCTTGATATTAATCATTCGGCTAATGAAATAATACTTCTACATCTATATTTTGTGTTTTTATTACAATTGTTCATCCTATTATTAATTGTTAATCAAATCGAACTCTCCACATCCGTTCATTATTATCATTCAAGAGTGAATACATGTTGTAGATCAATCCTGAACCGAGCTCGTTTATCACCGATTATTCATGGTTTCGCTCTGACGCTCGGTTTTTCAGTTGGTATCAGAGCGAGGTTACCGAATCGTTCAGACTAACCGCTGAACTAGATTCAATTCGCTCTTGAATCCGCCATGGAAGTTAGACTTGAATTATGTTGATGTTTTCGGGGTTTTTTTAAGTATTTGAATGAACTTTGATGATTGAAGGATTATAGATGTGGATTGATGTTTTGGTCGATGATTAGTTCGGAAATTCAACATCTATTTCATGTTTATGTATTCAGTTTTTTCTGATCTACGATATTCTGTTCGTTTTTGTTCAAACTCGTTTTTGTTTGATGCTTTGAATAAGAAATTTTGATGAAATTGATGAATGATTGATGATAGAATGTTGATTTCGTGATAGTTTGATGAGATTTCAATGATTAATTTCATGTATGAAGTGTTTAATTTCGGATTTGAAAAGTTAGGGTTCATATGTTAATATTTGGGGAAAAATGTTTATGATGTGTTCGAGCTAATGGCTAATTTGATAATGCAATTCACAAGTTGATAATTGGGTTTGTGCTCACGAATACCTACGAGTCTTAACAGTTGATTATGTGAATTGCTCAATCAATTGCTAAGATGATGATTAATTCATATTTGGGGCTCGAGTAGTAAGAACTGCTGATGTGATTGTGATTTCAGAGAATTGGGTGTTAACGAACATTTTGCTGCTGATATGCTTACTATTGTTGCCATCTTCGTCTGCTGCTGCATGATGTATAAGGGCAGTTTGGGGCTGATTTGATGCTATTAAAGTGTGCCATTAATGTGCTGAAATTGTTGTTAAAAATCGATGTCAACGAGCTGATTATGATTGCTGATATACGTGCTGTTACCGTGCTGTTTGCTGCTGATTAATGTTGGTAAAACATGCTGAAAATTACTGAAACGAACAAAAATGTGCTGAAACGCACTGTTTAAGGGATAAAATTTGCTTAAACGAACAAAAATGTGCTGAAACGCACTTTTTAAGTGCTGGAAATTGCTGAAACGAGCTGCTTTCGCGCTGAAATTGCTGTTAAATGTTGCTGAATATGCTGTTAAAAATGGGCTGATTAACAAACTGATTTTGCTGCTAATCTGCTGCTGTTGTTGCTGATCTGTTTATACAAGGGCTGTATGGTCATTTGCTGCTGATATGGTATTAATTTACGAGTTGTTGCTGATAATAAAGAGCAGCTGTGTGCACCCAAGCAGATATGATTACTTCAAACTGGTGCTGCATATTTCATCGCCAAACAGCAGGGGTATTTTTTTATGTGCAGATGGCACAGGTCTTTCAGCCGAGTGTACAAGCTGTTTATGCATATGTTCAAGGGGCGGCGGTGTAATGTAGTTGCTGCAAGTTTTCAACAAGTTTGTTGAAATAAATAACATGGGGCTGCTACACAAAAACAAAGGGCATATTCGTCTTTTTTGATTGTTCGAGTTTAATGTGTAGAAAAGTTAAGTATTGATTATCTTCGAGCACATAAGTCTTTAAAGCCTCGAGCACAAAAGGATGAATTTTTAATACCTTCGAGCACACAAATCAAGCCCTGAGCACATACTTCAAGTCCCGGGCACAAAAGGATAAATCCTTTATCCTGGAGCACATATGTTCATGCCACGAGCACTTGAAAATATTGGACTCGAGCATATCATGTCTACTATCAAGCACATGTGTAAATTCTCTAGCATGTCTTATGAAGGTTTGTAAAGAAAAATGTTAAGGAATATTCACGAGCATGTCCTTTGCTCGAGAGAATGCCCTTTGCTCGAGAGCATGTCTAGTTGACTTTCAAAAGTCAAACGGGACATGATGAACAAAATGATGTATACTTGCTTATCCGTTGACTTTTTGACCGTGTAACTTAATGAAAAATATTAGCCCAAGTATAGTGACCGTTTGGAAGTGAATTTTCTGGTCAACTCAGCCGTTGACTATGTCGGGCCAACGAGGGGCATTTTGGTCATTTTTGATGACTTTTAAGCAAAAATTGGGCAAAAATCACAAAAATTTCACAACTTCAACAAGGTGCTTACAAGAACAAGATGGTTGATTTATCCAGATCATTTCAAGAGTTGATCATTTCAAATGTCAACTTTCAACCACAAAAGATATCTTTTAATTCGTTTATTTTGAATAGTTATTAACAAGTCTTGATAGGGATGATCAAGATTGTTTGAATTGAAGATGTTCACCCGCACTTGATTTAAAGACACATTTGACATTACAACGAAATTGGGGGAGAAAAATCATATGGAATTTCATTGCAAATTTTGATCGAATCAAGTGAAAGACTCATTTTAAGGAAAATTTTGAGTTTATTTCCTTTTGCGGTTTCGGATTAACTCGTAGTTGGTCATTGAAGTTTGAATCCTCGATCTTAGGCCTATGTAACTATATCTAAAAGAGATAAAAAGAAGATGATTGGTAATGAAAAATGGGAGACACTTATTGTTAGGGGGAAAATTTCTATGAAAGACATCGCGTTTTGAGGTGATCGTGAAAGTGATTCGATGGCATCGGTCTAAGGGGGAGATTGTTGGGTATTATATTTTAGATCGATGCATCAGATCATTACTCGTTTATAATTAGAAATTAAAGAAAGACAACAAGAGATTATAACGAGCAATTGAAGCATTTGTCGGGTGAAATATTATATTATATTTTATTCCTTTGGTCATATCCAAGTGGCGGTGAAGTGAAGACCAAGGCACAAGACTAGTATAAATAGATGATTTAGGTCATGTGTGCATTGTGAGATTTTTCATTGTGTTGGGAGTTTGCCCTCGCGGAAGAGCTCTTCCAGGGTAGCTGTTCCTTTATGATTATGTATGTATGAATGTATGTATGAGTGTTCTTGATATAAATCATTCGGTTAATGAAATAATACTTCTACATCTATATATTTTATTTGGATTACAATTGTTCATCCTATTCAGTCTCTCTCCATCCTTATACTTAAACCTTTCCAACTATTGTTTGAGCCTTTGCTTTTTGATGTTCTTCAACTCAGTGTTTCCCTCAAACATTTCAAGGATTGCATCATACACAGCCTTTGCGGTGGCATGATGTGCAACTTTGGTCAATATTTCCCAAGACAGTCCCAGCTTTATCATAGCTAAGGCTCTGTCATCCACCTTCTTCATTCTTTCACGCACAGCTACAGTTGCACCTGTATTTGCACCCTCAGTAGTGTCTTGTGGTCCAAACTTAATTGAGTTCCACATATCCACATCATTATAACAAACAGCTGCTTCAAATAAGACCTTCCATTTTGTAAAGTTTTCCTGTCCATAGAGTCTAGGAATCTTATTAGTAGACACTTCTTGTTCTTCGTAACCAGACATTTTGAAAATCAAAATCAGTTTTTTCGAAAAACAGACTTTAATAGCAATCAGATCTGATAACCGGTGTTTCAGATCTGATGAATCTGGTTCTATTAGAACAAGATTTGGAATCAAAATTCAAACTTTAAGTGAAATAAGGAAAGGAAAACACCGAAGAGTTGTAGATCTGGGCAGAAATGAAGAAAAATAGAGCAGCTGACGTCACTTTTCAATGGAACAGTGCTTTGCTTACGTCATTGTTCTTCTTCAATTGTAAACAAATTTTTTACTAAAGTAGCGGCAACAAGCTCTGATACCACTTGTCAGGTTCCCGATTTCAGGTAGATCTTACAAATAAATGTGTTGATAAGGGAGTTAATGACGGGTTGCTATATTTAGAAAGAAAACCGTTTGTTAAAGGCGGAATCAAGAACAATAAATCAAAGGTAACTAACACACACAAGATTCACTCAAAAATTTTTCATTCATATAATATAAATCATACAAACGATAATCGATTTAGGGTTTCTTGATAGGAAAGTTATATCTGTACGATTCTTAGGACAACGTCACTTTCAAGAAATATTCTTTCTTATCTGAAAAGTGTAAAGGCTAAAATCCATAGTAGGCGTGCCCTAAATTATTCTATTTATAGGCCTGCCATCCTAAGACAGCTGTCGTTCTTTCTAGAAACCCTGGATACTAAAAAATATTCAAATTACATATTCAAAACTATTCTAAGTGTAAAAACAAGTATTCCGGGTAGGCTTTGTAGCAGTATTATCTTTTCCGAGTAGGCTGTGTGCTCTGCCTTCCTTCAGTACTTGGTAACATAAAGGTGTGTCCGGGAACAGTTTCCGGGTAGACTTTACTTAAAGATTATTTCACCAAGTGAAATACTCACTGGGTAGACTTCAATCTTCTTGACTTTATCAGACTTTGCCCGACAAACTCTTACGAGCAACCTTGTTCTTCAATGGTCGCTTCAACTCTTTACAAGAAAATAGCTTATTAGCAAAGTGTGCTCGGTAGCATTATACCTTGCTTGATTTGAACCTTGACCGATGTTAATTGAGATATTTCATTGCTCATCAAGCTTACTCTGACCACTATTATTAATGAATACCTTGCCCGATCTTCCAATCACTTGGCTTCATGAGCTTGGTTAGCCAAGAGCCTACTCTGAAGTAAACCTTACTCGGCTAAGAAGAACAATCTTGCTAGATAAAGTGATCCTTGCCTGGGTATGTAAAAACTAGTGAACCCTTCCTGGTTATACAATAATTTGCGAACCCTGCCCGGATATCCACTTAAGAAGAATTCTAGTAGATAACCTTGCCCGATGGACAAAATATCATGCCCGGCTAAGTAAACCTTTCTCGGAAGTCTACGGTGTGCCCGGTTCCATACTTAGCGAATTTTGAGGAGGTTGAGAAGATTCCAATCTTCCATATACTTCCCTTAGGTCAAATCTTTGACTCAACAATCTCCCCCTAGATTGGAACACCTCAGCTGACCCAAAACATCTCAATGGTTACATACACTTAGTAGAAATACATAATCAAATCAAAGTCAAAACACATATTCATAACAAAATCAAATAATTACATTATCAAAAACTATCCGTAGACATTACAAAACAAAGCCTATACTAAAGATCATTTTCTTCTTGCATTGTAGTAGGCTTGCCTTCTATTCACAATGACTGTTGCTGCCCTTTGTTTGAAAATATCAAGGATTTGGTAGTGAGTGTGACTTTCTGGAATGACCAAATCCCTAATATCTCTTAAATCTTCATAGTGCAGGTAAGTCAAGTCTTCATCTCTTCTGATAATTCCCAAAATTATTCCATCTGAGTTTCTAAGAACATAACGGCTGTATTTTCTTTGTATTCTATCTCTGCAATGATGCCATTCTTCTGCATAGTGTAATTAGGTCTTGTCATTCTTCTTTCCATTCTTATGCAGGTATTCATGTTTGACAAAGGATTTTTATCCTTGATATGCATCTGATAATACAGTTCAGCACTTGCTATCTTTTTCAGCTTTGCAGCCTTTCTTGTCTTTTCCAGCTTTGTTACCCTCCAGCTCTTCTTTTCTTTCAGAAATGGGAAACCTTTGTCAGCTTCATCTTTTATGAACTTAGAGAGTTCATTCTGCTGCCGTCATGCCATCTTGCTGGTATCATGATAATCATAAAGGTCAAGTTTGGCTATTTTCTCCAGCTGTTCTTGTGTATAATCACCAAAGTCACGTTTCATGATTATGTCTCTTAATTGTTTACTTTCCATCACTACTTTCAGAGATTGAGAGACTGAATCAAAGTAGAGTCTTCTTGGTAGATCCACATTTGATTGTTGTCTTGTTGTTCTTTGCAATTCAACTCCACTTGATTCACCTCTATGAGTTGTTGGTTGTTGCCTTGATGTAGATGGACCTGTTTGTGTAGTCATCATAGGTTGGCTGGGCATTGTGATACCAAAAGCTTTCACATACATAGATTCAATCATTTCACTAGGATAGAAGATTAGGTCAGCATAAACTTCTCCTGCATCTCTTGAAAGTCTGGCAATCATCTCAGCCATTCTAGGATCTCTCAATAACCCTGCTGGCACAAACCTTCCTTCAACAAAGCTTCTAGGGTTGTCTCCTTTCAGCAACACCTTTTTCCACTCAGCCTTTTGCATATAAAACAATTCTTTCCGTTCATCTTTGTTCAGTGCATTAAAGGCATCAACATCCATTCCCTTTGTTTAACCATTACCCCTCTTAAGATTTCAATCATTTCTTCATTTTCCCAAGGAACAATGGGTTCATCAACAGGTTCAGGCTTTACTTCCTCTGGGATTGGGGCTTCATGAGTTTCAGCTTTCTTTGATCTCTTATCAGTCTCTTGCTTCCTCAATGTAATTAGTTTTCTTTTCTTTTTAGAAGGCTCAAACTGTCCTTCTTCTTTCTCTTTCTGAATTTTCCTTGTTAAAAATCTGTAATCATTTTCAACCATTTCCTTACTCATTTCTTCCACATCATTCAAGGTTCTTCCATGCTCTATCAGGAATTTGCATTTTCCCCCATATTTGCTGTAGATCTTTTCAAGTCTTTCTTTTTCACTAGAATTTTTCACTTTGGCTTTCTCAAATTCCTTTTCCTTTTCAACATCTTTTGTTTTGTGATAGAGATCTCTGAGTTGCTCATAATTACAGTTTTTTAAATCAGCTTCAGAGTGGTTGTGCAACTTCATATACTCTATGAATCTTTGTCTT